>NC_086184.1:16348086-16655690 GCF_023053635.1 Elgaria multicarinata webbii | reverse complement strand
ACGTGCTGGTAAGTCTGTGAGCAAGGTCTCTGTAGCTGATCTCAGGGTTTAGGCAGGCTCATATGGGTGCAAACAGCCTGTTAAGGAACATGGTCCCAAATCGTTTCAGCATTTAAAAGGTAAACACCAGCACTTCCCCATATACGTTCATGGTACATCAGCCTAAACTGTTAAGTACTCCTTGTCAATGCCACTTACCTGAGTTTCCACAGATACCGTAGTATCAACTCCAGGAAGCTGCGAATTGGATCCATCAGAGGGAGTGCAACTCCATCCAGAATGGATTAAACAATTCCATCCAGGGAATTGGTCTCCCCACCTTATCTGGATTAAGTTTCTGTTTATTTGCCGTAATTTATCCCCAAACTACCTCCAGACAGCTCTTGAATTAGTAGTTAGAAACAAAAAACGAGATAGAACTATGTATCCTCTGCATACTGATGACAGTTTAGCTATCAGGGTGGAACATTTGATACCAGGCAATAATTATCTGAGACTATAAGATTCAGAATTAAACTTTCTCAACAGAAGTCTCACCACCATCCATTTAAGGCTAGTAGGAATGACTCCTTCCATCAGGGAAGTATTAATCACTTCCAAGGGCCAGAGAGTTACAGCAGTCCTAGCAGCTTTTAATATCCAGGAAGGACAGGGATCTAGAGTACAGGTGATAGGCCTTGAAGTTCCAAGGAGCTTGTGCACATTCTCAGGTTGTACAAGCTGAAACATATCCAAAATAAGCAGACAGGATGGTGTCCTGGTTACAACCATCCCTGACTGCCAAAATTATGGCATCTCTAATTGGTGTGACCAAGCAATTTTATCTGCAGAAATGCAAACTGGTCACAGTGGCCCCATGAGGGTTGTATCAAGTGGGCCCCAGTAAGAGATTCCACATCACTTGGAGCTCCGCTGGATAGCACTGTGCAGATGCCATGGTGGTGGAGAAGTAAGATTTTTCCCCCACTGCCATCACTACCACAGCATAAGCCTTATAATGGTTTCTCACCTGTTTTGGTCATACTCTGTGATCTTCTGCCACTTCCACTCTTGATGCCAACCCAACTGTTTCATTGCCTGCACTCTCTATAACACCAGACAGCTGTCCTTGCTCTACAATTGGGTTAAGGATATTCAAGATTGTGTTTATAGTCCAGATCATTTCCTTATTCTAGGGCCTTGACAGGACTGCTAGCTAAACCTGTAGATTTCCCCCAGACACCTCAGAAAACTAACCATAGTCATAATTTTCTGGGATGGAACATCTTGCTTAGTCCTCCAACCCTGCAGAGTGTTAAAAACTGAATCAATTCAGTCTTATGACTAGTTGCCTACCATTGCAGGGTCCCAATTCTGGGTTGACTCTCCCCTAACAACCCAGAGTTCCAGGTTCAAATGTCACAACAACAACCCACAGATGGAACAGCCCAGAGGTTTTTTTAGCTCAGCAGGAGCAATCAGGTAGCCAGAAACCAGCATGCTTGCTTCCACTCATTCATGACTACCCCACATTTTTAAAAATACTGGGTAGTCAGGATGTGCAAACCAGCTCTAAGGCCCTAAACTAGAGAGAGTTAAACGTACTTAATTTCCATTGATTTCAATGGGATAAAATAACTGCTAAACCGCAATTACTTTCATTTCCCAAAATGTCAACAAAGGCAAATCTCAAATCACTCTTGTTGCTTCACATCCTTCACATATCCACACCGAAGAAATTATTTTAGACATTAGATGGAAGATTTGTAAACTGACTTTATTAAAATTTCCTCATGCTTATCTTCATTAAAATGCAGAACTTTCATGATTCCTTTCAATATTTAAAGTTGAAGAATCTTTTCCAGCATTCCATATTTCATTTGGCTTTTAACTCTGAAACCACAAAATCAACATGTATGCTTTTATGCTATCAAATCCAACATAAATATAGTATATACAGAACATTTGAATATGCTTTATACTGCTGATCTGCCATCACAGAGGAGATCTGTTTTGATACCAAAAGATGCATGATGTCCAAGAATCCAAGCTACCGCTTTACAAGTGGAAGATGCTTCAGCCTAAACAAAAAGAAAAGGG
Organism: Elgaria multicarinata webbii; assembly: GCF_023053635.1. Taxonomy (NCBI): domain Eukaryota; kingdom Metazoa; phylum Chordata; class Lepidosauria; order Squamata; family Anguidae; genus Elgaria; species Elgaria multicarinata. The sequence goes on along the minus strand of NC_086184.1, from coordinate 16,653,611 downwards.
GCAGGGAGAACAAAATTGAATAGGTAAATAATGGAAATAAACATTCTGAACTGGCAACCTGAACTGTTATGTTTCTCTATCAGCTAATGTAAGATAATCCAAATATGGAAAAAGATTCTGCAAAACGTTGATTTGACCAGCATTTTGAACAAGTCCAGGCATGACTACGCATTCACAGCTAAACAATGAAAACACTTCTTATTGCTGTTCCCTAAGATCAACAGATTATTTTCCCTGGTACATTTTACTGTGATGTTGTCTCCACAAACTGATTGTTCTTCAAATAATGAGCAAACATCTCTCAATGAACCAAAGCCAACAGCATATAAATACACAATATACAGCTATCACAATGTATAAAGAAAATCTGATCAACTATTAATCATAAAGGTTAATACTATTAAAATACATTTAGGTTGCAATTTACACATATACACCAGGGAGTAAATCAATGAGACTTACTTCTGAGTAGACATGCATAAACCAAGTGGCCTTGGTCTATTAGGTTTCCATCACCTTGTCAGATACCCTATCCAACAATTGACCAAGTGTCTGTACCTGCCACTGAGGACTCAAGACAGAACTGGTACTCTGTCAGTATACTATCCACCCCACATCCTAAGTCTTCCTGCCTGAGCTGATGGAGGTGGTCTCAAAAGTGTTGGTGAGGATTCCAAGGGGACTTCAACATATACTCTGAAGCCATTTTGTCTGGGATAGTTCAGAATTTCATGGCCACTGTGATAAACATGGGCCTATCTCAAATAATGTCAAACCAAACACATGTGGTAAAACACATGTGAGACTTGGTCTTCTGTACTGGTTTAGGGGACAATGATCTAGGGGAGGAGCAGCAGAACCCAAAACACCTGCTTTCATGGGCAAATCATTATCTGATCAAACTTGACCTGTTGGCAACTCTTAGACCTTGCAGGGTTGGAGGACCAAATGTGATGGCTGTGATGCCCAAGGACCAAATATTTGGGGCATTTACCAACTGAAAATACAGGTGCTAAATGCCCATGGGATGTGGGAACAGTGAAATAATTGTGCTTTTCTAGGGGACTCGTTTTCCACCCCATAGTCTGGTCCTCTTCTTCTTGGATTGCTACGTTTTAAGATCTACTACATCAACACTGACAGCCATAAGAAGCACTATTTTGCACATAATGAGCCAGTGTAATATGGTATAAATTGGGATAGCCCTATTAACTTTTGAGATACCAAAGGCAGGTTGACAAATAAGTAAGGATGCTTGGAAACACACTCATCTTCTGTTGCTACTCGAGCTATCCAAGCAAGCTTACAGCACAATTCTATGCATGTCTACGCAGAAGTAACTCCCACTGATTTCCATGGGGCTGATACCCACGTAAATGCGTAGAGGGTTGCAACCGTAAGCTGTTTCCAGAGTTCTACATCTAGTTTCATCATAATTATTATGGCATAGTTCATCTTAAAACATCTAATATATTTTTGCTGACAGTGCTTTTACCCAGATATGTAGCTGTCTTCTTCCATGGAACACTGCCAAAAATATGATATTGCATGCCTGTTCATCTAAATATAATCCGCTGTAGTTCAGATTTTGTCCTGTTCCACAGTCAACGGCAAAAATGAACATGTGTGACTGACTTAGATAAATCTTTATCAGGATTTGAAATCAATACTACAGCTGTCTCATTCCATCGTTCAGGGATATAATTAGTCGCTATAGTTCTTACACTATTCCAAAAGAGAATCCACCTGGATCAGATGCCTTATTCATTTTTCAGAATATTTGTTGCCTTCCTTACTAATACCGGAGCAATAAAAAAGCTAAAGCAGCTTTATCATCCTTGTTTAATTGTGGAATTAGTAATGAAGCAAAAAGAAATGCATCTATTATACCTTGAGATGAACAGTTAAGTTACACACATTCATGAGTACATTTAATTAGCCTCTTTGCCTTGTTACCTTCTCAAAAGTTCCTGTGGTGGTATATCTGTAGTCTCTTCCTCACTGTTGGTGTCACTGCTATCGGCAGTGTCTGAGCCACTGTTTTTCTCAGATTTCTTATTCTTGTGTTTGCCCTTGTGTTTGGATTTCTTGTGCTTCTTTTTCTGCAAAGAAAGTTCAAGTCTAATATTAATGTGTCTTTCTGTACCTTAGAAAAAGATATCTGACAAAACAGAAAGGAGGAAAAAAACCAAAACAAAAAAGTAACTGAAACTAAGTTTTACAGGGACCCTGTTCAGACAACATGCTAAGCCATAGTGGTTAAGCATTTTGAGCTAAACTTTACGGCTCAGAGTGTCATGTGAACCATGATTTAGTGTGCCGCGTGAACCATTCCTAACCATGGTGGCTACATAAATAGGGTTTAAACCTGCTCACTAACCATTTTCTGAATGCGCCCGCTGTGAGCATGTATAAGATTACCTAATGACTAGTCCAGGATAAAAGGTGGAAAGAAGAATACTAAGATTATCATAAGTATATTTACCCAGATATAAGTCCAACCAACTTTAATGGGTTTACTCTTAGAGAATCATTTGTAATATTGTGGCCTAGGGGAGTTTAGCGTCCCCATCGTTCTGAAGTTACTAATAAATGTAGTCATTTAACGCTCTCAACTATTCTAAATCATGAATTCTTGTGGCATTTACCATATGAAGTATGGTAAATGCTTCATACAAGCACAGGAGGCTTCATACAACCCCCAACAGGCACAGGATTTAAATGAGGATCCTATTCTTCTGCTCCCGCTGCCCCACTTCCACCCATTTACATGGAGTTCATGCTTGACTGGGTCTATGCATGTAAGCCTCTATGTAAACCTAAAGCCCCACATACAAAAACCTGGTGGAGAAGGGAGTGGCCAGTGCAATTCAGATCAAATTCTATGTCCAGTGGAAATAGCTGAGATAACATCTGCACAGAGCTATTCTTTGCATTTTCTATAGTTTTCCATGAATCTCAATGGCTACCGAAAAAAGAGAGAATCTATTGATACAGATTACCTTCTCCTTTTTGTGTTTGTGTTCTCGCTTGGTCTTATGTTTTTCTTTGCTCTTTTTAGGTTTCTCTTTCTTCGTGGCTTCGGGAGAACTTGTAAGCTGTATTTCCTCACGCTTCAAAGGACTGGCTAAAAGCATCAATCAGATGTAGAGAAAATACTTGATCAAGATACATCAAAAAGTACTCAAGGAATGCCTACTCATGACATTTAGATTTTGAAGTCCTCTTAAAAGAACTAAGCATCCTACTTAACCTATGCTTTATTTATACAAACTATTGATTTAGATACTGAAAAATATTCCAATCTAGTGCCAATCTTTTTCAAAACCTAAAAATACAGATTCCGGAAACTTCAGGATGCCTCAGTGAGATGAGCAGGGTTCAGAATGTACTGTTTAGTAGGGATGTGCTCCGCTTCTAATCGGACCGGCGAATTAGAAGCGGAGCGGGGGGTTTCGCCTGCCCTTAAGGCGGAGGCGAAGAGGATTGGGGGGCCGGCGGAGCGTGGCGAAGAAGATCGAGGTGAAGGCGGATCCTTCGCCTCGATCCGGAGCTCCGCCGGAAAGGTAAGTGGGGTTTACCGGGCCCTGCCGCTGTTGCCCATGCGGCGACAGCGGCAGGGCCCAGTAACCCCCCCCCCCCCGCCCTCCTCTCCCTTACCTGCCTCCGTCCGCGGTCCGTCGGCGTCTTCAATTGAGCCCACAGTTCAACCAGGAAGCCTGGGCTGCGGCCCAGACTTCCTGGTTGAACCGCGGGCTCAATTGAAGACGCCGACGGACCGCAGACGGAGGCAGGTAAGGCCCCCCTCCCCCTTGGTCCCTTACCGGGCTCTGCCGCCGTCATTGCACGGGCGGCAATGGCGGCAGGGCCCAGTAAACCTCCCGCCCTCCTCTCCCGGCCTTACCTGACGCCACTCCCCTCCACTGCGGAGCTCCGATTCGGAGCCGGAGCTCCGCGGCGAAGAGGAGCGGAGTATGGGCGGAGCAGCGCGGAGCGGAGCGGGCCGATCCGAAATTTTCGGATCGGCCCGCGGGGCGGAGCGGGGGGGTCCGTGCACACCCCTACTGTTTAGGGGTCTGTGGTGGTTCAATACTAGTATTTTCAATTAACTTTCTTCCTTAGGAACAATGGAAACAGGGTTTGTTACATTTCTAAAGGCAAACTGACATTTCTTTTAGTCAGCAGAATACTTGCAAGGTAAGACAATTCTTGACAAAGGAAGTATCAACGTCATCAAAATAAAGAACCATTTTCCACCAGTGCAAAGTGATAGCCCCCTGCACTGGCTGTTCTATAGGGTACTACTATTCACAGCAAAAATGGAGTGGCACTGGAGGCTCCCAATCACCTCAAGTGTGGTTCTCCACCTCATTCTCGCTCTCTCCTTGCAATGGCTGCTCACTGTCAGCAGGGACTCTCTAGCTTCACCTTGTTGTTTGCTTTAGCAGTGGGACCGCTGCTGTGATCTGACCTACCAGAGGAGGCTTAGGGGGTGGGGAGTCAGGAAACCTGCCGATTGTCAATTATAAGGCAGCTGGGGTGGAAGGGATGAAGAGAACACAGGTGAAGTCATCCAATTAGCTGTGGCAGAGGAGGAGCCCAAGGAGCAGGGCCTGGCAGAGCGAGGGGCAGTGGGGCCAGTTGGCATGGGCCTACAATTTTGAGGGGGCCGACTGGTAGAGTTGCTTGATTTTTCCATTGTTGTTGGATTTGCCCAAAGGAAAGCACGTAAAGCATTTCTGAATGTGAAGAAGTGATGTCTGACATACATCTTGAATAACAGTGCTTGCCATTACCGTTTTTATAAATCGTTCTAGTTCATATATATTTAGAACTGATTAAAAATACTTCATGAGCAGTTTGAAGTGGGGCCTACATTTCCCATCTGGCCCGGGCCTATTACCAGCTTTGCCCGGCCCTGCCAAGGAGCACAGAGCAACTTGACTGGCTAGCTACAATGGTGCACTGTGCAGGTACTGGAGGTGGAAGGGAAATTGAACGCGCGAGTGAGAGAATGCATGGCATGAGCCTGCACTAGGAGATTTGTAGGCCTGACCAGAGCAGAGAACACTCTCGGCAATGAGAAAAAGATCCAGCCCAGTCCAAGGACAAAGTGAGCCCATTGGAATTAGCCTGCCTAGTGACTGACATGAGGCCTTGCTTGAAGGATGTGACGGGGATGTACAGAAATCCAGACATGTATTTACCAGAAGAAGCAATTGGAGGCAGTCGTGGTCCAAATTCCTCTCCTTGATCAACTACTTCCTTCAGTGATGGAGTTACTGTAACGGAAGGCTCAGGTATGATAACTTCACTTTCTTTAAAACAAAATAAAAAGCACAGTTCTTTAAAGTGGTGCTTTGACAGTCATGTTTAAAGGATAACAGAACAAGAACCACCATGCTGAGCCAGACACAAATAGCCCATTGTTTTCTTAGCCCATTCAGAATCTTATCTCCAACACTAGTGAGGTACAGGTAAGATTCTTCCAACTTATAATAGTTGCATGAGCTTTAGAGCATTTTTTTCCTTGATGGAGATCTAAGAGACATGGGAGATTTCTATCAACCATTTTTGATGGTCCAATAAACTTTATCCTGTCAACATTTCTACCTTTCGTTAATAGTAAAACAAGAATTCTCCAGATTTTACCAAGTATTCAAAAGCTATACAAAAGTGCATCAGGTACTCGGTGGCTCAAATATAATAAACTACAGATTGGCCCAATGGAATGAGATTTGAGCTTGAGTACTCCCTCCATTCACAGTTAGTTACTCCCTCTTCTGAAGAAAGTAACATTTGCCAGGATGCATTGGCAAACTAGGGTTTGTGTTTGCCCTCCTAATCAGACTGGCACACCAGTTTCCAGACATGGTTTTCAATCCTAGTTAGGAGAGGAAGTATAAACCCCAGTTTGAATGCAGCAGCAAAGAATGGTTTGCACCAAAGTGGAAGTAATGAATTGAAGCACTATCTCTGAGAAGAGATTGTCATTGCCACAATGTCAAGAGATTGTTTGGTGTAATGTCTGAACTAAGCCATTATTACCTTGAACATCAGGTGAAGGAGAAGGATGCTTCAGACTTTCTGAATGTGGTTCCGCCACTATTGCTGTTTCCTCTTCTCCATCACTCTCTTCTTCAGAGGATGATTTTTCATCTGAAGAGCTGGCAAAGATGGCTTTAAATAGATCCATCGATGGCCTGCTTTCTTCTTCTTCAATTTCTTCATTCTGGACAGTACTTTCACTTACTGCCTGCACAACAGAACCAAAAATAAACAGGGGGGCTGCACACAGAAGAGGAAATCATATGCTTCACCAACTTGAACAAATATTAACCCTCTTGTTTTAACAGTCCCACCCACCTCCCCTTGATCAAATTTGTATCTTGCTGGCTGGCAATAATGTATTTATTACTGCAGTGGTTGCAAAATTCGCCTTGGCTGGAAGCACGGTAAGAGCTAGGCACCAAAACCACTCTTATGGATCCTAATGGGGGGTTGGAGATGTGCTTTTCCTGTATAAATGTGCTGGTGTAGTACACCGCTGGGTAGCTTTTGATTCATGCTAATGTGATCTTGCATTTTTATACTCTTGTATCCTTGCTTGCTATTTTTTTTTACTGTATATTAAACTCACTATTCTTACGGTGTTTAATTTTAGCCCATCCTCCTATTTGTATTTTATTCTATTCTAATTATATCAAATTGAGATGGCTTTTCGCTTTTACTAAGAAAGATTCCATTCATTCACCCAAGTACGTGTGTGAAGGGCAGGAATTTCCAAAGCAAACACATCGTTCCTAAAATCCACAGACTGAAGAACAGGGATGGGGAACCTCAGTTCTGGTCCTCCTGGGTTCCCCCAGTTGCCAAGCCCCTTTCCCTGATCATTGGGTGGTTTCCCTGCCTTTGGTACAGTCCCCCGCCTCTCCTTACTGGCAGTAAGAGCTTTACACTAAATAGGGTGGCACCAAGGCTGGAGTTAAAATCGCAGGAAGAAACATTAACTATCTCAGATATGCAGATGACACCACTTTGATGGCTGAAAGCGAGGTGGAGCTGAGGAGCCTTATGACAAAGGTGAAAGAAGAAAGTGCAAAAGTTGGGTTGCAGTTAAACCTCAAAAAAAGCAAGATTATGGCAACCAGCTTGATTGATAACTGGCAAATAGAGGGAGAAAATGTGGAGGCAGTGACAGACTTTGTATTTCTGGGCGCAAAGATTACTGCAGACGCTGACTGCAGCCAGGAAATCAGAAGACGTTTATTTCTTGGGAGGAGAACAATGACAAATCTTGATAAAATAGTTAAGAGCAGAGACACCACACTGACAACAAAGGTCCGCATAGTTAAAGCAATGGTATTCCCCGTAGTAACCTATGGCTGCAAGAGCTGGACCATAAGGAAAGCTGAGCGAAGGAAGATAGATGCTTTTGAACTGTGGTGTTGGAGGAAAATTCTGAGAGTGCCTTGGACTGCAAGAAGATCAAACCAGTCCATACTCCAGGAAATAAAGCCAGACTGCTCACTTGAGGGAATGGTATTAAAGGCAAAACTGAAGTACTTTGGCCACATAATGAGAAGACAGGATACCCTGGAGAAGAGGCTGATGCTAGGGAAAGTGGAAGGTAAAAGGAAGAGGGGCCGACCAAGGGCAAGATGGAGGGATGATATTCTGGAGGTGACAGACTTGACCTTGGGGGAGCTGGGGGTGGCGACAGCCGACAGAAAGCTCTGGCGTGGGCTGGTCCATGAAGACACGAAAAGTCGGAAGTGATTGAACGAATAAACAACAACTGCCCCTTATGCTTTTGGCTCCACCAAGCACTGGAATGCAAGGCTCAAGAGCTTATCCAGAATTGAGTTTAGCCCTCAGACTGCAAGAGGTTCCCTGCCCCTGCTGTAGAACCAAAACATTTAAGACATAACTGCTACGTGCCGTCACTTTCTAGTATGAGAGACTTCCTGCACAATACTAAACTGGCTACAGTGCTTGATGGCAGTAGGGCTTAGATTTCATAGTCATGAGTTTAAGTCCAAGTAGAGGGAACCACAGTGGGTCAACACGGCATTGGGTTGCAGCTCTCTCATTAAAGGTGGGCTCCAGGTTAAAAAGACTGAGTACTACTTATGGTGGAATCACCATTCTTATCGGGAAATGTTTAGAGCCAACTAGAATGTATTTATATGCAAAAGAGAAGAACACGATGATCAGGGAAGCCACCTTAACTGCTGTATAGATAAGCTTCGCTAGAGCTCAGTTCTGTTCCTTAGAGACAATCAACCGAGCTTTTGAAAAGTTTATCATTCACTGCAGTTAGCCTGAAGCCAGCCTTGGCATACAAGCACATCTTGCTTTTTAGGTGGTGTGTTCATGCTAAAATCTTCCTGCAGATTTATGTTAAGTGTATGACTGGCTCATCTTGAGATGTAGCTCAGTGTAAAGTAGGTGTAGAGCAGATTCGGGCATGCGCTCAGGACTTCCAGTACAGAGTGTTGTTGCTGTTTTGGTTTTTAATGTGCTTGGCACCATGGAAAGTGTATTTCCAGATTATAGTACTCCACAGAAAATAAAATGATTGTGTGACAGAGTTTTACTTTAAAGAAACATTCCCAAAACTCAAAGAGCTATTCTGTGTTCATAGACCTTGGGAAATTCACCACAGTGGGGCTGAGATGGGGCCACCAATTCATTCATTCCAATCCCACATCTAGCTTTCTTAACCGCTTGGCTTTGGAATGTTTCCCTACTATTGTTGAGTCTGTGCCAATTTAGCAATTTGCTCCTGTATTTTTCATTGTAGAAAAAGAATTTGATTCCACACTGTGGTTGTCTACAACTAGCTGCAGCACAAGACACCAGAGCCAGTGGGAAGTCAAACCCATCTGCAAGTGACCAGTACATGTCCTATGGGTTATGTATACAGGAGTCTTCTTGACTACTGGGCTATGGAAGTCTATCAAGGAAAAGGGAAGGTTGTCAGCTATTCTACTTCTGCATTGGGTGTGAGCAAATGACATCAGATCACAATTTGTGTTTTCGCCAGAAATTGATTTGTGCCTTCCACATATAGACCCGGCTTGCACGATCAAATAACCCATGGTTAATAAACCGTGGGGTGGTGAGCGTGCTGGTTTCCACCATTTCATCCATTTCTACTTTCAATTAACAACCCATGGTTTGTTGTTGGATTACTTCTGGGTTGTTTAGCCAGAGTTTCTACGAAATAACCCAGAGTTTCTACGAAAGCAGAAGTAGTGAGTGGGAAAGCAGCAGCGCACTCACTCCCATACATCCCTGCTAACTCCTGAGTTAAACTACCCAGGAATTGGCATGATATGCAAACCGGGTCACAGCTAATCAGCTAATCTTCTGACTGGTGATGGTGATTGAGTTTCCAGGGACTCTGGGAGACCAGCTGTCATTATTCCTACATTCACTTTTCTTATCTATTATTGTGCTTTTAACTTTACAGTTGGAGGAATGCAGGAACCCAATTTAGTTGTGCCAGGTATGCTCCAGTACAGTAGCAGCTGCTTTAGCAGGACCATAAAATGGGGCTATTAATTACTCGGTATATTAAAAAAACAGTATATCTTCACTCAACATTAATTCTGAACACAGAGGTAACAATTAAAACAAGATACATAAATAGATCAGTCCCAATGTCAATACCAAGACATTGTCAATGTCAAGAGGAAGGAGTTGGAAATTCCAGGTATTAAGAATGTACAGCAGAAGCATCAAAAATGTGGAGCCACTATACCTTATTGGAAACAGTTTCATCAGTTCTATTTTTGTCCTTTGCTTCAACTGGTGTTGGTGGCTGCTCTTGATCATCAACTTTCGATCTAGCCAAACTTATGAACTCACTAATGGCATCCTTTTTCTTCTTCTCTTTGTCAGACACATCCCATCTTGATGGCTTCTTTGGCTCTTTAAAGAGATGAATAAACCTCCATTATTATTCATCAGAATTCCTTGGTCAGTTCAAAAAAGTCATACTTCTTTCATTACTGCTTATATTCTAATGTATTTGAGAATTAAGATGTCTTGCAATTTATGGATCAGATGCTAAACACCCCCACTAAGGTTGGAATTCAGCATCTGTCCCATTTAGTTTTCACTCTTACCATTGTTCCATAAAGTATAGCTTGGTATTTTCATATGACCCAAGTATTTCAATGGTATGAACCTTTTAACTGTTAGTGATAACAAATGAACCACTTACTGTTTGGAGTATTATTTTGTTGCACTCCTACTTTTGTGGGTTGGCTCAGTGTCCTTGATGTAGACTCCGATACCGTCAAGAAATTGAACACAGAATACTTGTCACGTTTCACTTTGGGCAATCCAACAATACATGACCTGATGGAAAAATAAAAACTGAGTTTCTACATCATGTTTCTTTGTTCACTTTTTCTATCACAGAAAAATAAAATTATCTAAGATGAGAAACAAGTAATCTGTTACAAAAGAAGTACTATTTTATAGTCTGGGTTCAGACAACAAGATAACCCACACTTTGAGTGTGGGTTGTTGCTGAAACATGAGTTGTTGAAATGTGGGTTATGTTGTATGAAACCAATTGTGTTAACAAACCATGGTTTGTTAAATCACAAACAACCCACGGTCCACAGCTCAACAACAAACCATAGGTTCTCCCTTGGGTGTGGGTTATTGCATTGTTTGAACCCAGTCATATCCAAGAAGTTCTATTCTACAAATCAATACTAAAATTAATAGGACAAACAAGAAGGCCTAAAAAACAACCTTGTCACATGTTGTTCATGTCTTTAAAAAACTATTAAAAATCTACAATGACTTCTTTTCATATCTAGTGGTCTATTCCAGAGATGGGCAGAAGATACATTGGAATCCACTGATAGATCTTTGGATGATTTGCACTAGAATGGTGAGGGGGGGTTTTACTTCCAAATGTCTAACAACAGCAACAACTAAAAAGTGTATAACCCTCCTTAATTAGATTGCTGAAAAAGAATGCTAGGGAAACCAAAAGCATATTTTTGCATGAAAATGGGTTATGGTACCAATCACAAATTCCTGTGCTGAGCATGTACTCAGAAGCATGCTATTCCTTAATTCTTAGTATATGCCTGCCAGCACCACCATTTTGCACCAGCCCTTGGTTGGTGGATCTTGGCGTTCTAGTAATAAATAAATAAATCCGGCAAGCCTGAAGTTTGTCCATCCTACCACTATTCAAAACTGTTTTGTGGGGAAGTGCTGATATAGTCAACCAACTTACTCTGAATAGGGATCAGGAATATTGAACCTTTTGCACAATAGTTTGTCAGGGTGCCATTCAAACTTCTCTCTCGTGAGTTTGCCAAACATCTTCATCTTTGCAGCAGCCTCTTTGTCATCAACATCAGCCTGAAAAATGACTGTACAGCAGTTAGTATCTCTGGAAAACAATGTATTTATTTATTTATTTAAAATATTTATATCCCGCCCTATATCACTAAGATCTCAGGGCAGCGTACAGATAAAAACATACAGTATAAAACAATAAATATACACAGTTAAAACAAATTAAACCATGATCCAAGTTAAAACAATATATAATTTAAAAGCAATAGATGCAGATACTAGCTATGCTCAACATACTTTGATTTCAACCTCTGTCACTTCCACTGCCTTTTTTAAAAAACAAAATTATTTTGGAAAAGAGTTTAAACAAAACAGCATTGTGGAAGATAATACAATTTATTACAGTTTGCTAGAAAGTGAAGGACTTAACAAGAACACACCTCTTGATCTCGAGGGACGTCTACTTTGTCAGTGTCATCTTCGTGCTTTGCAGGAATAAACCTTGAAGACAAGACGGAGCTGGAGGGTTTGAAGAGCACTGCAGAGCGAGAGAATTCCTCTTGTTCTCTTGCGCGTTCCCATTCTGTCATACTCGGATCTAAGTGGCTTCCTAGCACATCCACTGTAAGATAAAGGGGAGTGATTAACAGCCCATAAAACCAAGCTGAAACACAAAACAAATAATACGTTTTGTGAAATCAATGAAATTGTTCAAATCAACAAAGGAAAAAAAAACAGAAGCCAAAGAAGAGGCAAAGGCGTCAAGCTGCTGCTAAGAAACAAAATTACTCTATTGCTATATTTGAATACAACAAGCTCTAAGTGAATCACTATGTCATGACAGTGTAAGATTTGTTTGCTCCTGAAGAACACAGTCAAAGTGCATTGGACATATTCCACATCATAAATATATTTCTCTTTCTTAGCATCGATTTGACATGCTACTGTGGCGTTACACCCCACAAGTCAATTCCAAATATATGTCTGCGGTTTGTAAGTCTGTGGTTTTTAGAATGTTGGCCTGAGTGGGCGGAGTTAGAATGTCTTGGGAGCGGGGAGGAGTGATCTATAAGGGAATGACTGAGGGGAATGAAAAAACTTTTCGGGGGGGGACTTGTTAGGTACTCTTAGAGTCTGTAGTGCTCTCTGTGTTTATGGTACTTAAGTTCTAGGAAATTTGAGGGTCAATGTAGTGAGTAGTGTCTTTAGAGTGTGGTGTGCACGTAGTGGATGTATATTAATCAATACTGAGAATAAAGAAAGTTCAAGAGTGATTGTGTGAGAAAAAGGAAAGTGTGTATGTGAATGAGTAACAGGATTGTATGAAAGGATTCAAAAAGGTTTTTAAATGTTGTTAGTTGAAACAAAGCTTGTGAACTTTTAAAAATAAATTTTGATTGTTTGTTTTAAAACTACCACAAAAATCCCACGTGTTGGTTTGGCATTTATCATCTTAAGTTTACACATTTAGCACCCACTCTGACAATCATTCACCTAAGCAGATATAACTCACAGCGCATTATTATATATATTAAAATCTTTCTCCATTTTAAACCCCTTTCTCCACATAGTTTGGAGGAAGGTGGTTTTTATCCCTTGCCTCAGGCGTATCAAGCGGTGGTGGCTTGGCTTGAGCAGGGAGTAGCCGCAGCCGGGTCTGTTCAGAGCCTGTGTCGTGGAAGCTACCTCTTTGGCTTTTTCGATTTTTTGGGTGCTGCGCCTCCTTTCCTTCTGCTTGTCACAAGTGCAAGATCAAGATGTAGAATCTGGCTTATGATAGGGGGAGAGAGCTGCATGCACTTTTGCTAATTACCTTTCGTTCCATGTTTAAGGCTTTCTACATAACTTTCGTATCTCTTTTGTTTTTCTGGATTCTTTGCAAATGGTTTGAAGTCACTAGAACCAGTTGTGTCTAACTGGGTCCCCAAGGTCAATTGCCACTTCTGTGGAGTATCATTTAACGTAGGTGCCCGGAACCTGTTCTGTAAAGGCTGCTGTAACACCACTGGAGCTTTCATGTGCTGTTCTACAGCCTGTTTCACTTCTCGGATTCTCTCTTTGTCTTTATCTGACAAATACTCTAGAACAGAAGTTGTTGGACCTAAACAAAGAAAGAAACATCACGGTGTAAAATTATGACAACCAAGAAACTTCTTAGTTTAAAAAAAGAAAGCAAGGATCTTTCGGTTAAACATATCAGTAAAAAAACTAAAAATTTAAAAAATGTATGTACACATGTGAGAGACCATTCTTAGGCCTCATTAGGAGTGGTCTCTCACATGTGTGCATGTTTAGCCTTGAAAAGAGAAGGCTGAGGGGAGACATGAGAGCACTCTTCAAGTACTTGAAAGGTTGTCACACGGAGGAGGGACAGGATCTCTCCTCGATCCTCCCAGAATGCAGGACACGGAATAATGGGCTCAAGTTACAGGAAGCCAGATTCCGGCTGGACATCAGGAATGTTAGAGCAGTACGACAATGGAGCCAATGGGCTCTCCCACCCTCGAGGCCTTCAAGAGGCAGCTGGACAGCCATCTGTCAGGGATGCTTTAAGGTGGATTCCTGCATTGAGCAGAGGATTGGACTCGATGGCCTTATAGGTCCTTTCCAACTCTACTATTCTATGATTCTATCAGAAAAGCTTGAACACAAAACCATTTTCTCCTCCAAAAATGTGCGACAATGTCTGTCGCATAACAGTTGGGAGCACTCTAGCACAGAGGACATGGGATATAAAAGAAAGAAATGTTGGGCTGTGTGATATCCCATCATACACTTGAAGCAATTTCCAAGCGCCTTTGGACATATGCTCCCTGTTCCCCCTGCAGCAGCAGCAAGTGCCTTGCACTTCCTGATTCTCTGCCTCTCTGTCTCATCTGAAATAGAATATTGGTATCCCCACGCCCAGGAGATTGCAAGCTCTACCAAAGCTGGAAAGCCTGTAAAACTGCCATTGAAAAATGCATGTAAAATCCAGGAACAGTGATGCGGAAGAACAGGAAGCATGATATACATAAACACAGCAAACACAGTCTTGAACATCTGGCTAAATCAGGGTTTTGATGTGCTGCTTATATAGGATTAACAGGGGAAACCCATCAAGCAACTGGATTAACGTTCAGATAAACAGGGGAGCAATGTAAATTTAGGGTGTGAATATTTCAATAAATAAAAACTACTATCAGAACAGCAAAATGGTCAAACTAAAACAAATCTAGGTTACAATGATGGACATGCATAATGCAAGGTAGCGGAATAGTATACATGATACCTTGAAGACTAGCCTCGCCCAGCAATTCCCTCCTCTGAGTAGCAGTCTTTTGGTGCCTGCTTTGGAGTGCTCCATCACTCTCAAGCTTCCCAGTGGATTCTGCTAATGTTTGCACTAAATGAGAGTTTTCACTAGTAGCTTTTATCACGGGTCGAAAGTAATGGACTGGTTTGTAATCCCTTGGCAGGTCAGGAGGCGGATAAGTCTTTTAAAGAAAAAGCAACACAACACATTGGATGTTTCTAAATATAGTCTCATGTTGATTACTTAAGCATTAGATACATCTAATGCAGTGACTGGAGAAAGGGCACTATACAAAGTCTAATTCTAAAAATCAGGCATGCAAACCAATACACAGGTCTGGGTTCTTCACAGCCTGAAATGTTGTGACTACATTGGCTTGATTCACATGTAACATGAAGAATGGTTTGTTGCCCTACCCAGGGTTTGTTTGGCAGACAATTAAACAAACTGCTATTTGTTTTCTCAGCCCCAGGGTTGCTTGTTTCCCTCCTCCTTCATCCATTCCCTCCCTCTAACCCAAATTTATTTATTTACTGCCTTTCTATACCACCCAATAGCCAAAGCTCTCTGAGCGGTTCACAAACACTCTCCCTCCCCAGCCTTTGCGGTACTGTAGTCCTGGTATGTAAAGAGGCTGGGGTGCTTTTTTTAACTGCTCTTGTTCACTGCCTCTGTAGCCTGGCGAAACAACCCATGAACAATCCATAATTCTGGATTCACACGTAATGACAAGCCATGGTTTAAGCAACCCACAGTTCACAACCAAACAATGAATGATGGGTTCTCTTTATGGGTTGTTCATGTGGGCTAACTTATGGGCTAACTTTACAATTCTCACACATGTGTGATATAGGATATAAGACGTCACTCCCCTTTAAAAGTATGTCGGGATTCAGCCTTTTACACTGCCTAGGTCATAGTCTTTAGAAGAATGGCGTGTGAGAATTGTAAAGTTAGCCCCAGTAAACCTGCAGGGAGTAAACAGCAGCCCGTATTGGCCACTGACGAAGACTTTTTCCGTCGAAACGCGTTTGGCCTCTTTCTTTGAAGTTTTAGACACACAGTGATCTGTGCAATATGCTATTGTACTTTTAATGTGATATTATTGTTAATCTTTATTTTACTTTTTTGTACATTAAATACTATGGTTTCATTGTATATACACCATTAACTTTTGGTTGAGTATTGTGTTTTTGTTTAAGGACTACACCTTTTTTTTTTTTTTTGCTATTTGCCCCAAATTGTCCCCAATACATCTACTACCCCCAATTTTCACATCTTGCCAACTTTTGCAAAAAGGTCCTGATCTTTTAGATAATAACGCAAAACCTAATACGTGCCATATTAGACATCCTCCTAATTTTTATAGAGATTTAATGTTGAGGCTGAGTGAGTAGTAAAGAATTGATTCCATTAATAATTTTGATTAAAATGTGTTTTCTTTTTTTTTTGCTGCAGTGAGAATTTGAATAAATGAGTGAACTCTGTTATTAATTCACTAGAAGTCTTGTGGTGAATTGAATATGTAGATCACTACAGATGAAAATACTTTCATTTATTTATATATATAAACTACCCCAACAACCAAACAGGGAGTTACTGTGGATACCTTGCCCATCATAAAATATGAACATGTTCCTTGATCTCATAGGAATTTGCCTCACATTGAATCAGACCATTGGTCCATCTAGCCCAGTACTATCAGCACTGACTGGCAGCAGCTCTCCACACTTTCAGGCAGAATTCTTTTCTAGTCCTACCTAAAGATACTGTGGAGTGAACATGGTACCCTCTGCAGGCAAATCATGTGATCTACCACTGGGCTATGGCCTGTCCCAAACATACCCTGTGCACATTCCAGCAAAATTCTACAATCTCCACTTTTTAAAATTTGTAAAGAAAAGTGAACTATCCCATGAAATGCCCTATCCAGGGAAAAAGAAGAGCGGTTTACCTACTTTTTGCTGAGTTATTGACTTAGATGCCAATGAAAATCCATCCAAAAGTTTCCCAATGTATTTCAGTTCTCTCTCTGTTCCTATAAAAATTGATAGAATTCATAAGCACTTTCAAAACAAACAGGCAGAAAAGAGCTGGGCACACCAGGCAACACTTCCATTGGGACCCCAACCTTAATAAAGTTACAGACAGAAGTATCTGGGAGCTCCTGAAAATCCCAATTTCACACCTTGTTTGCTTTTATACTGCTTAGGGGCTGTCCAACCATATAAACCATCTCCAGGCTCCTCATCCTTCAGAACAGTATCATATTTGGAAAGTGATTCAGTAGCATAAATATCACAATCTTCCTCTTCCAGAGCTCCAACGCCAAAAGCCTAAGGAAAACACAGTAATATAGAATGGTTACAGCCCAATATATGTGATTGGTTATATTTTATTATATATGCGGTAAATAGAAGTATCACAAATGAATCAATCAATCAATCAATCAATACAATTTTAATAGCCCAATAATTGTGCCTGCAGGTAACTCATAGGAAAATTGATGGTTGATTTCAGGGTGTCAAACGACAGAAGCGTTGGCACTGCAACCCTAGCGGGGACACTACTGCTCTCCCTGGCCCCACAGCTCACAATATCCACAAGAGACTGAGAAAAACCAACACACTTCTGCCTATGTTTTCTTGGGCATGGGGTAGCATGGGGTAGAATTGGAAGTCAACTCCCTTGTCAAATTAGGATGCTACTTTAGGAAATTCGTTTAGGGGTACAATTCAAAACACAGGTAATTACCTTAAAAGTCCTATACAGTTTTGGCTTAGGACAGTCATTCCCCTTTCAGATTTCTGGACTTCAACTCCGGTCATCCCCATCCAGCATGGCCAATGGTCAGGGATGCTGGGAGTTGCAGTTCAAAACATGTGGTGGGCATCAGGTTGGGGAAGGCTGGCTTAGGATATCTAAAAGGCTGCCTTCTCTCATATGAAACTGCCACTACAGTTGATGAATCCACCCGAGACAGAGGACATATGATGATGGCTGCTGGTGAGGCTAAGACAGGTGAGAGGGTAGTGGGAACCGCTGTTGCTCCTAGAGGCTATGGCCACTCGTTCAGGTGCGGAGCAGCCACCACTGTTGCCAAGAGGTGGAGGGGCTGATGAGTGATGCCAGCTTCTGTGTGTAGCCACCATCATCCATCACCTGCCTGCCTGGGTGAACCATCAGTAACACAGCCTAGAAGTAGCCACTTGCTTGTCTACACATCTACAGGTGTTCCTATGGGCTCACTCGCCCATTCATTGCTCACTTGCTGGCAGGGCCAGGCGAACGGCTGCTTCCCTCTTTCCACATATAATTAACAACTCAGAAACACCTCATTCCTGGATTGCTTCATGACGTACAGACCTGGAAACTCTGGGTTGTTTATGGGTTAAAAAACCCAGAGTTAACCCACAATAGCCCGTGGTTCCTGGGTCGTTGATTGAAAAGAGAAACAGGCATGTGACTCGCACACTCCACTTGTTTGCACAATTCCTGGGTTAAACAACCAAGAAATTGCTGCCATGATGAGCTAACCGACCCTCTCTATCTCCCCAGCTCCCAGGATGAGACATTTTTAACCTGCAATGTTTTACCTGGCCTGAAATACCAATTTTCCGTCCTTTACTGTGCCGCAAGTCGCCAAGCAGAGTTGAATTTTCAGAACTGGGACTAAAAAGGTTTAAGTGTTCTTCTGAAACTCCAAATAAGGCTCTGGTGGGATCCAGACCTTTGTAACCAAGTCCATGAACGTTCTCTTTAGGAGTCAAGTCTACAGGCATTACATCTTTGGGTGCAAATGTCACATTTTCTGGTTGATATTCATCCTCTTCTTCCTTTAGGAAGTTAACATACATTTATAATGAAACATCATTACTGAAGTCACTGAAACTCCAAGACTTTGCTTTGTTTTTATCCCACGTAACTCTCCCACCTCCCATCTCTCTGGTGTCTACCTCACTGTCAATTATTAGACTGTAAATTCCTTGGAGCAAATCGTTCTTTTGTTTGTTATGCTCCTCTATAAAATTTCACACACGTGAATAGTGCTCTATAAAATAGAAATAGTAAAGAAGAAAAAAGATGCCACTGGCATGTACATCATTGTAACCGCAAAAGGATCCTTTGTATTTGCAGAACCATGGATTATATAAAAACTACTTAATTCCCCCAAAAAACAAATATTGCACAAACTATACCTCTGAATCTTCAGATCCTGGGGGTAAAGCACACCCATATATTTTCACTTCAGGCTCTGCAACCAAGTATGATAATGCAATGTTAAAATACTTAAATTCTTCATTACATTATGTATGTTAGGGGCAATTCATCTACATTGCTGTGGTCCCACTGAAGTCAGCTGGGCAACACCAGTGTATGCGGGTCATTGTAGTGACTAGCATACAATATCAGTGAGGACCATGCAAACATCTTTCAAGTAGACTAGAATAGATGGACCACACTAGCCACTTTCAGCTTAATAACCACAGACACGTACAAGTGCTTTGCCTGCAGATGCAAATTCTTTGCAGTGCAAGCAATTTCCCATTTCATCCAAATTAGGAAACTATGATTACCAGCTTCAGAACAAGCCAGGATATTACACCAGCTTCAAACCTTGCTTTAATATCCTGGCTTATTTCAAAGCTAGTAATCACCATTTACCAGTTCAAATGAAATTGGAAACTAGGGTTAATTTACAGTTTCCTGGTTTGCTTTCTTCCACAGCAAAGGCAAAAAAATGGCAAAAAGGATCATTCATACCTTGGCTTATTAAGCCGAGATATGATTGCCTGAACCAGGTCATTTGTTTTTTCCTTACCAAAAAACAAATACATTTATTGGAATATACCAGTTTTTTGCTTGCGTGGTTTTCTCTTTACTCGAGGTCCAACTCCTTGTCCTTCTTTCCAGCCCATTTTTCGCAACAAGTCAACACCAATAGTTATTCTGAAAAGTAGAAAAAAATAATAAGTGGAACTGCAAACATTAAAATCATAGTATACATGCAAACATTCAGAAAAACACAGACTAAGTTTTGCAAGCACAGCCCTGGCTTTAGCATCATCAAAGCTTGTTTAAAGAGGAAAAATAAGTTCTGCCAGCCTGTTAATGCCAAGAGTGAAACTAAAAATGAGTCCTTAAACTACGCTGTGAAATTCAACATATCTAGTTCTTTACTCATCAATAGAGCATAGGATTTCCTTTAATGTATACTTACTTTGCAGCTGCTATAAATTCATCTAACAAGGTAGCTCCAGGAATAGGGGCAGCCACCCCTGCAATTTGTCTAGCTTTCGCCTTTATTTTATCTTTGCTTTTGGAAGCAAATTCATCTGTAATTGTAATTTCCTTTGGTGCTATCCCATATTCACTAAGATCCTTCCAGGGGATGGAGGTTGGGGAGAGAAAGCAAAACAGGAAAATTACAGATTGGAAATCCTTCCTCCCCAAATCCACATATTAAAACAATATTCTTGAAATGAGAAAAATATATAAAAAGAGCACCTTCATTAGAGCACTATCAAGAAAGGCATTGCATATTAGCTAAACCAGAGGTATAAATTAATATGAACCAGAAAGATTAGGCAGTACACACACATACTTATGGCTAATGAAGAAGCAGGTTTATATAATCTTATTCATTCCTCACCCCAAGGAATTTACAATCTAATAACTGCGGGGAGGGAAAGTCTAGCTAGAGCAGGCTCTGAGGTCTTCACCCACCTGCTTTCCTGTCTCCTGGAATTCTTCCCACAGGGCAGTTGGTTTATACATACATACACACATATCCCACTATCTGGAACTATAAAGACCCAAGATGATGTGTGTGTTTTTTAATCTGCATTATTTTACAAATTTACCTCTTCATCCATAAAATCTTCTGGCCCCAGGACCGTTTTTTCTGCCCTCTTTTGACGTGATGACACAAAGGTGGATGGTGCCCATCCTTTAAAAACAAAAACATTTTTAGAAGACTTGAGAGACTTAAAACATTTCTGCAATGATTCAGAGTGGAATTTTGAAAGGTTAGATTTTAAATTAAGGCTGCAATCTTACACCCACTTACCAAGGAGTAAGCCCACTGAACTCAAAGGGACTTACTTCTGAGTCGGCATGTGTAGCATTGTGTGCACAATTCAATGTGCTAGTTTAACTTTCCTCATTTTGTCCCACAGTGATGTCTGTGGTAAGCAGTGGTAAGACTTTGTGGATATCCAACAATATGGTCTGAAGGCACATGATGCAGCCACCTTGCTGAAGCTAAGCAGGTTTGGATGGGGAACTGCTTAGGAACCCCATGTACCTTGACTTGAGTTCCATGATGGAAGACTATAAATGTGCTTGAACAAATACATGTACCAAGCCTAATTCACAAGGACACTTAAGAGGGATTCCTTCAAGTGTTTACTGATGTTGAACAACAATTATTAAAGCAAGCATGGTTTCTCCTCTCAACATTTTATTGTCACAACAACTCTGTGATGTAGGTTAGACTGAGAAACAGCCCAAAGACCTTCATGGCTGAGTGGGGATTTGAATCCAGGTCTCCCCAATCTTTCTCCAGCATTCTAACTACTACTTATTCAATCCTATGATTCTACGCTCTGGATTTCCTGCATCAAGCAGGTGTTGGATTAGATATCCTACAAAATCCTCTTCAATTCTATAATTCTAGCAAGAACAAGTTATGGAGTGTTAATGAACTTTGTATGTGAATATACTGGGCACTCTTTCAATAACCAAGGACAGCTAGAAACCGAGAGAAAGAGAGAGAATACATCATTTTCAGACATGAATGATCACTAACCTTCTTTTGAACCCACAGTGTTAAAGTAGCCAGCGGAGAAACCACCGCTAAATGCTCCATGAAAACGTTGGTATCGTCCCTTTTCATCTCTGACAGTTTGCTCTTGTAGAGGCACCGGTTTCTTAATTCGTTCACCTGCAATTATTATTTTTTAAATTACAAATTAATTTGAAGAGAAAATGAAGGTGCAAGGAGACAACTATTCAGGTGCATATATAAATGCTAATCCTGCTTTCAGAAAGATAGGAAAACAGTTTCAAAGTTCACACCATGTCCAGTAATGCCAATTTATCACATCACCTCGCCCAACTTTAGTTCTCCAGGCCACATCATCATTCGGTAGGAAGGGACGAGAAAACAACCAAGACCTCTCTCCCTATTTACACACAAAGGCCAGTCTGTCTGTATATTAGCTTCTCCCTTCATTTATATAATCCAGATGTGACAAGAAAGTTAGCCAATGTATAAGCTACAACAAAAGGAAACCACCAATATAACCAAAAGTAGATATGGGGATGATGGAGATTCCAATTACACGCTGCATCTAGATTACTCTTCCAGCTACATGTGTCACCAGAAGGGAGCCGTCCAACTGCTGGAATATTAAACTTCAATTTAGGAGTACTGATCTAGCACCCATGCTAGATCAAGTTCCTAGGACCAGTTTCTTCCGTTCAGCAACTTGCTAACCATCTTTTAATTTCTATTCCATTTAAAAGCAAGAATGCTGGAATCCCTGTGAGGGCTGATTCAGATACATCACAGCAGCCTCTACACAGTCACCTTAGGAAGGTGCAGGCCCAAATTCCCTCAGGGGCACTGTCTGCATGAACCAGCATCCCTTTCAGATTGATGCAGTATACAGCTGCTGCAGTTTTGGCAAAGACAGCAGCATGCAGGGCCATCGTGACAAGTGAATTTGAGACATGCATTCAAGGGAGGAGGAAGCAGAACCATGTGTTTTTCTTTGAGGTGAAACACAAAAAACCCTATTTGAGAATGGCTTGTTTAGATGACGAACGTTAGAAGAGGATGGCTTTCTCCAATCCTCCCAATATGCCTGTCTCTGTCCACCAGAGAAGAGTGACAGACTCACTGCTTTCTCTTGTTTGGGGTGGGCAGTAGACTGGCCTTCCTCAACCTGGTGCCCTGCAGATGTGTTAGACTGAAACTCATAATTGCCATCTAGCTAGGAATGGACGCCCAACACATCTGTGGCGCACCAGTTGGGAAGGCTGTTGTAAAGCATCCTGTGGACCTCTTGCCCATCTCTGGAGGACCACCTAGCAGCTACTGGTTGCTAAGATTCTTGTGGAGAATTGCTCTATTAGGTGGGCCCTGATCTGATCCAGGAAGGCACTTATATTCATAAGCAAGAATGCTTACTCTGAGTCACATAATGCAGATGAGATTCTGAATACGCAGCCATATTTTGCAAATTTAAAACATACTGGTGAGGGGAAAACGTTGACCACAAAAAGATGGACACCAACTGATTCCAAACCTATTCTAGATCATAGAGCTTCAGTGGGTTGTGACCCACAGCAGAGTTGAATCAGCAACATGACTGCCATTTTATCCTGTAATGTTGCTTTATGTTTCTTCTTTTTTAAAGCAAAGGAGAAAAGAGAAAGATAGAGCTAACAAATATTGTGAAACATACAAAGTAGATCCCTTATTGCCAGTTTGGATTCCTGCTTGAAAATTATTGCTTTAGATGTCAGAACAGAGAAGATCAGGATATTCTCCCATGAATTCAACGAATATGATTCTCTGTATAAGCAATCTACTCCTGTGCAGGAGCTGAACAGAACAAAAATCACAGCCTCCTGGATAACCTCTACGGACTTACATATTGTTGTTTGGCCTGGTTGGCATCAACAATTCCAGCACCGCTCTTCTGAAATGAAACGGCCCTAATATGCCTTGGAAGGTAGGAATCAACAGCTATTAGCCACTACAGCTAAACTGAACCTCCAGGTTTAGAGGCAGTGTACCACAGACAACCAGTTGCAGCGGAAAGCAATCGTCCTTCTGCCCTATTCGTGGACTTCCCAGAGGCATCTGGATGGCCACTATGGAAAGCAAGATGCTGGAATAGATGAGCTTTTTGTATGATCCAGGTAGGCTGTTCTTATCTTCCTCAAACCCGTCCCTGGGTGAAACGGCCCTGAATTACTGCATATATCTGAGATTCAGATTCCAGATGTGATAAGTTCACATAAACAATTCTAGCACACAATTAAGTCTTCCAGGCTGGAAGAAACTCCTACATCAGCCTTTCCCAACCTGGCGCCCTCCAGATCTGTTGGACTACAACTCCAGCAACCCCCGAGTCATGGCTAGGGGATGCTGGGAGTTGTACTCCAACACATCTGGAGGGTGCCAGGTTGGGGAAGGCTGCCCTATACCAATCAACCCCAGAGGTTCAAAACTGCCCTAACTCCTATATTTAGAGATCCCCCCAAATAAGAGCTGCACCCTACTCGCTCGAAATACCCTTCCTCTGCCCTTTCCCCCTTCAACATCCACCCTTCCCGTTCAGGTGAATAATGCTGCAGTCCAGGCGCCCTTCGTTAGGGAGTAAACCCCACTGAAGTCTGTGGGGCTTACTTCTGAGTAAACGTAGCACGGAGAACGGCTACGCACACCCCAAATCGCGTCGTTCGCTTAGTAAGTTCCTTGGCCGCGCCCCGTGGGAGGGGAGGGAAGGTGGCCCAGGGACTCACCCTCTTCCAGGGGCTCCAGCGGGGTCCCGAAGCTCACCAGATCTTCCTCCTCGCCGTCGCTCTCGCCGGCCGCCATCTTGGCAAGCCTCTAAAGGGGCGGAGGTGGCTCAGGCCCGCCTCCTCGGCCTTCCTCAGGGAGGGAGTTTACGCGAGCCTGGGCGAGGCCTGGTGCGTCATGGCTAGGCTGGAGGGGGCGGGCGGATGTCTGTGAGGTGATTTTTAGACCCTGGACTTGCGGGTCCCGCTTTTAGATAGCCACGTGTCTATAGACTCTATTTATTTATTTATTTATTGCATTGCATTGCATTTATATACCGCCCCATAGCCGAAGCTCTCTGTTGTGAAACCGAGCATTTCTCTTCGCCCCTCGGCCATGATAAGCTCACTTAGGGTGACCCTATGAAAAGGAGGACAGGGCTCTTGTATCTTTAACAGTTTCATAGAAAAGGGAATTTCAGCAGGTGTCATTTGTATATATGGAAAACCTGGTGAAATTTCCTCTTCATCACCACAGTTAAAGCTGCATGAGCTATACGCAGTGGTTCTCAACCTTCCTAATGCTGCGACCCTTTAATACAGTTCCTCATGTTGTGGTGACCCCCAACCATAAAATTATTTTCGTTCTTCTCTACACAATCCATTGTCATGGGATGGTTTGCTAATGAAAATAATACATAACAATAGCTTTAATACAAAAGATGATACATGACATAGTTCAGTCAATACAGTTTCCTAAGATAGGGTGACCATATGAAAAGGAGGACAGGGCTCCTGTATCTTTAACAGTTGCATAGAAAAGGAAATTCCCTCTTCATCACACCAGTTAAAGCTGCAGGAGCTATACAAGAGTGACCAGAATTAAAAGAGGGCAGGGCTCCTGTATCTTTAACTGGTGTGAGGAAGAGGAAATTTCACCAGGTTCCCCATATATACAAATGACACCTGCTGCAATTTCCTTTTCAATACAACTGTTAAAGATACAGGAGCCCTGTCCTCCTTTTCATATGGTCACCCTACCTAAGACCATCGGAAATACGTGTTTTCCAATGGTCTTAGGCGACCCCTGTTTGAGAACCACTGTACAGGTTGAGAACCACTGCACTAGAGTGTTTGAGAACCACTGTTTGTTTGAGAACCACTGTACAGGTTGAGAACCACTGTACTAGAGTGTTTGAGAACCACTGTACAGGTTGAGAACCACTGTACTAGAGTGTTTGAGAACCACTGTTTGAGAACCACTGTACAGGTTGAGAACCACTGTACTAGAGTGACCATTTTAAAAGAGGGCAGGGCACCTGCAGCTTTAACTGTGGTGATGAAGAGGAAATTTCACCAGGTTCTCAATATAAACAAATGACACTTGCTGAAATTTCCTTTTCAATACAACTGTTAAAGATACAGGAGCCCTGTCCTCCTTTTCATAGGGTCACCCTAAGCTCACTTCAGCCACAGCACCATCACGACTAGAGGAACGCCATGAAGTTCAATCGCGCTGCCTCGATGCTAAACGGGTTTACTCGGCCAGCCGCTCCATTTTGTTGTGGGAAAGGATAGGCGGTTTTTAAAGTCCTTAAAAACAATAATACTAATGGTAAAATGAGCATCTGAAACCACGCACAGGCCCAGCTGGCTCTCCTCCTAATTCTCAAGTGTTTAAAAATAAGAAAAGTCTGCTGCGGAGATAAGCATCAGCACCATGCTGGTGCTAGCCTAGGTGCTGACACTGGGCCTGTTTGCCACCCCCAGCACCTGCTGCTCTCTGGGTCGCCATTTGTGGGGGGGACTTGGGGGCAGCTAGGGCCAGACTTCAGGGTCAAAGTTCAAGATCATCTACAGGGGCCCTTCTCCGTGAGCCCCTGCCAAAGGAAGTGAGGCAGGTGGCTATTAGGAGGAGGGCTTTCTCCGCTGTGGCACCCTGGTTATTATTATTATTTATTTATTTATTTATTTATTTATATAGCACCATCAATGTACATGGTGCTGTACAGAGTAAAACAGTAAATAGCAAGACCCTGCCGCATAGGCTTACATTCTAATAAAATCATAATAAAACAATAAGGAGGGGAAGAGAATGCAAACAGGCACAGGGTAGGGTAAACATGCACTGGGTAGGGTAAAACTAACAGTATAAAGTCAGAACAAAATCAAGTTTTAAAAGCTTTAGGAAAAAGAAAAGTTTTTAGCTGAGCTTTAAAAGCTGCGATTGAACTTGTAGTTCTCAGATGTTCTGGAAGAGCGTTCCAGGCATAAGGGGCTGCAGAAGAAAATGGACGAAGCCAAGCAAGGGAAGTAGAGACCCTTGGGAAGGTGAGAAACATGGCATCAGAGGAGCGAAGAGCACGAGCGGGGCAATAGTGTGAGATGAGAGAGGAGAGTGTGGAATGAGCTCCCCAGAGAGGTCCGCCTGGCGCCTACACTGTACTTCTTTCGTCGCCAGCTGAAGACCTTTGTATTCACTTAGTATTTTAACACTTAATTTTAACTTAAATTTAAATTATACTGTTTTAACTCTGTATTTTAACCTTATATCAATTTTGCTGCATGGTTTTATCCTGGTTGTGCTTTTTATACTGTATTTTGTATTTGTGTTTTTAACCTGTTGGTTGTTTTATGATGGTTTTAATTTTTGTGAACCGCCCAGAGAGCTTCGGCTATTGGGCGGTATAAAAATGTAATAAAATAAATAAATAAATAAAGACACACACACCCCAAAATGACCACCTAGAAGGCAAGGCATCATGCTATAGCCCACTGGGGCTGACACTGTTCATCGCAGCGTTCTTTCCTTCTTTATTAAAAACAACAACCCAACATATTATTGTAAGGGGCAGCTGGCTGATTATGTACATCAATGCATATGCTCATTTTATTATTTTTACTTTATCAGTTATATTTTTCTACATTGAAATAGTGCTTATTTCCAGGCAAATGTTTTTAGCATCAGGACAATCAAAGCAAACTCCATGTTATTCCTGTAGTCATGATGGAGTTATAATTTAAGTGAGTTTAAAATCTGAAGCTCCACGTATTCAAGAGTATTTCTTCTTTATCGGGGTTGCCAAATAGTGTCGTCGTCATCCCCAACATATCAGAAGCAGTTGAAAAGCATGGAATAGTGGTGGTGGATGGGGAAGAAAAATGGTTGTTGCATGCTTCACAACTGAAACAATAGACATGGCTATCTAACTAGAGGCCCATAAGACCATTAAGTCTGGAGTCTAAAATTATCTTGCTGCATCACTGAGCTTTCCATAGAAATGTCATTGGCTGCACCTGTTGCATTTCATGGTTTTTGGACCCACTCTTTACAATTACTCTCTGCTTTGGTGTGTATATATTATCTATCTATCTATCTATCTATCTATCTATCTATCTGGGCCAGGTGATCTGAAGTTAACATTTCATGCTTCTGACATGGAGGCCTCAACATCCACGAAAGCTTCTGGCACTATAAATCTGTTAGCCTTTGAGGTCTCATCAGAGTCTTATTTATGTGTGTTGTAACAGAATAACACAGCTACCCCTCTGGAATTTACACCTAAATATTTGTACAAAGTGGAACAGCACCTAGCACAATATTCAGTGTTTTTCATAATAATTAAATAAGTGAACTGCTTCTTAACATCCCTTCATTGCCTTTCAGGCTACCAATCAGGACAATTAGTGGTACAAGAATCCTCATCCTCTTTCAACATATTCTGGGGAGTCTAATTTGCATTCATTATTGAGATCATAGTCAGTAACTCAGTGGAAAACCACTGAGTTACAGTTCATCAAGAGGCTCAATTCAATCATTTATGGTTTGAATTGGAATAAAGTTTTTTTTAAAATAAATAAATCATATTACATGTATTAATTGGTTTATTCATTGCTAGAATGTTTATGTAATCAGCAACAACTGTTTTGTGAATGGCCACTGTAATAACACAATAGGCACAGTCTGTACTTTCTGTATTTCATTTCCTTCTGACCTCACTGTTTACAATCTCAACACCATGTGTATATATCTCAGTGTATGCAGCACCTGTAATTCAGCTCAGCACTTCACACATCTGATGAAGTGGACCCTAGTCTGAAAAAGCTTATGCCATAATAAATGTATTAGTTTTTTTAGGTGCTACAATACCTTTTCTTGTTGTATTACTACAACAGACTAACATAGCAGCTACTCCTTTGGCAAGTGTAAGAAACAGGAGTTTTCTCAATTTCTTAACCTAGGATGAAAGGACATAATGGTATATTTCAGGCACAAGATCTTTCGATTCATTTGTGGCTACTTCCTTTCTTTTTCCCTCCTGTATTGGCCCCTAAGTTTCACATCAACAGCACCAATTTATGCCCTTTGAAAAGTTACAAGACAGTTTTAACCCAATCATGTCACTGGAGAACGCAATATTCCTAAAACCTGTCTTATGTTGGCCAGAAGAGGTCACCCCAGGACTATGTGATCAGTCCCAAGGATGTTGCCTGTGCACCTTTTCATCTAATTCTTCTTAATCTTGAGAGATCATGTATCTATATAAGATGCCTTTGTCCACAATTTTCAGAACAATGAAAAATATTTAGTTTTGTGTTTATGCAGAACTGTCTGCATAGAGGATAGCAATATTTTCAAACTTGTGTAAACCAGGTCAACAAGTCCAAAATACATCAACAAACAACAGATACTGCAATAAAACAAACAAAAAAACCAAAACTCCTTATCACTCTGTAGTAAGGAACTTGCAGGTAAATGATGTCAGAATGAAAAGGGCAAATCAAATAGAAAATCAAATACATGCACTTGTGCACTGACTTGGAAAGGAAATTTTCCTGGCTAGGCAGCTTCAGATTATTGTTGTTGTTATATTACACAGTGGCTGTATTTGCATATAACAGGGAGAATTGCTAATGAAGTCTTGGTTAACATGAATGAGCTGAGTGCTGATGCACCCAGTTCATTCAGTTCTCCTGCTATCATGAGCGAGTAAGCAAACCAGAATTCGTTGGCTTTTTGTGAAGTCTGGACCCAAGTTCTTGGTTTGTTTCTCCCAAAAAAGCCAGGAACAAGCTAAGGCTAGTTGTTGGCTTACAAATCCTGACTTCTTTGGGAGCAATAAACCAGAGTCCTGGGTTCAGACTATGTGTACCACCAGCAGTTCTTTCATGGTATGCCAGGATTTGCCATCAATCCTGGGTCACTATTATGTGCAAATGTTGTCACTGGAGAGCTACGTAGCGTTGATAGTGTGCTAAACAGACTGAGGACATCTAGATTTAAATTTCTGCACAGCCATGAAGCTCATCTTTGGCCAGTCACCTCTCTTAGCATAACCTACCTCATAGGACTCTTCTGAGGATAAAATTGGAGAAGGCATTGCAGGCATACTGCTTTCCTTTGGGGAAAGATAGGATAAAAATGTAATATACATTAATTTATTATTGATTCCAGGGTCACACAACCAGGAATCTATACAATACCACCAATGTACATGACAATTTACACATGAGTAAAAAAAAAAAAAAAAAAAAAGGCAGGTCCCTACCTTCAAGGCTCACAATCTAGTTTAATTTAGTTGAGTTTATGACACTTTTCCATGGTGTACCAAGTCCAAAACAGCTCAATCAAAACACTCTATCACAATCAACAATACATTACAAAACCTACCAAATAAATCCAAACACAACAAAAAGTAGTCTATTCCTATCCCTTTATCTCCATGCCTGGAACATTTTCATATTGCTTCGTTTCTAAGTGCGGGGCTACTTTGAAAGGCACAGAAGTAGGGCCAGTGAAAGGTCAACAACAGCAAAAAGAAAGATCTTATTTGTTAACCCACTCTTCAGATTTACCTTCTTAACCGGGCAATGTATAAAAGTTTTTGCTTGACCTTTGAAACAGAGTTCTGCATTTGTCACACGTAGTAAAACCTTTTCAAACTGTTAACATTCACCCCACCTCATTTTTATAATAGTTAAGTTAAACAAACTGGGATTGATTAAACATATTGCATTTGCAATATGCATTAATCCTGCCTAGACTGAGGTGTTTCAAACTAAAGCCCTTAAGAAGAATAACTAGACAAGCAGCCTAGGTAAAAAATTAGTTGAGGCCTTCATTGCTAAAGCTTCTGATGTGGGCTCAATGTGGGTATTTAGTTGTAAGAGAAAGTCACATTTATTATGACATATGGCCAAGTTAAAACCTGACACTGAAAACCAATTTGGCTGAAGCTAGGCAAGTTGCTTTGCTTATATTTGCTATTACTTGATAGATAAAAGCTAGGGTGACCATATGAAAAGGACAGGGCTCCTGTATCTTTAACAGTTGCCTAGAAAAGGGAATTTCAGCAGGTGTCATTTGTATATATGGAGAACCTGGTGAAATTCCCTCTTCATCACAACAGTTAAAGCTGCAGGAGCTATACTAGAGTGACCAGATTTAAAAGAGGACAGGGCACCTGCAGCTTTAACTGTTGTGATGAAGAGGAAATTTCACCAGGTTCCCCATATATACAAATGACACCTGCTGAAATTTCCTTTTCAATTCAACTCTTAAAGATACAGGAGCCCTGTCCTCCTTTTCATATGGTCACCCTATAAAAGACTAGCATTTTGACAGTGGGTCTTTCATGTTTTGATACTCAAAATTGGACTAGGAGCTCACTTTTTGTCCTGACCCATGTCCATTATGTGAGGTGGATACTAAATACACAGAGATATTAAGTCATTACTTAATTATCTGAGATTGTTAATGTTTCTTCCTGCAATTTTAACTCCAGCCTTGGATCCAATCAAGAGGTACTCTGCATAGGTCTTATAGATATAATCAATAACCATTGTGCACAGCAGCAACTAATTCAGGCTGCAATCCTAAATCCTATGCACATTTACTGTTCCTATGTGCAAGCACATGCACACTTATTGTTTGATTTAATTTCTATATTTTCAACCCAGCTTGAATTACGTAACATTAAAGAAGAATTTTGTTGTTTATTCGTTCAGTCGCTTCCAACTCTTCGTGACTTCATGGAACAGCCCATGCCAGAGCTTTCTGTCGGCCGTTGCCACCCCTATCTCCCCCAAGGTCAAGTCTGTCACCTCCAGAATATCATCCATCCATCTTGCCCTTGGTCGGCCCCTCTTCCTTTTGCCTTCCACTTTCCCTAGCATCAGCCTCTTCTCCAGGGTATCCTGTCTTCTCATTATGTGGCCAAAGTACTTCAGTTTTGCCTTTAATACCATTCCCTCAAGTGAGCAGTCTGGCTTTATTTCCTGGAGTATGGACTGGTTTGATCTTCTTGCAGTCCAAGGCACTCTCAGAATTTTCCTCCAACACCACAGTTCAAAAGCATCTATCTTCCTTCGCTCAGCCTTCCTTATGGTCCAGCTCTCGCAGCCATAGGTTACTAGGGGGAATATTTATTTATTTATTTATTTATTTATTTATTTATTTATATAGCACCATCAATGTACATGGTGCTGTACAGAGTAAAACAGTAAATAGCAAGACCCTGCCGCATAGCTTTAACTATGAGGACCTTTGTTGTCAGTGTGGTGTCTCTGCTCTTAACTATTTTATCAAGATTTGTCATTGCTCTCCTCCCAAGAAGTAAACGTCTTCTGATTTCCTGGCTGCAATCAGTAGTAATCTGATTGCAGTAATCTTTGTGCCCAGAAATACAAAGTCTGTCACTGCCTCCACATTTTCTCCCTCTATTTGCCAGTTATCAATCAAGCTGGTTGCCATAATCTTGGTGGGTTTTTTTTAGGTTTAACTGCAACCCAACTTTTGCACTTTCTTCTTTCACCTTCGTCATAAGGCTCCTCAGCTCCTCCTCGCTTTCAGCCATCAAAGTGGTGTCATCTGCATATCTGAGATTGTTAATGTTTCTTCCTGCGATTTTAACTCCAGCCTTGGATTCGTAGCATGATGTGTTCTGCATACAATTATATCTCTCATCTCCGGAACTTTCTCCAGATGTTCACGATCGTATCTCGGCATGTCTCTCAGATATCTCAGCCTGGCTGCTTCATCGTCGTTTGAAACTTAACATGGCAAAGACTGAATTGCTTGTTTTTCCTCCTAAACCTTCTCCTCACCTCTCATTCTCTCTTACTGTCAACGATGTCACGCTTACTCCGGTCAAGGAAGCTCGTAGTCTTGGCTTTATATTTGACTCCTCTCCTTTACTCCTCACATCGAGGCAGTAGCTAAATCCTGTCATTTCTTCCTGTATAATATCGCCAGGATTCGACCATTTCTGTCTGTCTCTTCTGCCAAGACGCTTGTTCACGCACTGGTTATCTCTCGGTTGGACTACTGCAACCTTCTTCTCTCTGGCCTTCCTT
This sequence comes from Elgaria multicarinata webbii, assembly GCF_023053635.1. Taxonomy (NCBI): domain Eukaryota; kingdom Metazoa; phylum Chordata; class Lepidosauria; order Squamata; family Anguidae; genus Elgaria; species Elgaria multicarinata. The sequence continues at coordinate 16,621,108 of NC_086184.1, read as the reverse complement.
CATCTCACATCAGTCCGCTGGTCTCTGTCCACCACTCTGCCGCTAAGATCATCTTCTTGGCCTGCCGCTCTGACCATGTCACTCCACTTCTGAAATCTCTCCATTGGCTTCCAATTCACTCCAGAATCCAATATAAACTTCTCCTGCTGACCTTCAAAGCTCTTCACGGTCTAGCTCCTGCCTATCTCTCCTCTCTCATCTCAAACTATCGCCCCGCTCGTGCTCTCCGCTCCTCTGATGCCATGCTTCTCACCTGCCCAAGGACCTCCACTTCCCTTACTCGGCTTCGTCCTTTTTCTTCTGCTGCCCCTTACGCCTGGAACGCTCTTCCAGAACACTTGAGAACTACAAACTCAATCACTGCTTTTAAAACTCAGCTAAAAACTTTTCTTTTTCCTATAGCCTTCTAATATTGAGCTTGTTCTGACTCTATACTGCTAGCTTCACCCTACCCGGTGCCTGTTTACACTTCCCTGTGCCTGTTTGCATTCTCCTTCCCTCTTTATTGTTTACTACAACTTATTAGATTGTAAGCCTATGCGGCAGGGTCTTGCTATTTACTGTGTTATCTGTACAGCACCATGTACACTGATGGTGCTATATAAATAAATAAATAATAATAATAATAATAATAATAATAATAATAATAATACGAGTTGAATAGGGCAGGATCTACACTACTGCTTTAAAGCGCTTTATAACAGTAGTGTAGATCCGGCCCAGATAAGGTGAGAGTATACAACCCTGCCGTACTCCTTTCCCAGTCTTAAACCAGTCCGTTGTTCCGTGGTCTGTTCTTACCAAAATTAATATATACTCACTTGTGAGTAAATCCCATTCAACTCAATGGTCCTTACTTCTGAATGAATATGTCTAGGATCTGTTGCACATGTTCAAGGCTTGTATTTTATTCCAGTGCATATCTTGTGATCAGCACTAGTAGATTAAAGACATACTTTTCTGGGAAATACCCATAAATTACAAGAAGAGGTCTCCACCTTTGATTGTATTTCGACATAAATGAGAAATTAATTTCACAACCTTTTAAAACAGCAAGTTTGGTTTCCCCGCCAGTCATAGCATTACAAAATTGGCTCTAGTGGTTGTAAAAAAACCCACCCACCTCCCTCCTACATACCTTTGAACTTACAGAGATTTTATTAATGTGCACAGCACTAATGAGAACACACTAGGTACCCAAGAATGCTGGGTGGAACTCAGTCTGTAGTCATTCGCCCTTTTTCCCCTGTGAATGGACCGCATTTTGGAAAGGCTCTCCCCCCCAACACTTGGAAGAATGACTCAGTCATGAAGGAGAAAAGATTAATGGACCATTCTGACCGCATTATCTCTTCTGTTGCAGGAGATAAAGAGAAACCATAGAATGAACATTCCTCTCCAGAAATAGAGGCAAAGTGCTGACAAAAGGAGCTGCTCTAAAACCCCAGGGAGAGGAAAGCTTCCAGCAGGGAAAAGTCTCCGGGCAACTAATTGTTTCCCTCTGATGCACACACAGCTGCCAATTGCAGTTGTCGGGACTAGGCCACAGAGGCGATGAAAAGCTCGCTCTGAATTGACTGGAGAATTACATTCTTCAAACATGGTCACTGACTACTCATAAAATGATTCAGTCTACCAAAAACTGGGCAAACAACAACAACAGAAGCATACATGGGAGATTTAGTTCCTGCAGGAGCTTAGCAACAGGCAGAGCCAAAACATTTCACCTATGGCTTCCACCAGTTCCATATTGCATGGTGGGATTTGTGTGCACATGGAAGTTTCTAAAGCCAGTGTGGTATAGTGGCTAGAGTGTTGGACTGGGAGTCGGGAGATCCGGGATCTAAATCAGCTGAGACACGCTCCCTCTTGCAGCCCAGATGGCAAAGACTCACTAAGGTCAATGGGACTACTTGAGAGTAAATGGTCATAGTTGTATCTGCATGGTAAAACAAGTTGTCAAACTTAGGGTATCCATTAAATTTGTAATTCCAAGAAAACGCTTTCTGCATTGGCTAGACAGATCCCAGCTATTTACTGTGTTATCTGTACAGCACCATGTACATTGATGGTGCTATATAAATAAATAAATAAATAAATAATAATAATAATGTTATTATTTTCAAGGTGTACGATTTATATGATCAGAAGAGAAATCAGGGTATTACAATGGCAGCTGGTGCCCACTGGGGCTAGTAGAGCAGAGGACTGGGCAGATGTTCAGTTGAGATTGGCAGAAGAGGATAGGAGAAGATCATATGTGCCATGTGGCACCTGCACATGTACCTGGTTGGGGGGAATCTCTGCCACAAGTGACTGGCAGACATGTGGAGAGTCACTACCACACTCCTCCCCCCCCCCACCATATAGAACCAGCTCTGGAATATTGTATAGCATAACATAAGATACTGAATTGGCATTATTTGCTTATATTGGTTTGGCCCAGCTAAGAGGAACCACTTGATCCTGCAGGTTCTAGAGCAGCCATGATGGATTCAGATGGATGCCCACTGTGGATAAATCCAACTCTGTGTAAACTACTTGGCGTTTCGATGAATCTTAGACTTTGGCACTGTGATTGATAGTGAGGTCCTGATAATTCACGTCGACTAGTAATAGTCTAACAGGCACCACAATAGCTTCACAAAGAATGCTGGATCATAAACGTTATTGGAATGTTTGGAAGAATGTGTATACGTGCTGATCTCAGACCGACTTGTTCAAAACTGCAGAAAAACAAGGTCCTCCTAGTTATACTTCCCCTGGGTATGTCTTGCATAGGTTCACACAAATGACGAAATTAATGTCAAAGATGGGTGGGGGAATCTACTCTTGTCTCTAATTAATATGAAAAGATGTTTTGAGCACGTACAATGGCAACTTCTGCTGCTGCTTCTCCGGTTACTGCTTCTCCCTTCTTTTCTTGGATACTTTTGGGATATCCTCTTCCATGGATATGGCTTGACTGGATGCCACTGGAAGCTTTTCCTTCTGGCACTGACTGGCTCTGATGGAGATTTATTTATTTATTTATTACATTTCTATACCGCCCAATAGCCGGAGCTCTCTGGGCGGTTCACAAAAATTAAAAACATTCAAAGTATAAAACAACAGTATAAAACCATAATATAAAATACAATATAAAAGCTCAACCAGATAAAAACAGCAGCAATGCAAAATTACAAATTTTAAACACCAACTTAAAATTTATTTATAGACTGTTAAAATGCTGGGAGAATAAAAAGGTCTTCACCTGGCGTCTAAAAGCATATAATGTAGGTGCCAAGCGAACCTCCTTAGGGAGCTCATTCCACAGCCAGGGTGCCACAGCAGAGAAGGCCCTCCTCCTGATAGCCACCTGCCTCACTTCCTTTGGCAGGGGCTCACGGAGAAGGACCCCTGAGGATGACCTTAGGGTCCGGGCAGGTACATATGGGAGGGGTTCCTTCAGATAACCTGTCCCCAAGCCGTTTAGGGCTTTAAATGGAACTCCATTGGTAGATGGATTGCATTGGTAGATATGAATTTTGCTTTTCATAGTGAAATGTCTAAAGTAGCTCGGAAACTCATGACATGGGCTGGAAGGAACCTTGGAAGGAGATGCAGGTCTAAAATTCCCATTCCAATTTCTTTGATTGCTTTGTCAACGAATTCTCCACACCATGTCTAATTTTGGACACCTCTAGCATGTCTCCCTCGGTCTCCTTTTTTCCAAGCTAAACAACCCCAGCTGCTGTCAATGTCCCTTCTAGGGGAGATGCTCCAGACCCTTGATCATTTGAGTTTTCCTTTCCTGCACTTTCTCCAGCTCTACAATATCTTTTTCTAGGCGTGGTGACCAGAACTGTACTCAGTCTTCCGAGCGTCACAGAATAAATAAATAAGAGCCAGTGTGGTGCAGTGGCGAAGGTGTTGGACTGGAAGTCTGGAGATCCGGGTTCTAATCCCCACTTGGCCATGGAAATCCGGGTTCTAATCCCCACTTGGCCACTGGGTGACTTTGGGCCAGTCCCAGACTCTCAGCTCAACCTACCTCACAGGGTTGTTGTTGTGAGGATAAAATGGGGAGTAGGAGGATTATGTACACTGCCTTGGGTTCCTTGGAGGGAAAAAGGTGTGATATAAATGTAATAAATAAATAAGACTGATCAGAGTGTGGGTAACTATGCAGAGGTGGTGCCCTACCTGCGCCCCTCTGCCCTTCCTGGAGTGTGGAGCGCAAAACTCCTTCCATAGACCCTTAGATCTTTCGATCCGCCCTCCAGGGACCCCCATTAAAGGGCTGGGCGAGATTAGTCTGGTTGCTAGGAGCGGACTCCCCACGTACACAAAGCGAAGGGTGGCTTTCTCCTCCCCGCGGGCTTCCCTCAGGTGTGGGCGGAGCGAGGGGCGGTCTCTCGAGGGCAGCCGGGCTCGGGGTTGGTCCACCGTGTCTTCGCCTGGGTGGGGTCACAGGGGCGGGGGCGGCAGTGGCTTCAGCAGTGTTGCGTTTGGCTCGGAGGCAGCGGCGCGCTCGGCTTGGGCAGCAGCAGCAGCAACAACAACCACGTCTTTCTGGCCGCCTCGCCGTTGCGGCTGAGTCCGGAGAAAATGACGGACGCCCTGCTGCCCTCGGGCTGCCCGGCGGCGGACCAGAGGGGAGACTGCTATTTCCGAAAGGTGAGGCGGGGGCGCAAAGCAGCGCGGCCATCAGGTTGGGAGCGGGCGGGTGGGTCGTACCAGCTGCTGGTGAATGGATCGGCTTGCGACCCCCCCACCCCACCCCTCTCCCACCCGGCTGCCTAGGCACGCTGTCCTGGGGGATCCAAGCCCCGTTGAACTTCGCGGCGCTCTTACTTCCGAGTAGAGACCTGCCTAGGGTCGTGTTGTTGGCGGAGCGTGAGTGCGCTCCGCCGGGCGTTTGGAAACGGAGACGCGGCTGTGCTGTTGCTGTTCTTGTCCTTTTCCTTAAGCCTTTAGTAGTACCGTCAACACTTGTCTTAATTTGACTTTTAGGAGGTGGTTTCTCTGGTCTCTCTCTCTCTCTCTCCTTTCTCGCTTCCTCTTTCTCTCCTTTTCTCCTGCTTTTAAACAAATTACCCGCACTGGCTCTTTTGGAGGCGGTTTGTAAATACTGCTAATAAAATAGTCATGATGGAATTGAGAGGGCAAGGATGGCTTTTGCTCTGCATTTTGATAAATCTGTTTGCCTACGAGAGAGGCGATTCATTCTTACTTTCTGGAAGCTGTATATTGGGGCGTGAATATAAGAGGGGGCAGTTAAAAATGGCTGGAAATGGTGAGTGAGATTGCTATTTTCTGTTGCGTAGGGTGACCCTATGAAAAAAGGAGGGCAGGGCTCCTGTATCTTTAACAGTTCCATAGAAAGGGGTATTTCAGCAGGTGTCATTTCTATGCATGCAGCCCCTGGTGAAATTCCCTCTTCATCACAACATTTAAAGCTGCAGGAGCTATACTAGAGTGACCAGATACAAAAGAAGGCAGGGCTCCTGCAGCTTTAACTGGTGTGATGAAGAGGGAATTTCACTAGGGGCTGCATGCATAGAAATGGCACCTGCTGAAATTCCCTTTTCTGTGGAACTTTTAAAGACGCAGGAGCCCTGTCCTCCTTTTCATATGGTCACCCTACTGTTGCTTCTCTAACTATTCCCACCGCAATGATATGTATAATATTTAGAGTTGCCTCTTTTTCCCTTTGCCTCTACTGTGCTCTTAATAGTGGCTGGACAGGCAGAAATCCAACAAGGACAGCTTCTCCCAATGGGAACAGCTGTTAGCTTCCCTCCTGTTACTCAGCTGTGGAAGACAGGGAGAATGCATGCATATTTACTGAGAAGTAAGGCCCATACTGTGTTTACTGGGGACTTGTTTCCAGATAAGTATGCATAGGGTTATATCCCCAGGTAAGTATCCATTGTGCTGCATCCGTTGCAGCTTGTATGTGTTTATTTGGAAGTAACTCTCATGAAGTCCAGTGCAACGTACAGTACGTACAGGATTGCCACTTTAGAAAAATTATTTCTCTCCTAATACCTACAAAACCCAGTTTTAAATGCCGTGTGTGTGTGTGTGTGTGTGTGTGTGAGAGAGAGAGAGAGAGAGAGAGAGAGAGAGAGAGAGAGAAATCTCAGCCCTCAAATTTTCAGAATGTAGAAACTCACTATACATTAGGATTTATTAAATCCTATTATAAAGCAAGAAGGCTGCTATTATACCAGCCAAATAGGTACAGCTTGATCTCATGCTGTAGCATTAGGTACTCATTTGGTGCATACCAACGGTTGGTACGCATAAGTAAGAAAACAAGTAGTGAGGAACCTATTAAATAAAGTGGATCTTAGGGTGCATTCCTCCCATTTTGGCAAAGTCTTCTTTTGCTCCATGTAGTCTTTAGAACTGGTATAGAAGCAGACTCTGTCTTCTGTCACTCTTGTACTCCTACATGAGAATTTCAGCCTTTTAAAAGTTAAGTTAGAGTGGCTATATGGAAAGGAGGACCAGGCTCCTGTATCTTTAACGTTTGTATTGAAAAGGGAATTTCAGCAGGTGTCATTTGTATGCATGCAGCACCTGATGAAATTCCCTCTTCATCACAACAGTTAAAGCTGCAGAAGCCCTGTCCTCTTGGCCAGATACAAAAGAAAGCAGGGCCCCTGCAGCTTTAACTGCTGTGATGAAGAGGGAATTTCACCAGGTGCTGCATGTATACAAATGACATCTGCTGAAATTCCCTTTTCTATACATCTTTTAAAGATACAGGAGCCCTGTCTTCCTTTTCATATGGTAACCCTAGTTCAGTGATTTTCCCTTGCAACAAATCAACATGACAGCATTTCCAGAAGGCATCTCGGCTTCTCTCTCTCTCTCTCTCTCTCTCTCTCTCTCTCTCTTTCAAGAGTATGTGCCTGCAATTTCCAGACCAAACCAAGTAGGTGGTTCCATGAACTAAAGCTAAGATGATTTTGGAGCAATGAAGCATTGCAAGCCTATGGGCCTGTTCAGATGACATGGTGGGCTCTGTGATTAGCTTAACCATGCTTCGCTGTGGTTAGCACTAACCACAAGCTGTACGCTCGTACATGACATTGTTAACCCTGTCTGGTTCCTGGTTTCCTTAACCACACGCTAACCGCAAAGGGCCTGAGTCCTTTGGATGTTCTGCCCTGTATCCCATCAGCCCTTGCGCTAAGAGAGCTGGCAGTTGTGCGGTTTAGGCTTTTTAGGCCATACTAAGATTTCGGCCCCTTAACCACAAGTGTGTGTCAGACAACACCTTAAGCTAAAATTAGTGTGCTAACCCTGCTACAGAACAGGGTCAGTGAAGCTGACCACAATGTGGTTAGTGGAGGCACCTGGTTAAGGAAAATGCATGTCAGACAACACATGGAGCCCTGCTGCTTAACCAAAAACCCTTAACCAGCATGGTTAACGGTGTCGTCTGACTATGGCCAGTGTTTCTAGGCTAGCCCATGTACCCTGAGATCCACAAGTCATTTAAGCTGGAGTACTTGGACTTAAGCTGAGCCTGTAGCTCAGTGGTAGAGCACATCCTTTGCACATAGAATGGTCCCAAGTTGCATCCTTTATTAAGAGGATTTTGTAGCAGGTAAGGGGAAAGATCCTTGACTGAGACCCTGGAGTGCAGCTGCCAGTCAATGGAGACAATACTGGACTAGATGGGTAAATACTGTGGCAGCTGGTGCTCCTTGGGCAGGTACTCAATATTCTGAGATTGTCAGAGTTGGGCAGGAGAAGATCATACATGGCACTCGGCAACTGCATACCTTGCATTGGAGCAAATGTACCTGGTCGTGGAGGATTTCTCTGCCCCAACTCAATCACAGCTTTTAAAACTCAGCTAAAAACTTTTCTTTTCCCTATAGCTTTTAAATATTGAGTTTGTTCTGACTCTATACTGTTAGCCTCACCCTACCCGGTGCCTGTTTACACTTCCCTGTGCCTGTTTGCATTCTCCTTCCCTCTTTATTGTTTACTACAACTTATTAGATTGTAAGCCTATGCAGCAGGGTCTTGCTATTTACTGTGCAATCTGTACAGCACCATGTACATTGATGGTGCTATATAAATAAATAATAATAATAAATAATAATAATAAGAGGGTCCCAACCCCATTTGCACCTAATATAGAGCTGCCTCTGGGTATGTAGTCTAACCTGGTAGAAGGCAGCTTCCTAGAATCCAGCCTGGGAATGTAGTACACGATATTCCTTGTGGCTAAGCTGGTCTTTGCCTGATCAGTGACTATTTGAGAGATCACCTAGAAATCCTACTGGGAATGGAGAACCTGTTAATGATGGACTACAACTCCCATTATCTTTGACCTTTGGTATGCTGGCTAGGGCTGGTGGAAGTTGGAACCCAACAACAACTCAAGAGCCATAGGTTCTCTGTGTCCATCCCCCCTCCCTGCTATGTAGGATGCCTTGAGTTCTATGTAAGAAAGTGGGGACATGAATAAACTATGTGCCTGTCTAAGTGGAATATGGATGGGGCGCTGGCTGCACAAAACCCGCTTACAAACTTACTACAGAGAGAGTACCTCGATCCCTCCCCGGCCCAAAAAACATTCTTCACATTCTGATAGGTTATCAAAGCTAGTCTGAAACCTGAGTTAACTTTAGCTAAAAGCAGATAATAATGGAAGCTGCAGGTCTTAGAATTGTAAAGGGAACCGGTTCAAAAGGAAATGCGATAAGGCATTTTAGATTAAGGTGCACCATTTTCAGCCTGCTAGGGACATGACAATAGAGGCAGCTAGCCCCAGGTGAGTACTTAAAAGTTTTGCCAACCTCTCCCTGCATATTAGATTACACAGGTTAAATTTAGGGCACTTCTAAAACCTTGGCAGCCCATTTGTGAACTCCTGACATCAACAGGTTTCAACAGGTGCCTCATGAGAAAGTTATACAAGTGCTGCCATATATACATATAAAACGTACTTGACGGAGCTACCTGTCTGCTTACAATGACAGCATGAAATGTAACATCAGACCTAAATAATATGCAGATAATGATCTGTTTCCATTTTAAACAGTTGAGCAAACATCACAGACTTTCTACATTGAAAGCACTTATCTCTATGAATAGGTATTCAGTTTCTGCCATGGCCAGATATTCTTTTCTACTAATGGATGTTGGGGGTCAGGGCACAATTCTAGGGGGGAAAAATCCCACAATTCCCAGCACACTCCAGCCAGCCATGTTTGCTGGGGACTGCTTGGAGCTGTAGGACTAAAGGTGCTATCCAAAGTGCTGGACCCTATGTCCCAAATGGGCTCAGCACCTCAGATGCTTCCTTTAGAGTTCTGACTGAAACCCAGAGCAGATCCACTGCCCCACTGAAATAGGTGCCACCAGCCTCCAATGATTAGCCCCATACTCTGATCAACCGAGCTAGCCAGCCCACAATGGGGAAAGACCTTTTTCTCCCTAAGAGCCAGTCAAGAATGAACAATGCTGAGCTAGCTGAACAAATAATCTGATCTGGTATAAGGCAGCTTCCTAAGTGGGGGTGGTTGGATAAATTCCTGGAGGAGAAGGCTATCAATGGCTACTAGCCCTGATGGTTATGTGCTACCTCCAGTATCCGAGACAATAAGCCTGTGTGCACCAGTTAATGGGGAACATGGGTGGGAGGGTGCTGTTGCACCATGTCCTGCCTTGTTGGTCCCTGGTCGATAGCTGGTTGGCCACTGTGTGAACAGAATGCTGGACTAGATGGACCCTTGATCTGATCCAGCATCAGGGCACTTCTTATGTTCTAAAATCCTAATAATATTCACTGGAAAGTATTGCTTTTCATTTGTAAAATTCAAAGAAACTGTGTACATAGATTTCCATTTCTTGGCTTGCTTCTATTTATGTCCATGGGTAGCAATTTGGCCTGCATTTGTCCTGTTTAGAACTGATGACCATTATCCTGCATTACAATTATTCTGTATGATTATCCTGCAAAGGTCACATTGTTGTTGTTTTATAAAACTCTTATTTGCATCCTGCTTTAAAATTCTGTCTGTGGCAGCTGAAGTGCTACACCTCTGAGCATCATGCATAATCTTCCCAAACCCATTGGAAACACTCCCCAGGGGTCTGGGATACCCCCCACTTCCTCCTCCTCTATTAGCTCTTACAATAAATAAATAAATCTTGAGCCATTTTATTTGGTGTTGACCATAGGCCGTAACAAAAGGACCAAAGGTATTTTTAGTAGTGCTAATGCAAAGCCAGCTACTCATCTGCTAGTGGTCTTATTTGAGTTTGGATGAGGGGTTTGGAAGCAAAGATTAATACCTTGCTTAGTGCATTGAGATGAAATCTTAGAAATGGCAAATGAAAGCCCTTGAATGGCAACAAGTATTTTCAAAGTATTTAGGCTAATGCAGCAGTATAGGACAAGTCTGTCAACATTCCAGGTGGTAGACAACTGATCAATTGATATTAGAGCCTGCCATTCTACTTCCCTGCCACTTCTGAATCTTATCTATCACCTTGGAATGTGTTATTGTTCTGGTCTGTTTCTTATAAAGGACTATGGTGACCCCACCCCACTTTCTTGAGATTCCTTAAAGAACAGTGGCAGTGACACTGTTTGAACAAGCTGAGCCCCTAGATCAATCCAGATCTCCTTCCAAGTTTTCCTTGGCTTGTTAACTGAGATAAACACTATACGTGTCAAAAAGAAATGGATCCCAAGTTGGAGTTTATGAATCAAGACGAGGAGGGAAATGGCTGTCTTAATATGGTGGTATAAAACCTTCCTTGTGTTTGCCTTTGTTTAACTACCTCGCTTCCCAATTGCACGTATTTTTCTTAAAAATCTGATCTAGTTTCGTTGTACTTTCAACATGGTCAAGGTGTGGTTGCGCGCAAGATGTTCAGTTCTCATTCTTTGCAGACCTGCTCATGTTGGAGCAGATTGCTGAGAGATTAGTCACTGGTATGACATGGCTGTAGGTACAGTAGCTCCAGCATCATGTGCAAACACTTTCTTGCAAGTAGCAAAACTCGGTAACTTCCTTATGACTAAATATCCAGTTCTATATTTAGATGGGACAAGTGAGATATAGATTCAGGAAGAATAAAAGGGCCGTCGCTATTTATAACCAATCTTCATGTGGACAGTACACTTACAGGTGCAGTGGGAAATGTTGAATCTGTCCCCCCACACACTTCACTTTGATTTACACTAGCACTATTAGCCTTGTAATTGACTATAGTAGCCTTGTAACTGACTATATAATACTTTTTGTGCTCCTTTTGTTCTGGCTTGAGATTTCTGTTGAATGATCCCCTCCCTTTGTCTTATTTGAATCTGTTTCCCCCACCTGTCCAAAGAGAAAGAGCACAAGTTTTGACTTTCTGATTTGCATAGTAACATCCAATTAAAACCACTGGTGAGTGATCGCACTTTAATTATTTTCCTGATGTGGATTAAATATTACGACATGCTCATGCTCAAGTTACTTTCCATTTAATTTCTCTCACTGCTTCCTTGCATTTGCTGCTTGACAGTTTATTGAAAAGCTCTTTTTTTCCTATTGGTGTAAAATTACGCCTCAAAACACCCCAGAAACAACAACAAAAATGCATTGTAAAGACGAAGGGTGTGTTACAGTCCTATTTCTTTTGTTCCTCCTTGAGCTCTAAAGGCAGAAAAGTTTTGAAAGGAAGGAATTGCTTCCTGAATTAAAACGAAAGTCACAATGCTCCTTTTTAGTTATAATGGGGAAAGTCAGCAAGAGACTGTTGGCATAAAATCTTGTAAGAAAGAACAAAAGTTGCATATAGTCGAAAGGCAATGATTTCCAGTAAGATGTGTTGGAAATGTTCGGGGACTTGATGGACAAGTCACTACCTTTACAGTTTTTTACCTGTAAAAGGGCATAATAATAATGACATTCCTCACAGTAGGAACAGGCGAAAAACAACAGTGTCCTTAACAGAAAGCACTACATGACTGCAACAAAATTAAGGAAAACAACATAAACGGTTCCAGCAGTTACCTCTTGATTACTGTGTCAACGAATATGTGTACAAAAATATTTATTTCATTAAAAGAATTAAAAACAAATCACAAGGAGGCAAAACGTGTTTCGACAATTTTGTCTTCCTCAGTGGCCCTTTTTTGTTTAAGTCTTGATTTAAATGGAGGATGGGTAATGTAATTTTTTGCTTGGTCATTCTCTATGAACGAAGTAGTTTTAGGATACCAATGTTGGGAAATTGCTCCCACAGTGAATAGCAGATAGGGAGATATTCATGAGAGAGTTTGTTAGCAGCATCTGCTCTTCATTATGGGAGTAATTTCTCAAGTTGTAACTGCTGGTGCCATTTATGTTGTTTTCCTTAACTCTGTTGCAGTCATTCCTCACAGTAGGCTCATCTAGGCTACCATCTTTGTTTCTAACAGTGGAAACCCAGATGCTTCTGGGAAATCCAGAAAGAGGATCCGAGGATAACAACTCTCCTCTGTTGGCCTTCCCCACTAACATCTAGCATTCAAAGGTACCAGAGAACCAAAATTCTCTCTTCAACATTTGAAGGAATGTGCATTAAGCTTCAGAACCCTGCATCCATACCACAGTGGTCACTTTGCATGCAGAAGGTCCTAGCTTCAATTGCTAGCCATCTCCAGGAACGGCTGGGAAGGAATCCCATCTGAATCCTCGGAAAGGTGCTGCCAGTCAGTGTTGACAATACTGGACTAGATGCATCAGTGGCTTGGCAGTATAAGACAGGTTCATAAGTTCAGGTTCATAGCATGGCTGATAGGAAAGGAAACGAAAGGAACCTCTCATGCAAGCACTGAGTCATTACTGACTCTTGGAGGGACGCCAGCTTTCGCTGACATTTTCTTGGCAGGCCTTATAGCGGGGTGGTTTGCCATTGCCTTCCCCGGCCGTTATTACCTTTCCCCCAGCTAAATGGGTACTCATTTTACTGACCTCGGGAGGATGGAAGGCTGAGTCGACTCGAGCTGGCTGCCTGAAACCAGCTTCCGCTGGGATCGAACTCAGTCCGTGGGGAGAGTTTCATGAATATTTCTAACCCCTTCTTAAAACTACCTAATAGCGGCTGTTCCTACATTCCATGGCAGCAAATTCTATGTGTTACTTATGTGTTGTGTGAAGAAGTGATAATTCCAAATCAGTATCATGAATTTTAGGAGTGTTTGAGTGGGTCTCTGAGGAATATCTTGGCAGGAGGTGTGTGTGTGTGTGTTCAGCGTGTTGACCCCCAAAACATTTCCTACTGAAAAGGACTGGGTCTAATGCATAATAAGCCACTTTACTTACAAAGAGTTTTAACTTTGCTGATGCTGAATTGTATTAAGACTGCTGTACAGAAACTGAGGACTAGTTACATGATCAGTAAACTTGCACAGTACTTCTGTTGCTTGAGTCGAGACTATAGGTGGAGAATGCTGTCCATATTGAAACAACCCCCTTCCTCAATTGCACATGCAAAAGTAGCATGATTTGGAAAAGTTTGTTGATTATGTAGTTTGGCTTTGGGAATATCCAAAAATGGCTCAGTTCAGCTTGATTTCAACATACACACACACACACGCGAATTGGGATCCTCATGCAATGATCAGATCCCAGGCCTGTACTCCAGCTGTGCGTTCCCATGCCACACAGCTTCCCCCAACCTTGTCTATGGCAACTACGCATTAGCCATGGTTGCCTGCAAGAGGAAAGTCTACACATGTAGTTCTCTATGCACCCAGATTTCCTCCTACAGATGTCAATGGCTCATGCATGGATTTTAGAGCCGGGGCCAGGGGAAACCGCATGATCTTGGGGGCGAGGCTAGCGTCATGTCCCTCCTCCCTGGAAATGTCATGAAGAGATGTGTGTAATGTACGAAAGGAAGCTGCAGCTTGAATGGGATGTAGGGGAGAGAAGTACTATAGCAAAAAGGTGTCTCCGTGCAGGTTGAGTTTTGCAGAGTACCTGGAAGATCAACTATGATGGAAATAACCCCAGCTTCTTTTTAACTAAATAGGGATGAATATGTTCCCCCTTTTCCATGGTTGGAAATTTGATAGAAGAGGGTGTGTGTATGCGTTTCCTGCCCTTGTCAAAGGATTTAGAGAAAGAAGATCTTAAATTGACGTCTGTCTTTGGAACGCACATCTCGTGCTTCGGCTGGGTAAACAGCACAAACAAACAGTATCAGTCAATTTCTATTTACACATGGGATTATCATGTAGTTCCCAAACCTTTATCTGAGGGGTTTCACCACTGGTTCATGCCCCCCCCCCACACACCTTTTGTTCAGAGACCTCCGGTTTGTTGAATTCCACAGCCGGAGACTGGGGCAGGGGAGAAAACAAACTTGCTTCCAGTTTACAGCTTCTCTGTCTGGGATCCTGGAGGTAATGCTAAATTGCCAGAAGGGGCCAATAGGGTGGCCGTGTGTCCCACCTAACAGCCTTCTATTTGAAGGTGTCCTCTATTTGAATGGCTGTCTGGTCTGAGCATCAAGAACCAAGAGAAGGGTCCTTGAACATGCCCATTAACTGGTAGCACTGGATGATAGGCACACAGATTCTCTAGTCTTTCCACTATGGTGGTATGTGTTGCATTTCTGCTCCAGGAAGCCCCTTGGATAACACCTTTAGAGTTACTACTGGTTCTGACTGAAACCCGGACCAGATTTACCACCCCAGTGACATCAGAGCCACCAGCCTCCACTGCAGAGGTATACTGCGTCCGTGTATATCATGGAGGTTGCATTCAGCTATAGCGACTAATGGAAGTTGATAGAACCACAGAGTTGGGGAAGGGCTTGTCGGCCATCTGGAAATCTAGTGCTAGAGCATCTCAGATACATGGCTGTCCAGATGCTGCTTGAAGATACGAAACTGTTGCATCTTGGAGTAGAGAACTCCAAAAGCTTAGGGACATATTACATGAGGAAGTACTTCCTTTTGTCAGATTGGCTTCTTGGGATGACCAAAATTCAGACGGATATGGGAAGTAAACGAGAGTTCTTTAATTTAGAGGATGCGGGCGAACGTGTTGTTGGAGCTCCTTGCCAGTGCCAGCTCCAGGTTTTTGAAGGCCCTTGGGCTCCAGGAGGTCTACCTTCTCACCGCCATTGTCCCCAGCTGCAATTGCTCATCCTCCTCTTGTTGGCTTGACAGGCAGAGAGCCAATGAGTTGCTCTTCCTTTCCACCACTACCATTATCTGGGCCAGAGTAATAGGCAGGTAAACAAGAAGGTTGCAATGGTGAAGAAGAGACAAAAGTCCTGGGGGCTCCGTCAATGAGCCTCTAGTTGGGTGTGGGCCCCTTCACAGGAGCCCAACCATGCCTATCCTTGACACTGGCCCTGCTCCTTGCCCAGGCAGATCTTTCTGCACACAAAAGTATTTACTGTGTCAAGTGTTTGTTTGCTCTGGAAGTACGACAGGAACATTAGGTGGAGCCGAATGTCTCATTTTTTTAACCACTGAGGCACACCCAGGTCCAACACAACATCACCTTCTCTGTACCGTTAATGTATGTCTCAGCTTATCAGCTGGAACACCCACTGTGTCACCTGTGGTGCCTCATATCCACTGGCAACACTGAACACAAATCAGATACCTCTTCTGCAGAGCAGTTGAGCAAACAGAGCTTGGTTTATATTGCAGGTGGATTTCTGATTTTGAAAGTTGTCGTTGTTTAAAGATGAGTCTGTGTGCAACTGGATGAAGATACCTGGTTTCTGCTTTTTGTTTCGCCACAAGGGTCGTCCCCCGACCCCCCAGTTTGGTAACATCTCCACTGATTATCATATTTTGTTGTTAAGTTTAGGGTGTTCCCCTAGGCAGGGCTAATTTATTGTTAACTGCTTTGAGAGCATTGGCTGTGAAGCAGGCTATAAATTAGAGTAATAACCATGGAAATACTGACAGTGGATTCAACCCAGGTTTAGTCATTCGAAGAAATTGTGGGGGCCCAAATTAGTTGTGACTAAAGTACCACTGATTTCAGTGGTCTACTCTAAGACTAACTAAATCTGGGTCCTTTCCAGTATCTCTAGAAGTGACATTGAATACACAATAATGCTCTGTTTGCAGAATCGAAAGCTTATACCGTGCATTATAGAATGCTTTATGTGTTTGGTTCTTATGAAACTCCAGCATGTATCTAGTTCTTACAAGTGTAAGAAAGTTTGCATTAACACTAGCAAGGTTTTCAGTGCTCCACCCATACCCTATAATCTTGTGGCAACAATGTACACCTATCTAAATAGAATTCCTGTTTATCGTAAAGTTCCCATTTCTCTCAAGCCACTTGGAGAAATGAGGTAGCTCTGAATATAAGGTTCAATATCCCTTCCACTGCTTAAATATTTGCTAGTCCCTGTAGGGCTTGCTCAGACATTACGTCCTGTGAGAAATCTTGGTGTAGTTCATGTTCTACTGGTTGGCAGTAGACTAGCAACGGTTTCCAACTCCAAATTAATTAACAGCAAAAACCAACCCCCACCTCAAATTAAACTTCTGAAATTAAGAAAGCTTGGGGATAACCAGGAATGGATTTTGTGTGTGGAAAGACTCTGAGTTTCATTCATATGTGATACTCAAAACAAATTTCTGGGCTCTGAATCCCTTTAATTCAAAGTCGATGCCTCTTGCGCCAGGCTCCAGATGATGGATGGATCTCGGGGGTTCTAGTAAACCCAAAGTAGATCAGGCAAGCCTGTAGTATGTCCACCCTGATGATTACACCATCTTTACCTGGGGGGGGGGGGCATAGAGAAAGACATGCCCTTTGTATGCCCTTTTACCATAATGACTCCTCTCCTCCAGAGGAATCCCCAACTATTTCCTAGTCACAATTGTGAGAAATTTACCTCTAATTTCCCTAACAAAGGAGATAACTTGACAGCTTTGTCAGGGCTATTAAGGCAGTCTCCAGCAGTACTCCTGGATCTATTAACCTGTCGACACTCCCCCCCCATCCCATCTTACAACATGAATCCAGGTTTTACAGTGTTGGTCTTAATGCAGAGTTAGAAAGGGGAAAAAAATCTGTCTGGAGTCCGATCAGGGGGCAGGAAACTGCTTTGTACCAGTTGAGATCATTTGTCCATCATTCTCTCCAGCAACTGTTGTCCAGGCTCTCAGTGAGGACTTTCTCATCCTTTGCTACCTGATCCTCTTTCATCTGCAGTTGCAGGAGATTGAACCTGAGACCCTCTGCATACAAAGCATGTGTTCTCCTGCTGAGCTATGGCCTGTTCCCCATGTTCAAACACATGTGGTAAGGAATAGCCTGGATTAGATGTTGCTTTCTTCCCATGGTGCAGGGAGGGGGGGCACATGTGCACCTGAGAGTCTTAACCCAATAAGCATTTCCCCCCCGGAAGCAACACCTGACCTAGACCCGCATATTAGAATTTCAGGTCTTCCTCGCTGTTGGTTTCAGAGCAAATCTCATCAGTAACCAGAGATTAATTCACGGTGACATATTGTTCAGGAAGTTTGGCAAACAGGATACTTCCTGGAGACGATGATGTAAGTTCTTGGGCGGACTTTACACACACGCTCCCAACTGCCCTGGTTTACAAGGAACAGCCCCTATTTTGGGGGACTGGCCTGTGGTAAAACTACTTTCCCTCTTCCCCCCCCCCCCTTTGGGCAAAGGCCTAGATGACACACTAAGCCATGGTTAGACCGCTAACCCTTTTGCAGCACATGGTTAGTGAGGGTGTTTAAACCATGGTTAGGTAGCCACCATGGTTAGAAATGGTTCACGTGACATGGTAAGCCATAATGTTTAGCTCGAAATGCTTCAACCACCATGGCTTAGTGTAATTGTCTGAACAGGGTCATTACAATTTTGCTAGGGTGAGTCGCCAGGCTGGGCACGCTTCCTCCTCCTCCAGGTCTGTGGAAGACAAATCTTTTGAGTCAGCCCCTAACTGTTAAAGCAGGGCTGGGGAATGTCGGAGCTGGGAGCCAAACCCGGCTCTCCAGCATCATCAGATGCCACACCTCCCCTCACTGTGGTTTCCTCCAGTCCCCTCCCCCCCCCCCCCCGGCACGAGCTGGCCCATAAGGAAAGCTGAGCAAAGGAAGATAGATGCTTTTGAACTGTGGTGTTGGAGGAAAATTCTGAGAGTGCCTTGGACTGCAAGAAGATCAAACCAGTCCATACTCCAGGAAATAAAGCCAGACTGCTCACTTGAGGGAATGGTATTAAAGGCAAAACTGAAGTACTTTGGCCACATAATGAGAAGACAGGACACCCTGGAGAAGAGGCTGATGCTAGGGAAAGTGGAAGGCAAAAGGAAGAGGGGTCAACCAAGGGCAAGATGGATGGATGATATTCTGGAGGTGACAGACTTGACCTTGGGGGAGCTGGGGGTGGTGTCAGCCGACAGAAAGCTCTGGTGTGGGCTGGTCCATGAAGTCACGAAGAGTCAGAAGCAACTGAACAACAACAAAAGCTTAGTCACTAGCAGTTAGAGCTTTAAGCCACAGGGTGCTGGTATCTTGTGTGGTTTTGGCTCCTCCCCTTTTTCCTTTGGCTCTGCCCAGCCTTGGAAGGGAGCCCCTGTGAGCTTCTCTTTAATCGAACTCCGCCCTTGGGCTGAAAGCGTTTCCCTGCTCCTGTGTAAAGGCAACAGCTGTATTTTGTGTCGAATGCATATTCATGTGCTTGCACAAAAGTGATAATTCAGATGCTTTCAAGGGCACTGCCGGCCAAGTTCCCATGCTGCCAAAGCTCACTGTGAACTGATGGTATTGGATTGATGGATAGCTGTGGGTTTTTTTGAGGATTTTAAAACCGTGCAGGGCCAGGTATTGCAGAGTAAGAACATAAGAGCCCTGCTGGATCAGACCAAGGATCTATCTAGTCCAGCACTGTGTTCACACAGGGGCCAACCAGCTGCCGACCTGGAACCCACAAGCACCCTCCTGCCCATGTTCCCCAGCAACTGGTGCATGTAGGCTTACTGCCTCTGATACTGGAGTTAGCACATAGCCATCAAGACTAGTAGTAAGTAAATACAGGAGGAAACTTCAGCAATAGCTGCATTCTAATGTAATTCTAGACCATAGTTTAACATTTCAGGAGTACATCTAGCCTCCCCCCAGGCTCATGAGCTCACTGCTCCTCCTCTGGCTTGGCTGTGAAAAGATCGGAAGCGCATCCGTTTTAGATGAACCACAGCTCAGCATGCCAATTGAACCCGAATCTTAACTGTAATTAGTGAAAACAAACCAGCTTCAGAAATGATGGTTTGAAGCTGGCTTATTTCCACTAACCATCATTGAGCTCAACTGCCGTTTCCCCAGGTGAGGCTGACAGTTAATCAAAACCAGGAGTAAAAGCTTCTAAACTCTTAACGTTCGGCCACACCGGAGGGGAAGGGGAAACACAAGAGCCCAAAGCTCCCTGTGGCTCATTCTCATAATCCCCCAATCATGGTTTGGTGTTGCATCTGAACTAGACAATTGTGGAACTGGGGTCAGGTGTAGTGACTAGAGTGCTTACTACGGTAGTATGTCCCTGTTTTCATCTCTGAAATGTAGATGGGCATGCTTTACAGACTTAGGGTTAAATCCAATGTTACACTGAACAGAAGTCCAATAGCGCAATGGGACTCCTTCTCTTTATTCTTCCCCTCCAGCATCCTGCACCCCCCCCCAAAAAAAATCTGCTTCAGAAGTTTCCCAGCCCTCTGGAGCAAGTTTTGAGGTGTGTGAAAGGCTGCAGTGGGAGGGGGAATTGCCCCCCCCCCCCGGTTCCACTGATGAAGCTGTTCCTTCAGGGGAATCACCCACAGGGCCGGTGCCAGACTATTTTGCGCCCTAGGCAAGGTGAGCTACTTTCACCCCCACCCCACCCCCCAAAATGCCAACTTTGATTTTTAAGAACATATGTTTCCTGGAAAAAATAAGAAATACAAAACTTGAAACTGCTAAATTTATTTTAAAGTGCAAGAAATACGTCATGCCAATTATAGCAAACAAATTGGAGAGGAACGTCTATGGGTCTAAAATGCATTATTTAATAGGAATATCACCTCCAAATCATCCCCTCCAACTCACACGCATGCACGCACACACACACTCAGCATCACTCACTCCAAACAAACACATGCATGAACACATGCATTCACTCAAAGACCCTGTGCAGCCCGTTCACCCATACATTCTCTCTCTCTGTCTCTCTCTCTCTCTTCCGGGCGTGTTCTGGAAGTCCGAACGTGGAACCGCCCCACCCCAGCGTCCCTGGCTTCGCTTCGGCTGGGTGGGCGCGGGCCGCCATCTCACCCACCCAGGCCCAGCTGAATCTTTGGGCTGGCCTGGCTCACAGCCAACGCATGTGAGTGCTGCGCTGTGCCCGGCGCCCCTCTTAGCTTGGCGCTCTAGGCGGCCGCCTGAGTGGCCTCTATGGTAGCACCGGCCCTGATCACCCCATGGATTCAACTCATTATAAATATCACTGAAAGAGCTGCGTCTTTCTACCACAGCCCTGATCATGAATTAAGAACAGGTTAGGTGCTTAGACAGTTGGTCTCCTGTCAGCTGGTGTGATTCTTTCTGCATGCTGGAATCGGCTCCTGCAGTGTACTTTTTCTCCAAGGCTTCCTGCATTTGCCAAAATCAGATTTCAAGTAGGACTTTGTGTTCCCTGGGAGCAAAAGCTACTGCAGGACGCCGCGGCATTTAGGCAATTATTTTGTCATCGGGGCAAACCAAGCCATAATTTACGAGACTTTAAATGCTCTTTAAAGGCTTTATGACTTTAAAATACGGAAGAAGTTATGAAGACAAGGTGCTCCAATCCCCTGAGAAGGTGACCCTATGAAAGAAGCCAAGAAAACAGCTTGGGCAACATCTCTAGGTCATTGTTTGAGAACATGCTAAGTTAGCTTTCCCCAGCCTGGTGCCATCCAAATGTTTTGGACAACAATTTCCATCATCCCCAACCTGTGTGGCCAATGGTCAGGGATTATGATCAAAAACATCTGGAAGGCACCAGATTGGTCAAAACATCTGGAAGGCACCAGGTTGTGAAAAGCTGCATTAAGTCTATTCATTTCTGACAGCCAGAAAGGAGAGGCCAGGCAGAATGGACTTGTGCGCCATTTACCTTATTTTTTAAAGGCATGCCCATTATTTCTGAAACATTATAGACGCTCTGAAGATTCATGCATCAAGCAGTTTTCGCCCAAGAATGGGGAAGCAGCCCTCCTTTTATATGCTGGGTAATATTTTGCACAGGTTTCTTTTCTGGACTCAAGATAGTTAACTTGTGATGGTGTCTTTAACTCCCTTTGACCAGCCATCATACACTGGGAATATTGCTGTTGGTGTTAAGCAAACTCTTTTAACTCTGTTCTGCAGTCATGATAATATTTGAACTTCTTATCCATCTGTAAGAGCTTTTCTTTTTTGAATTTATCAGCCACCACAAAAATGAAAACACTTCTGTTTTAAATATATAACAGACATAGAATGCCTTCTGGTTTCCTGTATGCAGGCAAGACTTTTTATCTAATCAAGATTTTGTAGCAGAATGTTGAAGAGAAACACACCTCCTAAATCATTATGAAGCCTTCATGTGGGCAGTCAAATTTTCAGCCATCAAAAATAGACAGGACTGGGGGGGGGAAATACTTTGAATTCTTGGAAGAAGAAGAAGAAGAAGAAGAAGAAGAAGAAGAAGAAGAAGAAGAAGAAGAAGAAGTTGCTGAAGTAGTTGAAGTTGCTGAAGTTGTTTAAAGGTGTCTATACTTTATACAAATATTTCAAAATTCCTAAGCGGTGGCATCAAATGCTTAGAGGACTGAAGCAAACCACCTGCTCACTTGACCCTTGCCCATGCTGGCTGATTAAGAATGCCAGAAGAGGTCTGGCCATATGAACGGTGGAGTTGGCGAAGGCTTTCTTAAATGAGGACCATGTTCCAAGTATATTAAAAGGGGCAATTGTAAAACCTCTTCTGAAAAAGCTCTCATAGGGCACCACCATCTCTAACTTACTATTTTTGAGGAAAGTGTTGCATGGTGGCAACACTCAGTTCCAGGCTTTCTTGGACAGTGCTGATTATTGAGTTCAGTAATCGCAATTTGGGTTGAGGCCTGATGTTGGGGGCTGAAATGGTTTTGGTGGACAACCTGTGTCAGGACCTCTTGGTGGCCTTTGATACAATTGACCATGTACCTTCCTTATACACCTAGCCAGGAGGCAGTATTTTACAGTGACTCCAGTCCTATTTGGTGGGTTGTTGTTGTTGTGGGTCATTCCCAGAGGGTGATTCTGGAACACTATTGTTTGACCAGTTGGCCTATGGGACTCGTGTTCTGTTCTGCCCTAGCCAGCATAGCCAGTGGTGACTGCAGTTGTAGGCTAAAACATGTGGAAGGCCAGCAGCTTTATGTACAGCTCGGATGTACATAAAGCTGCTGCATTGGATGTGGGCTAAGAGTGGGAGGCTTAATCGAGACATACGATTGGGTTGTTCAGAAGTACTGTTGATCAGTAAGAATTTGGAATGAACAGATTTTGCAAAAATCCGTTCCATCTGCATTTTGCAGCTTGTAAGGTGCCTTCTGTTCCGTCAACCGTTCAGTGCCAGAATTGGATTTTTTCCCAATTTCCCGAATTTGCACAAATTTGCATTTGTGCAAATTTGCAGTTACGAAAATGTGTACATGACCTCGGTGGCCGGGAAGTTGGTAAGAGGGAAGGCACTTCGTACACTAGTAACAAAACCTTAAAACTGGTCCAGTAGCTGATAGGCGCGACTGCAGTTCCCTTAACAAAAGAGTTACATGTGAAAAGGGGCAGCTCCCGATAACAGCCGAGCTGCTGCATTCTGCACTACTTCCAGTTTCTGGAATAGCCTTAAGGGCAGCCCCACACACGGCCGGGGCCAGACTATTTTGCGCCCTAGGCAAGGTGAGCTACTTTCACCCCCACCCCACCCCACCCCACCCCCAAAAATGCCAACTTTGATTTTTAAGAACAGATGTTTCCTGGAAAAAATAAGAAGTACAGAACTTGAAACTGCTAAATTTATTTTAAAGTGCAAGAAATACGTCATGCCAATTATAGCAAACAAATTGGAAAGGAACGTCTGTGGGTCTAAAATGCATTATTTAATGGGAATATCACCTCCAAATCATCCCCCCCCAACTCACACACACACACACGCACACACACACTCAGCATCACTCACTTCAAACAAACACATGCATGAACACATGCATTCACTCAAAGACCCCATGCAGCCCAGCCCGTTCACCCATACATTCTCTCTCTCTCTCTCTCTCTCTCTCTCTCTCTCTCTCTCTCTCTCTCTCTCTCTTCCGGGCGTGTTCTGGAAGTCCAAACGTGGAGCCGCCCCACCCCAGCGTCCCTGGCTTCGCTTCGGCTGGGCGGGCGCGGGCCGCCATCTCACCCACCCAGGCCCAGCTGAATCCTTGGGCTGGCCTGGCTCACAGCCAACGCATGTGAGTGCTGCGCTGTGCCCGGCGCCCCTCTTAGCTTGGCGCTCTAGGCGGCTGCCTGAGTGGCCTCTATGGTAGCACCGGCCCTGGCCCCACATTGCAGTAATCCAGCCTTGAGGTTACTAATGCCTGTACCACTGTGGCCAAGCTATCCACAGCACAGGTCCCACTTGTAGAAACAACTGAATGGAGCAACAAAAGGGCTGTGGATGAATCTCAGTGAAAGAAGTAAGACTGAGGGCACCATCCATGCTGGCTGGGGCCTGCTGGAAATTGTAGGCCTTATTTCTGTATAAACACTCATCAGATTTCAGATTGAGTCAAAGATGAAACCCTTCTTTGCTCCCCCTTTTGTAAGAAGATCAGGTACTCCTGTGCTGGACGGACCTGTATAATTTTAAAAATGCAGGCAGAGCTCAGCTTTATCTACTTAGGGAGGCATTCTTTCATCCATCCATCCATTCATTCTTCCTTTCCTTGGTCATCAGCTTTGGATAAATAATGTGTTTTCTGTAATCTAGGGATGTAACCCTTTTGCGGAGACTGGACGGAGCAAATTGCAAAATCAAAGGGCAGTCCTGAACCAACAGATCCTGAAAGCGGTGCGAATGAGAGCTGGCGCTGAGAACCTTCTACGGTATGTTCCCACGATTTCCCTCCTCTCCGGCCTGCGGTTGCAAAATGCAGCCTTTGTTCCTTTCAGCAGGAGCAGCCTCCAGCTCCCAGCCAGCGGCCCCATTGCTCCCAGTATCTTGTAGTTGGAAATTTTGCACACGGATTGTTGTTACGCTCCTAGGTTAACATCTCTCCTAGGAAAATGCCTGCTCTAAAAAAACCCGAACAACAATAACAATCCCTCTTCCCTATTTATTTCCAGAAACTTCCTTTTAAAATCAATCAATTAAAATGTTTTATATGCCTCCTTTTGTCACAACAAAAATGGATAACAGCAATAATAAAAGAAGCCATACAGAATCGATACGGCATCAGCATTTCGAGTAAACGCAGTAATAAATGATTTATAAGTACTTTTCAAGCTAAAATAGCAAGTAGCTAAAATTTATTACATTTATATACCGCCCCACAGCCGAAGCTCTCTGGACGGTTCACAAAAGCTAAAAACATTAAACATTAAAAGTATACAAAATTTAAAAACCATCAGAGTCATAAAAACAACAGTACAAAAACAGCAGCATTCATTTAAAACAACAGTTCTGGGGTCCATTAAAAAACAAAGTTAGCGTTGTTCAGTGCTGTTAAATGCCTGGGAGAAGAGAAAAGTCTTGACCTGGCGCCTGAAAGATAACAATGTTGGCGCCAGGCGAGCCTCATCGGGGAGATCATTCCATAATTGGGGGGCCACCACTGAGAAGGCCCTCTCCCTTGTTGCCATCCTCCGAGCTTCCCTCGGAGTAGGCACTCGGACGAGGACCTTAGATGTTAATGGAAGAATAGTTTCTTTTCCCCTGCTCCCCCTTCAGCCATTTGCAAGCCCCCAAAAGTCTCTCAAGAGGGATAGGGGCCTCTCCGATTTGGGATGGGGCACCGGGGTTGGGGGCTGTTGAGGAGGAAGGGGAGGAAATGGGGAACTTTCCCTCTGTGAACATCCATAATTTAATTTATCTAAGGCTCCACACGCCTCCCCCCACATATATTGTCCATTCTCCTCTTTCCCAGGAGCCTCCCTCCCGCTACACATAGTGCAACCCACATTATTCAGGTCCCATCGTCCCCGTCCCCCCCCGGCACTTCTGGGGAGGCTTTTTGAGGTGGGAGGAGGGAATGGGAAGCTTTCCTTCTGTGAAAACCCTTAAGTTACATTAAGGAACCTATTCATTTGTTCAGGGATGGGGAACCTCTGGCTCTCCAGATATTGTTGGACTCTAACGCCATCAGCCCCAGGCGAAGAGCCATGCTGGATCAGGCCAAAGGCCTATCTAGTCCAGCATTTTGTTCACACAGATGCCTGTAGGAAGCCCACAAGTAGGACATGCGCTCAACAGCGCCCTCTCACTCATGTTCTCCAGCAACCAGTCTTGAGAGGCATACTTTTCTGTTTATCCCTTGCCTCTATTTTTCCGCCACAGAACTCAGATCAGAGCACTACACGAACAGCATTTCCTTTCCTGCTTTCCCACTACATAACCTCCAGGTGGCACTGTGGTATAGTGGAATGTCCAAATGCGCAAGTGGAAAAAGCGGTTTCTTTTGCTTTCACAATTAAATGCCGCATTTTTACTTCTCTAAAAAATCTCTCTGTAAGTGCTTGGTAGACACATTAGCAAAACTGGAGGGTCATGATGCCATCTAAAGAACCCATAAACAACTACGAGTAGGAAATAACGAGCACACAATAAATGCCTAGTGTAGAAAAGCCCCTAGAGGTAATATATAGCCGTCATGAGTAGTAGCCATCTGGTGCAGTTATCTTCCTAGAATATGCCTAATCTTCTCCCAAATTGGGAGACATTGTACAACATGGCCAGTGGTCAGAGATGATGGGAGTTGTAGGCCAACAACGACTGGAAGGCTATGAGTTCTCCACCCTTGCTTTAGTTTGTCTTCAACTAAAGTATTCTGTAAAAGTCTGAGACGCTAGCATTATCTGAAAGCCATTCCACATTCGCCTTTCTGGCAATAGGCCAAGTCAATTTTGAAACGGGAGTGTTCGTATCAGTTCTTAAGGGCTGGGGGTAGGTTTAAGCAATCTTAGAAATGTAGAGAATGCCAGTATGGGAGCTTTGCAGGCCCCCTATACAATAAAGAGGCTGTTCTCCAAGCACTCTGAAAGGTGCATATCCTTTTCTTTTGGCAGAGTGACAACCAACAACAAAGTGAAGGAACAGGTGCTTCTTGAACTCAGTTACGTAAACTCAGATCTGCAGATTCTCAAGGAAGAGCTGGAAGGACTCAATATCTCCGTCGAGGTCTATCAGAACGCTGAGTGAGTGGGGAAAGGCGTCACGGCATTATTGTCCCGCTGCTACCTGGGGGGAAAAATACAAATGTTTGGCTGAGGGAGAGCCTCGGAAAAAGGGCAGGGTACAAGGTGTCTTGGTAAATGCTCAGAAAATGCTCAGTCTGATCTAGCTGTTGACTGAGGGTTCGGTCGGCTATTTACCTTCCTCCCTGGGAAAGGTATTAATTAATTCTGATCCCTAATCCTCAGAAATGCTTTCGAAGAGGTGGATTGAAGAGTGGAGTAGCAGAGAGGACTAAGGCTAAATTCTTCCCTTGTATTAATTTGCTCAAAGCCAACAGACAAAGCAGGGAGTGGATTTGCACCGGGACATTTAATGCCAGGCCCCGGGCAAATGTAAATACTATTTTTTTTCCTCTCGTCATTTGTCCCTCTTATTTAATAGTTTCCCTCCCTCATCCATTTTTTTTTTAAAAAATTGGCAAGTCTCTTAAAATTGAGGCCCATCGTTGTTGATGAAGGGGCTGTGGTGAAATTGCGAGAGGTCACAACCGGTAGCAACTTGTGGACCAGCGTGAGCCGGGGTGTGGGGGAGAAGGGATCTGAATGCTCTAATCCAGCCCACTGAGCTTCCCCATCTGGTCTATGAAGACTTGGGCTCCCTCCATGGGGACTCCGCTCCCCAAGCCTGGAGGCTACCAGGGGTTTTGAGGAGGCTACCAAGGGTTTTGAGGAGGTTGCAGGGACAGGGACCCCAAAGTGTGGTGTATTGGCTAGAGTGTTGGACTGGGAGATGGGAGATCCGGGTTCTAGTCGCCACTTGGCCATGGAAACCCACTGGTTGACTTCGGGCCAGTCACAGACTCTCAGCCCAACCTACCTCACAGGGTTGTTGTTGTGAGGATAAAATGGAGAGGAGGAGGAGGATTACGTTTGCCGCCTTGGGTTCCTTGGAGGAAAAAAGGCGGGACATAAATCCAATAAGTAAATCAATAAAGAGAAGGTGAATGGCATGGAAAGGAATCCCCTTCTCTGCTTAGTTTACGTTTCCCCCTACTTCCTGCACAGCTCCCCCTCCCGATTGAGAGGGGGGGAGAGCACACTAAATGCTGCATGCTCTGCGGAGCACACTTTGATCCTGCTTCTCATTCCCCGAGGAGCCCGAGTGGAGCCGGCTGCACGCTCAGCTGGTCGCGGGCTCAGCCAGTGCTTGCAGGGGAAGGCGAAGGAAAAGCTCCCGGAAGAAGTGAAGGACGAATGAAGCCTGCTCCCCGGCTGAAGCACCAAATGGGAAGGCTGAGGGCTGGGTGGAGGGTCATCTGCTCCCCCTAAAAGTAATTCCCCACCCTTGCTGTAAGGACAGAGGAGGCCCCTGCGGTTATGGGAGGGTGTGGCTTGTTGACGGCTCAGCAGGGTTGTGGTGGCCAGGGATAGCGGATGATGGCATCGGCCTATGCACCTCTTGGGCAATGCTCACCATTTTCCAGGTGTGGAAAACGCCTGCCCTGTGTAGCCTTGTTCATCCCTCAGTCGCTTGAACACACACACACACACACACACACACACACACACACACACACACATTGCAACAGCAACAGATTAATTTGGAGAGAGGGAAAATGCAAAATGCCTGCATCTGTTCAAAACAATAGCAGCTGATCGGTTGTGAATTAACAGCTGGAGACAGCTGTGACAGACCGTGGAGAGAGCGGTCTGTAATTCCCTCCAACACAATAATATAATTGCCTCTTCCAGAAATTAACGCCTCCCATACAGCGCTCTTGCAAACATGCTTTTTAGAGACGATACGGTCGTGTCCATATAGAACGTGCTTGGCTCTGACCTTCATTGGAATATGAACCCATCTATAGCCCATCTATAGTTCAGCATAGATTCACGGGACATTTTCCAAAGAGCGGTGTGCCCTGCCAATCAGAAAAGAGAAGCTTATTATTCACTCTTAAATCTTCCCCCACCCACCGCCCCCACGAAGTTGGCATTTCAAATGGTCACAATGAGAGATTGAATTCCACTCCGCATTCATCTTAGAGCTGGCAGGAACAAATGCCCATGGAAATGGGTGCACAAACCTGGCAACTTAATAAAGATGGATCATGGGGGGAATGCTTTAAATCAACAAGCAAAGGCTTCATTTTAATGTCTTGGCTGAGGGCAGGGATTTGCTTTGGCTTCTGGTGTGTGTGTATGTGTGTTTTTGCTCTGAAATTGGCGTGCTTTGCAATAACAATGATGGGTTTTGTAACCAGTTCCTGATCAGGAGGGGTTGCGAGTTTGCTTCTGCCAATGTTGGGTGGATGGTGGGGTGTTTGCATGTGAATCGAGAGAAAGGGGAGAAAAGCCTTAAACTGCTTCAGGCGTACAGTGGATTCTCCTGTGAAAATGCTGAGAGGTTATACATAGAGGAAGGCCTGCTCTATTTGGTTAAATCAGCTTGACAGTTTTCCAAACTTGGATCCTTGCTCCATTTGAGCCATTGCATCCCTTCGCAAAACCGTACGCCGCTGTAGGCTCAAGTGGCTTTTCCGGCTGTTTGCCTTTATTCTACCCCTCCCTGCTCTGGCGGGTCATTGCCCCTTTCCAGAGATCAGCAACATGGTGCCTGTGGGGGCACTAATGCCCATCAAATCCCCCGAGTGCACCCACCTTGACCTTTCCCCAACCCTGCTTCTTGCTCGCCCTTCAGCCCCGCAGCAAGGAAGAAGGAAGTTGGCAGACGTCTCTCCTGCTCTGTCAACTTCCTGCTTCCTAGCTCTGAGGTGAGCAGCAGCAGCAGTGTCAGTGGGCAGTTAGTGGGGTGGGAGGTGGAAAAAGCAGTGGTGGGCCGGGGCGGCAGGCAGAAGCGACAGGGGTGAACAGGTAGTGGAAGGAGCAGCATGCACTTGTGGGCACGTAGCGAGGAAGAGGAGGAAATCCTGAATGGAGGAGGAGGAATCCCACCCTATGACAAAAAATGACACCCACGAGCCCAGAAAAAAAAAGGATAAATGCGCCTGTGGACCTGAAAATGTTGCCTTCCCCTGCAGAGATCCACAATCACAGAAAGTTAGCCAAGTTTCCAAACCAGATCCTATTAAGAACATAAGATCCATGCTGGATCAAACCGAGGGTCCATCTAGTCCAGCATTCTGTTCACACATTGGCCAACCAGCTGTCGACCAGGGACCCATAAGCAGGACATGGTGCAATAGCACCCTCCCACCCATGTTCCCCAGCAACTGGTGCACACAGGCTTACTGCCTTGGATACTGGAGGTAGCACATAACCATCAGGGCTAGCAGTCATTGATAGCCTTCTCCTCCAGGAATTTATCTAGTCCCCTTTTAAAGCCACCCAAATTGGTGGCCATCACAACATCTTGTGGTAGTGAAATCCATAATTTAACTATGCGCTGTATGAAGAAGTTCATCCTTTTATTTGCCCTGAATCTCCCACCATTGAGCTTTATGGGATGACCCCCATTGGGTTCTAGTATTATGACAGAGGGAGGAAAGTGTCCACATTCTCCACACCATGCCTAATTTGATACACCTCTAGCATGTCTCCCCTTAGCCTCCTTTTTTCCAAGCTAAACAATCCCAGCTGCTGTAACTTTCCCTCATAGGGGAGATGCTCCAGCCCCTTGACCATTTTAGTTCCCCTTTTCTGCACTTTTCCCAGCTCTATAATATGTTTTTTAAGGTGTGGTAACCAGAACCATACACAATATTCTAAGTGTTGGTCGTACTATAAATTTGTATTGATACTTTCCACTGGATAATTCTGTTGGATGGTAGAGTAGCAGCTTTTAAGTTAGGTAGAGTTGTGGAGAGCTTTTGCAGCAGTTCGAAGGGCGACCTTAATTGCTGATCAAGAATGTCTGCCCAGGTATAACGCCTTGGATGGCCTCCGGCAAGTCACGTTTATCTTTCATCTTTGCTTTTTGCTCTTTGAAATGGAAACTAGAACTATGCACTGGAGGTTTGTTGCTAGAAGGAAGGAAGAGATTGCAAGCCACTTTTCTGCTTGTGCGGGTGTGTTTTAATGACGTCATCAAATCTGCTTGAGGGCATATGTGAAGCAATTCAGGGAAAAGGAGCGGTGTGTACCTGTGCACACACCCGAAAGAAAGGGATGAGATGCAAACACTGGGTAACTGTGGCCACACTTTAGTGCGGAGTGATATAAATAGATCTGCAGCAAACTCAACAGCGAGGCCATTGGTTGAGACAGACGCCAGCTGTGCTCCAAGCCTGCCCCGGACCACAAGCCATACCTTAGCTGCCTTCAGCCTGGCCGTCCATATGTTCACACTGGCCGTACCTCCAAGTCACGACCCCTTTAAGCCCCACAGGTTTAGATGTGTGATTTATTTATTTATTTATTTATTTATTTACATTTATATACCACCCTATAGGCGAAGCCCTCTGGGCGGTTTACAAAAGTTAAAAACAGTGAACAATAAAAACAAATACACAAAATTTAAAACCATAAAAAGCATAACATACAAACAAGAACAGGCAATCTCTGTT
The DNA here is from genome assembly GCF_023053635.1 of Elgaria multicarinata webbii. Lineage (NCBI taxonomy): Eukaryota > Metazoa > Chordata > Lepidosauria > Squamata > Anguidae > Elgaria > Elgaria multicarinata. The sequence goes on along the minus strand of NC_086184.1, from coordinate 16,590,169 downwards.
TAAAACAACTATTCAGAAGCCTAAAGGCAAAGCCCTTTTCCTGCTCCATGGGTCCCACAGTCCAAGGACGATCATCGCCCATCGCCGTAAAGGCATCCAGTGTCCTCACCGTTGGCTCTTGCTCTTCTCCCTCCCCCCACCTTACACCGCCGTTTGTGTCCAACCTGTTTAAACCAAGGCCACACGTGCCAGTACCCCATCACCCCCTGCAGGTGCGGTTTAGAGCAGGTGGAAAGATTTGCTGCCTAAAGCCAGTCAGGTCAGCAGGTTAAAAGAATTCCTATTTGTCCCTCAAGAGGCCGGCCTTGCCTGTGCGGGTGCCTAAAGGGCAGGAGGGTGAGCATGGCCATAAGGAAAGTGAGGAGGTTGGAGATGGGGCAGTGCAGGCTTATTTAGTGGCCTACGTACTGTCCTCACAAGCCTGCGTGTGGATGCTGCTTGTGTCCGCACAGTCCATTGTCATCCCACGTCCCTGTAGGGCAAGGGGAAAGAACCTCAGGCCCAGGGACCAAGCTCAGATCTCTTAGGGCCCCAATTCATCCCTCTGGAGTCCCCCAGAAGGCCCCGGCCTGGCCCTCTGCCCCCCCAACGCTCCAGTCCTCTGCCCCGGTCCTCTGGCCCCCGTTTTCACCAAACACTTATTCGGGAGTTTCCCAGTTTTTCTGCAATTTCCCCCCCTCATTCTCAAAGGTCGAAATGCCTCTTCTGAGAGTTACTTGCAGTCAAGTGTTTTAAGCAAAACGATGCTGGCAATTTGGGCCTGCCCCTTTTGCTCCACACACCCACCGCCGGAATGTGGCTCCCCAGAGATTCTCCAAAAATGGAATTTGGCACTTGGGCTGGGAGAGGTTCAAAAACCCCTGCTCTGGGATGTGTGAAATGCTGCTTCCCCCACCCTCGCGTCCTATCAGGCTGTGGGGAAGAGGTCAAAATGGGCCAAGACTGGAAAGTGTGAAAGAAAACAGTGATGGTATGTAGATGTATATATCAGACAATGTATTTTCCCTATGGAAGTGTGGATTAAAAGAAAAGGACAGACTGGATTAACGCTGCCGATTTCTTCTTTTAATACAGGGAGGCTTTTAGCATTCCTCTGATACCGCTTGGCCTGAAAGAGACCAAAGATGTTGACTTTGCCATCCCTCTGAAGGTAGGTTTTCAAAGGAAGATTTTCAGCTTTTAAACTGCATTTAAAAGAGAGAGAGTGGGGGGAGGGTGTATATTGTAGATGTTGGGATGATATGCAGATTCAAAAGGGTTTCCCCCCTAAGTATTTGTGTGGTTCTAGGATGATTATTCAAGAGTGTGATTTGCGAACTATAAAAGTTGATTTAGGGTCACGATGAAATCTTGAGTTATCAGTGGATTTCACAGTGTTGCCTCATTTCTTGAGGGGGAAAAAATCTTGTGAAGTCATAGCTTCCACCTGCAGTGCCAGCTCCAAATTTTTAGGGGCATTTGGGCAAGGAATCCTCAATGGTCTCTTCCCTCAGTGAGTCTAACATTTCATCACCATTGCCTCCTGCCGCCATTGCTCCTCATCCTCTTTCTCTTGGGTACCGCTTACTTGCTCGGCAGATAGAGAGACAGTTGCGATGGTAAGTTTTCCTACAGACCATGCATAGAAACACAGGCCCTGTTCAGAAGACACCTTAAAACATGGCTTTAGCCACGGTGACTAAGGCTTTTTGAAACCTGCCTTCTACTGGGTCATGCTACTAGTCCGTCTAGCCCAGTATTGTCGACACTGACTGGCAGCAGCAGCTCTCCAGGGTTTCGGGCAGGGATTTGTTTTCCAGCCCTGTCTGGAGACACTGGGGATCAAACCTGGGACCTTCTGCCTGCAAAGCTGGGGCTGTACCACTGAGTTATAACCCCGCCCCTAACTACGCCCCCCACTTTTGTTCCACAAATTCTTTTATCCCAAGAACTGTTTCTGTGCATTTCAGAAATCACACGAACCTTCCCCTTTTTTATTTTCTTTTTTAGAGACGGTTGTTAGGAGTGTGTCTGGAGCAGTAGGAAGCTGAGCAAATATTTACACCGTGAATGAGATCAGATGCTGTTCTTTTCCCCCTTGGCCCATTCTCTCTCTCTCTCTCTCTCTCTCTCTCTCTCTCTCTCTCTCTCTCTTTAATTTATCCCCACCCACAGCAGTGCTGGTTATGCATGACTTCTAGGCTTTATTTTGTTGAATTCCCTGCACCTCCCCACTTTTTAAAAATCCAATGTCCATAGTCCATGTCAGTTGTATTTTTGTACCCTGAATTGGATGATGAAATAGATCTGTGCTTGGGAAACCTCTCTTTGCCAGAAGGCAGGGAAATGTCAGAGTTAGCCAACAATTCTTCATGGAGCAACTAGATAATCCTGCCAGCCAACATTCAAAGATTTCACCCTTTTCAGCTGGCCAGTTATGGACACGCCGTCCATTTAGGGTTGGCGAAGCAAAGCAAACAGAACATCAAGGACATTCTTTCAAACGCGATTTAACGAAGATCAGGGATGGGGGATGCCCAGGTGGTGGGCCAAATTTGGCTCTTTTGATCATTGGATGAGGATTCAGGCTCCACAATTAGGGGTTCTGCCCATTCTAAGGTTAGTCATTTCATGACAAAGGCGTGTGCCATTGGCTGGATGAGGGCCAATAAACTGAGACTGAATCCTGGCAAGACGGAAGCCCTGTGGGTGAGTGGTTCCCGAGTCTGGGAGACAGGCTCTCATTGCCTGTTCTGGATGGGGTTGCTCTGCCTCTGAAAGAACAGGTTCATAGTTTGGGGGTACTCTTAGACCCGTTTCTGTCGTTGGAGGCTCAAGTAGCCGCCACGGCTCGGAGTGCCTTTCACCATCTTCGGTTGGTTCGCCAACTACGGCCTCTCCTGGACAGGGATAGCTTGACCACAGTGGTACAGGCATTGGTAACCTCAAGATTGGATTACTGCAATGCGCTCTATGTGGGGCTGCCCTTGAAGCTGCTCCGGAAGCTGGAGCTAGTGCAGAATGCTGCAGCTCGGCTGTTGTCTGGAGCTGCCCCTTTCCAGCATGTAACTCCTCTGCTGAGGGAACTGCACTGGCTGCCTATTCGCTACCGGGCCAGGTTTAAGGTTCTTGTACTTGTGTACAAAGCCCTAAACAACTTGGGACCAGGATACCTGAGAGAGCGCCTTCTCCCTTACCCACCTGCCCGGTCACTGAGGTCATCTGAGGGCCTGCTCCTGGTGGTTCCACATAGATCCATCCTCCGATTCGAATCCACCAGGGGGAAGAGCCTTCAGCATGGTGGCCCCCCTCCTGTGAAATTCCCTGCCTCTGGAGGTCAGGCAGGTGCCAACCTTGTACTCCTTTCGGCACCTCCTGAAAACATCTTTATTCCAAGAAGCCTTTCCTTAATATGCAGCCTTGGATTTCTGTTTTTGCTTCTTTTAAATTTTGTTTTAACTGTTTTATTCTGTTCTTATTTTCATTTTACCTTGTACACCACTCCGAAATTTTTCAATAGGGAGTGGTATATAAATATTCTAAATAAATAAATAATCAAGCGAGGACCGTTCCATTCTTCTTGTTGTTTTTAAATAAGACCATAGGAAGTTGCCATTTAATACTAGTCCATCTAGCCCAGTGTTGTCAACACTGACTGGCAGCTCCTCTCCAGGGCTTCTGGCAAGAGTCTCCCCCCGCCCACATCGCTACCTGAAGATGCCGGGGATTGAACCTGCAACCTTCTGCATGCAAAACAGGTGCTCAGCCATTGAGCTCTGCCCTTTCCCTTGTGGGGCCGTGGTGAAGAAATTCAGAATTTGGCCTACAGTGTTGAAAGCTCTTCAGCGTGCCTTTTCTTTTTTCTTACTTTCAGGACTTTATTTTGGAACACTATAGTGAAGATGGTTCTGAATATGAAAATGAAATTGCTGATCTTATGGATTTGCGACAGGTAGGTTGGGCATGCTTAAGAAATGCTGCACTTGGCTTTCAATTTCTTTTAAACCCTGCAAGCCAGGAAATATTTCAAAAACTATTTAGTAGGCCTAGATCTTGGAGCTTGTGTAGCGTAGTGGATAGAGTATTGGAATTTGGACTGCCGGGACACCGTAAAGTCTGCTGGGTAACCTAGGGTCCGGTGGAGGCTGGTGGCTCAGATGTCAGCGGGGTGGTGAATCCACTCTGGGTTTCATTCATAACCAGACAGAATTTAAAGAAGCTATCTAAGGTGCTGAACTCTGGATAACTCCTTTAGAGATCTGATTGAAGCCTAGAGGGGATTATACCTTGGTTAGCTCCTTTTAGAGTTCTGACTGAAACCCAGAGCAGTGTCACCACCCCACTGACATCGGAGAGACCAGCCCCCACTACTGGGTGTCATGTCTACCCTTACTGCCCCTGTTTTGGGAGAAGATGTTTCAGGTAATCAATCAGATTCAGAACTAGAAGACTCCGCGCCAGACACCAGCCAGCCTGTACCAGTGGGGGAGGAAGCTCTCACGGATGATTCCCCAGCTGGGAGTCAGCCCTTTCCAGAGCAGATCTCCTCAAGGCCAAATCCTATACACTCAGTGGGAAGTGAGGTTTCTTCCCGGGGTGAGCGTAACGCACGGCATGAAAGGAAGGTGTGAAAAGGTCCAGAACCTGCCACTGCACCAGGCACTTATTCTTCTTGAATGGACAATTGTCTTGCTTAGTTTGCATAATTTTGCCTAGGGGGACGTTTCCAAGAGGCTAGACTCTATTCAGGTAAAAGAGACGTTTATTGCTTAATAAAAGCTTTGTGGATTACTTAGCAAGCTTCGTCATTGCCTCCCATCGAAAGTAGGAGCATTCTGGGAAACACAACATTAGGTGCCAGTCTCATCACATCTCGAAACTACTTCACAAGATGGTTTTTAAGAGACCCTCTGATCCTACTGAGCAGTTGCTTTATCTTGCCAGCCTGTCTTGATTGAAAGGGTTGATTGGAGGATAAAATGGCATTAAGGACATTGAGCCTGTAGACCGGAGTGGACAAATAAACACTAGTATGTAAATACAGTGCAAGTGCCAGTAGAAGTGGACTTATATTCGAAATAAATACACCGCGGACAGAATACGAAAGCTGACTGAATGCATGTTCTGCATCATAAGCTCTGACTTATCATACACTGACTTGACTTGTAGATTGTCTTTGCATAGTGGTGGAAGGGACACCCACTGTCCCCCCAATGTAGATCAGGTAATATTTTATTTCATTAGTCAGCTTTTAAGAGTGGAACCCTCTCAAAGTGGCATGTAAGATGAAAGAACCAATACATGATTTAAAAATAAAATAAAATTCTGTAAAAACACTGCTTATAAAGCAAAACCTGCAGCCCAGAAATTAACAGAAGGCCTGTGAAAACAGGTGAGCATTTAGTGTCCTGAATACCTGGAAGATGAAGTTTGATGAATCTCCAATGGAAGCCCATTCGAGAGCTATGGGGCCACTCCCAAAAGGGTCCTCTCCCTTTCACTCATCAGCCTTACTGCTTCTGGCGGCAGGCAAGTGTGAAGGGCTTCTGTTGCTGACCTCAGAGTGTGGGAAGGCAGGCAAAGGTGATGACTTAGGAACATCATTGGGCCCGTTCCGAATACACTTTAAACCATGGCTTTAACCAATGCTGGTTAAGCCAGAAAGCCAGGCTGTGTTCAGAAGACACCTAAAACCATGGTGAATAAAGCTTTTTGCTTTATTCACCATGGTTAAAGTCGTGGTTTAAGATGTCTTCTGAACACAGCCTGGCTTTCTGGCTTAACCACCATGGTTAAAGCCATGATTTAAGGTGTCTTCTGAATGGGGCCATAGACTTCATGCAGAAGGCCATGTGTGCATGCAATTTTATGTGGACTTGTTATGTGATGGGGAATGTATGTTTTATGTATTCAAAGGCCTGTCGTACCCCCAGCAGAGATGAATCTGGAGTTGAGATGTTGCTGAGCTATTTTGTTCAGCTTGGCTTTGTAGAGAACCGATTTTTTTCACCTAGCAGACACCTGGGGATTTTATTTACCTGGTAAGTTTTTTTCTTTTTCTTTTTAAAAATGTTGTTAATCTAACAGTCCGTTCTCATGCAGTGGAAGCACGACTGCATGTGATGGATTTGAAATTTGATTCAATCGATGGCAAGCTGACATTTCTAAAGGGAAAAGGCAAAGTCTGACATTTGGCCAAAAAAGCTCTTAAGGGCTCCAGTCGAGCGTTGCAAAGGAGGGGCGTGTTGCATTTAAGAGAGCAAGAAGAAATGTGCTTTCTGCTTCACAAAGCTCGGTAATTAATGTGTGTTACATGCACCCTAGATCTTTGTGTGCTTCTTTGTCGAAGCACACAGGAGTCTACCAATTCAGCTGATACAAATATAATGTTGATCAAACTCTTAGCATCTAAGGGGTTGGGAGCAGGCCTTGAGATTGTGTGTCCCCTTTCCCTTTTTTTCTTCTCTTGAGTTCAAACTCCACCCCACCCACTTAACTGTGTAATAAGCATAATGTCAGCATCTATGTTAATAACTATAGTTGTGGCTAAACAGGATTCCTTGTCAACAAGTAGAACCATAGAATAGTAGAGTTGGAAGGGGCCTATAAGGCCATCGAATTTGAAACGAGATCCAAAACATGGTAGTAGATGACCTGGTTCATACATAATGACAACCCATTAGGTAAACAACCCATGGATTGTCATGCACAAGCAGGAGATAGTGGGTGCGCTGCCTCCCAGGGTTGCGCCACGTCAACTTTTACTCAGCAAGCCACAATCAGCTCCTTCGTAGGTTGCTGAGCGTGACATTTAGGGTGTAAACCATGGGTTAATTGATAGGTTGTTTAGCCTCTAAACAACCCAGCGATCTGGGTTCAGACATCACACTCCGCAACCTATGAAGGAACCATTCATGGGTTGCTAAGTAAAAGAAGAAGTGGTGTGAATGCTACAGGCAGTGTGCCTGCTTCTCCCACTTGCTCCAAACAGCCCATGGGTTGTTGTTACATGCAAACAGGTTCAATGTACTTTCAAAAGGAGAATTTTCGCCTGAGAGGAGAGGAAGCAGACTGCAAGGGAGTATGCAATCCTGGGGCCTTCTCCCAGTCTCCTAATGAGGTTAAAGAGATGGGTCAATATTACACCAGTTTTGCCCACCGTATTTAACATAGAAATGGTTTGTGTAACACCAAACCATGGCTTGCAACACAAAACCACAGCTTGCAGTGATGTCTGTACAGACTCTACCCAACAGATCCCAGTTTGCAAGTGGCTGCTAAACCAGCATCTGAAAGCACTGTTGGAAGCTAGTTTGTAAACCACAGTTTGGGCTAACTGTGGTTCGGACGTGGATGAGAAATGGTGGTTTGGGATATGCTCTGCTTATGGAGGCAATAGTTTAGTATGGCATCCAGGGATTGTTAGGAACGGAAGAAGGAAACTGCACAAACCATGGTACAGTTTGTATACATCTTGAACACAAATTGTGGGTTGGAGCATAAACTGTGGTTAGTAGAGAAGCTATGGTTTGTTGTCATGTCAGAACCAACTCATAATGTAAAGTACTATGCTTTCCCATATTTCCTAGTCTTCTGTTCATTAACATTTAATTTTGCTTTTGTTTTTGATTAAGGTATGACTCCTTCACAGGTGTCCCTGTCTGCCAGAAAAACTTGTTGCTTGAAAAGGCCAGTATTTTATTTAATATTGGAGCTCTCTACACGCAGATCGGTACAAGGTGCAATCGGCAGACCCAGGCCGGGCTTCAAAAGGCAGTCGATGCTTTTCAGAGAGCTGCAGGTAGGAAAGAAGCTGTGCGTTACTACCCGAAAAAAGCCCCCCAGAGAGTTGCTTAATCCAACTACTTCTGTTTCTCTTCCTGGCATTTCAAATGAGTTTAATTCCACAGTGTTTGGACTCTCAGGAAAAGACAGAATTAAAGCCAAAAGGGTTGCTAACAAGATCCAGGACTTGTTGTTGTTGTTTTGAAAATTAAAACATTCCTTTTCCAATTTAGTTTTCATTCCCTCACCTAAATCTGGGGTTGCACTTGAAGAGCGCATTTAGTCAAGACAAAGTGAATATTGTGGTTAACGATTAATGAGCTGGAGTCTGTAGGCCTAGGTGACTTTGGTCCATTATTAACCATTTTTTCTGTCCTCACAATGTCGGTTCCCCCCCCTTTTTTTCTTTTTGCTCTATTGTAACTCCAATGACATTACATCCAGCGGTATATATAATTTATTGCAGCTTACGTTCCCATACCATCCGCATTTTTAATCCTCTCCACCCGAAATGCAATACTATACTATTAAAGAGAGCAAGGGCAAGCGTCCCAGGGATCGTAGAATGGCTCAGGAAGACCCTCCAAGGTCGGAGGCGGTGCTCCGACCTCAGAAGGGGAGTCAGAGATCCAACCCCAAAACCTCCTTCTCCCAGCTGGTGCAGAAAGAACTGCACTGGCTGCTTCTCTGAGGTCGGAAAAGTGACCCTGGGGGAAGAAGAAGGGGGTGTTCCGGTGGGCGGGGAGGGAAGGAGGTGAAAGAGGCCAGGATACGAGTTATCCTGAGCCTCCTTCAGTATCTTTCTCTCCCCTGCCGAAGCACCCCTGCTAAAAGCCTGTCTAGCGAAAATACAGGAGAAAAATACATCTTGGATAACTCCTGACTGAAACCCAGAGTAGACATTGGGGCCACCAGCCTCCACTGGACTCCACTGTGCTCACTCTGTGATGTGTCCACGTCGCTGCCGAAGCCTGGCTGCTTCAAAATGTGCTCCAGTCTGCCTTTCCCATGAAGTGCTCTTTGTTGTACCTATGCATGACTGCAGAGCGCCACACCGTCTATTATGATTCATATCGTCCACATAGTTCTTTGTGGACAGAGTGAAGATTGTTGCTATGGCTTTCACCCATAAACAACCCTCCGCGTACACACAGAGACAGACTTCACAACCGAAGTGCATGCTTAACTGGGATATGCTTTTGTGGACTTTTTGAGCGATAAAGTAGACGGCTCTGTTAAAAAATAGAGGGTTTGGCAGAGTTTTAACTAACGTTCACAACTTTTCCCGCCTCAGAAATTGGGCTTAACTTTTGTCCAGAAATGTTATGATTGCTTTTTAATCTCTTAAAGCGTGCAGGTGTTAGAGAGCCGGGGTGGTGTAGTGGTTAAGAGTATTCCCACCTGCCTATGAAGTTTACTTGGTGACTTAGGGCCAGTGAGTGGGGCTGTTTGCATAACCCATAGCGAGGCTGTGGTATGTGCAGGGCAGATGCGGAAGCCATGTTGAATATGGAACCTCCACTCGGGGGTTGTAGTGTCATGTGAACCCGGCGTATATGGCTTATGTGAGGATTAAATGAACCTTGCATAACCAATCATCTGTTTTAGGGTAATGTGGAGGGTGTTTAGCGCTCGCCGAGTTTGCATGACACGACAACCCTAAGACTGGGGGTTGGATATGAAACCTGGCACCCATGGGCACTATGGCTCATCATTGGTTAAATAACCCATGGCAAACCACAGCATGTCACCTGAACCCTGTCATTGATTCTCGGCCTAACCTACCCCACAGGGTTGTTGTGAGGATGGAACGGAGAGGAGGAGGGTCATTCATACCACCTTAGGTTCCTTGCAAGAGGAAAAGGCAGGAGATGTGTAACAAACAAGGAAACAAATACATATTAAAGTAAAAAACAACAACAACCTTCTGATAATAAGAGACTGCCCCACTTTTATCGAACAGTGAAAGCAATTTGGAAGCACAAATGTTGCCTTCAAACGTTGGATAATATGCTCAGAGGAGGGGCAGAATCACTGTATTGAACAATGCAATTTCCGTTTTCAGTAATATTAGGCAATTAAAACTTGCTGGGAAAACTTGCCCAACCAGTTTTGGATGCAATGCATTTCTTTCTTTCTTTATTGAGATTAGATTTTCAGCACCAGCAAGTGTTACGGAGTGTTTATGCTACAGTAAGTGGTTTTTTTTTTTAAAAAAAAAAATCAAAATCTAAAGGATAGTTATGTTTGGAACTGAATGTTGCCCGACTCGGATCTGCTGCCAGTTGCACCGTTCCGCCATGCTTGGCGTTCTGGCACAGCGCTGGTTGACCTTCAGGTTTCCCTCTGGGCATTTTCCTTGCACAGTTTGCACAGCTGCTCAAGGGATTTCTATTATTATTATTATTATTATTATTATTATTATTATTATTAATTTATATAGCACCATCAATGCACATGGTGCTGTACAGAGTAAAACAGTAAATAGCAAGTAGGGGTGTGCACGGACCCCCCACTCCGCTTCACTTTCAGATCCACCATTTTCGGATCGGGCCGCTCCGCCCCACCCCCACTCTGCCTGTGCCCACTCCGCTCCGCTCGGAGCTCCGGATCCGGATCGGAGCTCTGTTCCCCCCCCATAGGGGGGGTTACCGGGCCCTGCCGCCATCGCCGCCGACCAAGGGAGAGGGGGACCTTACCTGCCTCCGTCCGCGGTCCGTCGCCGTCTTCAATTGAGCCCGCGGTTCCACCAGGAAGTCTGGGCTGGAACCGCGGGCTCAATTGAAGACGCTGACGGACCGTGGACAGAGGCAGGTAAGGGAGAGGAGGGCGGGGGGGGTGTTACTGGGCCCTGCCGCTGTCGCCGCATGGGCAACAGCGACAGCGGCAGGGCCCGATAAACCCCACTTACCTTTCCGGCGGAGCTCCGGATCGAGGCGAAGGATCCGCCTTCACCTCGATCCTCTCCGCCACGCTCCGCCAGCCCCCCAATCCTCTTCGCCTCCGCCTTAAGGGCAGGCGAAGCCCCCTGCTCCGCTCCTGCTTCTCCGGTCCGATTAGAAGCAGAGCACATCCCTAATAGCAAGACCCTGCTGCATAGGCTTACATTCTAATAAAATCATAATAAAACAATAAGGAGGGGAAGAGAATGCAAACAGGCACAGGGTAGGGTAAAACTAACAGTACAAAATCAAGTTTTAAAAGCTTTAGGAAAAAGAAAAGTTTTTAGCTGAGCTTTAAAAGCTGCTGTTGAACCTCCTGAGACTCCCAAATGTCCCCTTCTCTTTTCTTCACTTCTCATAATAATTTAATTTCCAACTTCCCTGCCGCTGTTCCATTATTATTACATTACAATTTTTAATTCTATCCTTCTTCAAGGAACTCATGGCACTATATGTGAAGGGCTGTAGATGAGGAGCAAGGGCTGTAGCTCAGTAATAGAGCATCGATTTTGCATGCAGAAGGTCTCAGGTTTGACAAAGCTGATCTATGTGAATTCCAATACATATGGGCCTGATGTGTTTGTGTGAACTGAATCACTTCCTAAGTATTGTGCCAGTCTGTTCCCATCCGCAGATCTAGATTAGCAGGTTGACGGTGGGGGGGGGGGTATTTTGATCGGGGTCAAGCTACAGGGAAGAAAAGGGCTCAGCTCCCCCTATCCCAGGGCAGCAGCTTTGAACAGAATTGAAGTCAATGCAGCTGTTTTCAAGTTGTTCATTTTTAAAACTCATGAGATCCAGACCCGGCTCTTCTGCATCACATCTGCTTTGGCCTAAAATAGTTATTGAAATTTTATCGGATTACACAAGACTGAATAATCAAGATTATTGCCAGAGGATGGGAAGAGGAATTCCTTGGGGCGCATCCTGATGATTCGTTTGTGGATTGTTTAGATTTCCTGTTTTCGCCACTGGGAAGGAAGAGCATATATGTTGAACGAGTTTTGTACACCTTATTATTTTATATATGTATAACTTAATTTTCAAATATCAACAATGTTTAAACTCATCAACATGCCATTAAGAGAATTTGTGTTTTGAGCAGGAAACACTTGTATAGCTAATTTAACATTTATTTCCCTCCCTCCCTCCCTCCCTCCCAGCTAAAGTAGTTGCAACCATACTCTTAAATAAAACATGATACTTCGTTAACCAGTAATATGGGGCACGTCTGGATGATTATATCGTACCGTATTTCTTCGATTGTAAGACGCCATCAATTGTAAGACGCACACTAATTTCAGTACCACCTACAGGAAAAAAAAAACCCTAAGACACACCTGCGATTCTAAGATGCACCCCATTTTTAGAGATGTTTATATGGGGGAAGTATGTCTTAGAATCGAAGAAATAGGGTAGCCCATATGTGAATGAGTCTCATGCCCCAAACTTTTAAACCATGGCTTCCTACCCTGGCTTGCTCTAAAACCATTAACCATAGTTTTCCCAGTTTGGATGTGATAGGAAACTATAGTTAACTACAGTTTTCCTGGCTTGTTCGGTGACTTGAGCGAAGGCTCATTCATATCTTGATTTAGTAAGCTGAGATATGGTTGGCCAAACGTGGCTATGATCCATTGTGAAAGGCTGCAGTACTGACATGGCCTTATATTGTGGTTGGTTCTAAAACCACTAACCATAGTTTCCCAGTTCAGACATGATAGGAAACTATAGTTAACTAAGGACTTATTTGCTTGTTCGCTGACTTGTGCAAAAGAAGGCTCATTCATATCTTGGTTTAGTAAGCCGAGATATGTTGGCCAAATGCAGCCATGATCCACTGAGAAAGGCTGCATTACTAATACTCTGTTTCTCCCCTCGTCCTTCCCTCTATTTCAGGAGTTCTAAACTATCTAAAAGAGACTTTTACTCACACTCCAAGTTACGACATGAGCCCCGCCATGTTGAGTGTGCTGATCAAGATGATGCTTGCTCAGGCTCAGGAATGTGTCTTCGAACAGATCTGCCTTCCTGGAATACGGAATGAATTCTTCACACTAGTGAAGATGGCCCAGGAAGTTGCAAAGGTAGGCCGCACGGAGGATGATTCCGCAGCAGACTTCCTTTCCCACCCCCCGTCAGGCAGATTCTGCAGACCATTTTTTATAACCTTCGTGAATTTTGCACAAATTTCGTCATAGAAAAATACGCAAAAAATAAAAGAAACCTAGCCAGAAATGCAGATTTCTCCTATAGGCTAAATTGTGAAAATGTGCATTTTGGGGGGAAATTTGTCTAATTTGGGGGAAATTGTGCATATTTGCATGAGCAAATTCAGAAACAAAAAAAAAGAAGCTGAATCCATAGGCAGACGATGCGACAAAAGGTGCCTGGGAATCCACAGTGCACAGACAAAATAGATTTTACCCAATTTGGAGATCCTTCGGAATGGGAGGCAAACTATGGGGGCTTCTGAGGAGGAACAGTGAATAGCGTAGGTCCATAGTGTTTGTTTCCAAATTTTCCTGGGGCTTCTGACACTGCTAAATAAATATATTGTTTAGGTGGTACCAATGGGCAGGGTCCAGAGATGCCCTTGTGCATGTGGAAAGTGTTTCTGCTTGGGCAAGGGGGGTATCCAATTTATACTATTTCCCCCTTCCTGTTGCAACTCCCATATACTGCTCCAGAGAGTCCCTGGACTTTTTGGAAGGCACAGGGGCCACAGCAGGAAGGAGAAGACAGGGAAACCCCATTGCTTGAATCAAGCCCTACTTGCATCAATTTTTCTGCAATGATGTGGACTAGAATGTTGTTTTTCTTTCTTAAATTAAAATGACTAATCTCAGGAATTCAACTTTTTGGATTCCGCACTCCCATGGAGAATGCACATTGAGAAAACACAATCCTGCATAATTATCTCCTCTTAAACAATCCTTTCTAATTTGTACCCTTTACAGCCTACCATCTTACTTGGCGTACACACCCCATTGACTGTTTACAAATGGTTGGTGTGACCCACAGATTACTCGACGGATCTTTTAATAACAAGGCAACAGCTCATATTTGGCTCTTGTGCTTTGTTTTTAGGTCGGAGAAACGTACATGCTTGTTAACATAGCAATGAACCAAGCGCCAGTCAAGGAGAACATCCCTTACTCTTGGTCAAAACTGGCCCAAGTCAAATCGGACCATTTCAGAGCTTTGGCACATTATTTTGTCGCAACTATTTTGAGTGATCACCAGAGTAAGAACGGTTTTGAATTCATTTATACTCTTTTTATCTTCACAGCAATCCTTTTTCTTTTTCTCTCTGCCATCCCCTCCTCCTCCTTCTCCTCCTTTTCTCTCTCTCTCCCTCTCTCTCCACCACCCCATTTTCTTTTTCTCTCTTGCTCACTTTCTGCAGCCCCCTTTCTCTCTCTCTTTCTCTCCCTCTCTCTGCTACCCCATTTTCTTTTTCTCTCTTGCTCACTTTCTGCAGCCCCCTTTCTCTCTCTCTTTCTCTCCCTCTCTCTGCTACATTTTCTTTTTCTCTCTTGCTCACTCTCTGCAGCCCCCTTTCTCTCTCCCCCCCCATGTGCTTGTTCTCTGCTACCTGCTTTTCTTTCTTTGCCTCTTGCTTGCTCCCTCTTTGCCACCCCGATTTCTCTTTTTCTGTCTGAGTCTCCCTCTTTCTCTCTGCCACCTCTTTTCTTTCTCTCTCCCTCTTTCTCTTTGCCCCCCCTTTTCCATTTCTGTTTCTCTCTCGCATGCTTGCTCTCTGCCACCTCCTTTTGTCTCGTCCTCTGCCACCCACTTTTCTCTTTCTCTCGTGCCTGTTCTCTGTCATTCCCTTTTCTCTTTCTGTCTCTCTCATTGTATCGGTTGCTCTCTGATATCTCTCTCTCTCTCTCTCTGCCTCATCACCCAGTGGGCTGCCACGGGAGGGACAGCTTACTCTTAGCAGAGGTCTGTACGCAGCCTTTGAATAACTTTTGCTGCTTTCCATCTGGAAAACTGTTTCATTGGTAGCCTTTATAGGCATTTTTGGACGACTAAGTTATACTAACTTTGAAAGAAATAGGAGGAGTTGTGTAAGCAGGTGCATGTAGACTTGAGAAGGCAAATAAAGCAGCCTTCCCCAACCTGGTGACCTGATGGGTAGGACTACAACTCCCATAATCCATAGCCAGCACAGTCATTGGGCGTGTTGGCTGGGAATGATGGGATTTGACATTCAACACCTTTAGGGCACCCGGTTGAGGAAATATGGCCAATTACATTGCTTCAAAACCTGCCACCCATTTACTATAGATGGTAATAGCTCACGGCTGTTTATACCACCTACTAACTTATAAGAATTTGACCCCATTGTCCCAGCTAAAGAGGAGTATAATGAATTACACAAGAGGCTGGAGAAAAGAAGCTCCTTTCCTGCCTCTTTTCTGCTTCTTTCCTGCTTCTTTTCTCCAGCCTCTTGTGTAAAGCATTATACTCCTTTTTAGCTGGGACAATGGGGTCAAATTCTTATAAGTTAGTAGGTGGTATAAACAGCCGTGAGCTATTACCATCTATAGAAAATGGGTGGCAGGTTTTGAAGCAATGTAATTGGCCATATTTCCTCAACCGGGTTCCCTAAAAGTGTTGAATGTCAAATCCCATCATTCCCAGCCAACATGTCCAATGACTGTGCTGGTTATAGATTATGGGAGTTGTAGTCCTACCCATCAGGAGGTCACCAGGTTGGGGAAGGCTGCTTTATTTGCCTTCTCAAGTCTACATGTACATGCTTACACAATTCCTCCCATTTCTTTCAAAGTGAGTATAACTTAGTCGTCCAAAAATGCCCATTCCACACTCTCTCATTTCAAAGTTAGTATAACTTAGTCGTCCAAAAATGCCCATTCCACACTCTCTCGTTTCTCCCCCACTGTATTCATTTTAGCTTGTAAGCACCTTGGGGCAGAAGCTTCTCTGCCTGTCTCCCTGCCTCTCTTTTAGAAAAAGTAAAGCATCAAGTACAGATGGCACTTAATAAACAAAAACCGAAGCAATAAAATCACACTTTGGAGCTAGTTTTCCATGGGCTTCTTATGGTATGGTGAGCCAGTGTTTTCAAAACAGGTTTGGGGAGAAAAGGAGTGTCTTAACATCTAAAGTACAGTGGCCCTGGTTATTAAGAGATCACATTCAGGAATCTGGTAGTAAAATGAGCATATGAACCCTCCAGTATAATGCAGATTGTAATCCACTAAGAGAACCGGTTTGGGGAGATGGCGGTTGCTAGTTTAGGCCACACCTCTGCACAAAGCCTTAAGGCATCTCATCCAGACAGGAAATGAAAGTAAACAAGTATTTATCCACTCTTTCATTTGCGTTTTATTTTTTTGCCACCCCAGTGCATCAAACCGATGACGAAGACCAGCAGGAAAAGGCTTTCTCCCAGCTGTATGACCACATGCCAGAAGGAATGACACCCTTGGCCGTTTTAAAGGACAGTGTTCAGCGCAAACAACTAGGTACGGACAAACTCCCCTTTCTTGGCTCCGTTCAGACAGAACGTCAAGCCGTGGTTTTGACTATCAACAGTTTAGAACCTAACCCGGAGAAATTGATATAGCTCCAACTGCTTTTAGTAGGAGAATGTGTCCTCATTGTGCCACTACTTGGGAAACTGGAAATTCAGCTTTACTGCAAGCTGGATTCTTCTTACTGCTTTATTAGTAGCAAAATGTATTGTTATCCGCTTCCCCGAGGGTCAGTGTTCCAGGGACGTTGCTACCTGGGTTTGTTTTCTTTTTAAGGCAGAGATGACTGGTGGCGTTTTCGTAATATTTGATCTCTATACAAATATACAAGTGGAGGCAAGCAGCAGACATGCCTGTAGCAGGCTGCAGATCTGCAGACATGCCTGCATCTCAGAGTTCCCTTCAGCTTTTCAGCAACAGCTCTCACACAATCTTCTTCTGTTCCCTAAGCCAGGACTGCAAGACATCACCGGGAAATCTGGCCCTTGATCATAGAATCATAGAATAGCAGAGTTGGAAGGGGCCTACAAGGCCATCGAGTCCAGCCCCCTGCTCAATGCAGGAATCCACCCTAAAGGCGCACCAGACTTCCACAGCGCGCCCGGCTCCGCTTGCTTTTGTGGGCCAAGCCGTGCCGTTTCCCCAAGTTCCAGGGGCTTTCACTGCATTTTTTTTTTAAAAAAAAATAAAAATAAATCTCAGCTGTAATTTGTGCAAATAGAATTTGCATAATTTGCGCGGGTTTTGGATGTCATTTGCTTGAATGCCGCAAACCTGTGCAATTTACAGCTGAAATTTGCGCAGATGTTTTATATGCAAAACCATTTACGGAAATTCCACTAGATGGCCCGACTCATTGTGCACCGAATCAGGCCAGTGGGCAGAAGACGGAATGGAGTCTGGGATGGCTGAGCCAATGCAAGCTCATCAAGCTCCACAGACACCCTCAGCTAGATTCCTCCATCATTCCAAGGCTCATGTGTACATGGCTCTCCCATTTCTGGCTGTTACTGAGCGCCACGAACATGGGATCTCTTCTGTTTCCCCATAGCTGGGAACAGTAAACCTAGGTTTGAGGAGATGGGGCTGCTTTACTGGATCATGGCAGCTAATGCAGGCTTTTATATTAAAAGGACTTGTCCATTTCTTCTCACTAGAAGAATTCTTAGGTTTGCTTGTGGATCCTTGTCCTGTACAAAGCTTGTTCTGGTTGGTAAGGATTGCAGAGCTGGGTATTTGAGAACTCTTGCCTGGAAAAGAAAACATTTGGTGGAGTCTTGGGGTCAGGGGCAACAATTAGGGTAATGTAAAAGGGGGGAACTCTTCAGGGTGGTAATCCTGTTTACAGACTTCTATATTTTTGCTTCTCCAGGAAAAGCCCATTTGCAGAGAGCCATTGTTTATCACGAAGAAGCCTTAAGAGTTTGTGGATTATGCAGAAAGCTCCGGAATATAGATGTACTCCAGGAAATTCTCTTAGTCGCACACAAGCGATCCCTTCTCAAATATTCACAGCAGGAATGGGAAGATGTTTTCTTGACTTTGGTGCAGGCCCTTGATATCCTTCGTAAGTATATTTTTCTGACTGGGATGTCTCCTTCCACATACATTGGGGAGCTTTCACTTAGTGGCTAAGAGCATAAGCTGTATAACTGAAAAGGTCTCAGTTCAACTTTTACTTTAGCCAAGGCCTTTAGGATGGGTGAGGCGAACTTCCTATGGTAGCAGAAGTTGGCATATTTCTTTTTCTTTCTCTGCCCCACTTTCTCTGTCTCGCTTTCCTTCACTTTCTTACCCCCGGACACCATTCGGCCTACGGGGGAAATCCATGAGGTAATGTGTCCCTGTACCGAATATGGTTCCTCACCACTGGCATAGTGGCTGGACTGCAGGACGTAGACTAGGTTCAAATCCCCAGCCAGCCATGAACTTCACTAGGTGATCTTTAGCCAGCCGCACTCTCTCAGGTCAACTTACCTCAGAGGATTGTTGTGAAGATCAAATGAGATCTGGAAGAGGGATGCATGCTGTTCTGAACTCCTTAGAAGAAGTGTGGGATAAAATAATAACCATAATTATTTTTGTTTTGTTTCATTTATAGCTAAGACAGACCATAAAATCGAAATGATTGCTCCTCAGTTCTCCAAGGTGAAAGTCAAAGACTTATTCGAGAGGCTGGTATGTATGAAGTTGCACTGCCTGTTCAATGTTTGCTCTTGTGATGTTCTTTCAGAGTGTCAATTCCTTCTCACATCAGAGGGAAATTAAGTAGGAGTTTGAAAAAGCACCTGCAGTTTCTGGAAGTCTTAATATCTCATTCAGGAAGGGCTTTTCAAATCATTTACATTAACTGCTTGCAACTAGCAGTGGAGAACATTTTCCTATCATCTGGACAAACATAGCCTTGCTCCAGATATTTGCCTGTGAACAAGAAGTAAATTCTTACCCCAGGCTGTCCCCTTAATTTTGCCTAAAAGTAGTTTTGTCCAAAAGCAAGATGAGTTCCGTTTCTGATGTTAGTGGTCTGTCCAGCTGGCCAGAAAATTATTTAGAGGCTGCTTCCACCTGCTGAATGACTCTGCACTTATATTATAGAATAGCAAGCCCAGTTGTGGCCAGTTGCTATTTGTGAAAAAGAGCGTAATTTCTGAATAATTATTATTATTATTATTATTATTATTATTATTATTATTATTATTATTTATTACCCACCTCTCCTTCTGGATTGAGGCGGAGAACAACACTATATAAAATGTAATACGTAAAATTAGTTAAAACAGCATATAAAACCATTACAATATTAAAATAACAATCACAGAATCTTAAAATTCTTAGGTTTAAAATTCATCTGGGTAGGCCTGCCGGAAGAGACTAGTGTTTACGGCTGTCTTAAACTCAGAAAGAGCTTTAAGCTGATGAGTCTCCTCTGGCAGGTCATTCCACAGTTTGGGGGCAGCAGAAGAAAAGGTCCTCTGGGTAACAGTTGCCAGCCTAGTTGTGGCTGACAGGAGTAAAGCCTTCCCAGAGGACCTGAGTGTGCAAGGCGGATTGTATAGATGGATATTCAGAGACAAAACTCATGATGTATTGCTTATTCAGGCTTCTCTGCAGGGGTAAAAAAACCCAGACACTTTAGGTGGCACTGTTGAGCTACATGGGGAGTTCATCTCACCATCTCAACCATGGTTAAGAGAATAGAATATGTTACGTCTGTATCGAAACCCAAGAAGAATGTCACATAGGACATTTCTAGGTAACACACACACAGAGAGGGAGAAATGGGGGAGAGAGAGAGAGAAAGGAAGAAAGGATGCCTGTGCATGACAGACTTCCTGTGAAGTGACTCAAAAGGTGGAGATTGTGGAAAGAACCTAACTCACTGCTGTGTATATCTCAGGGTCCTCTTACAGTGTTTTCGGCAAAACAGAGGTGGACTGCTCCCCGCACCGTTCGTTTCCACTGTGAAGCTGGGAGTTTGGGATTTACACTGAAAGGAGGCCCACCTGTTCATATTTACTGTCTTGATCCAGTTTGTCCTGCAGCAGTAAGTCAAATGCTCATATAATTTGCCTCCAATTCTTTCACATGGAACTGCCCTATAGCTTAGTTGTACATTGTGACCTTCTGAATTTGTTCAGAGGTTAAGCTGTTAATTTCAGTGAAATTTTCAGAGTTAAATATTAACAAAGTAACACCCCAGACAGAATAACGCATTTGAAATAAACATCTAATTAGTGCATCCGAATACAATTGCCCCTGTTGATTGAGGTGGATTTTTGCTTTGCAGTTTTAATTCTCCTCGATGGGTATAATATAGATATTTAAGGCTGTAACCTAGACTGTAAAATTTGATCCCGCAAAACACAGTGTAAAAATTACTGGGATTCCTCCTCGCTTTTTGGACTGGTACAATTGAAAAGTTGTTCAATGCAATAAGTTCTGTGTAAGTGTGCCTTACTGATTCTATTTCATAGACAATGAAAGGGAGTCCCATAGTGAATTTCTCTTCATCTGCTATGCTCCATTTTCAGACTGCCAGCTTCTGAAATGGAAACTCTGGCCCTTTTCAGACAATGCCCCAAACCATGGATTGGAAGCAAGTTTTGAGCTTATAGGTCTGTTCAGACAACAAGCTGAGCCATGGTTAGGGCTTTTGCAGCAAATGGTTAGTGAGCATGTTTAAATTGTGGTTATGTAGCCACCATTGTTTACATGACACGCTAAGCCATGTTTAGCTCAAAATGCTTACCCACCATGTTGTCTGAACAGGGTTTATGTTTTGTGTCCTTTCACATGAGGTCTAACTTTCAGTCTACAGTTTTGTGCTAGCCATAGTTTGTCATGACATCCAAAATGACAAACCAAGGTATGCACATTCTTCAAACCAAAACTTGAAACCATGGTTCAAAATGCATTTTTTGCTTCTGGACTGTAGGGCAAGCACTAACCATGGTTTTGTCGATTCAACCTTCATGACGAACCGTGGCTGGCACTAAGCTGGTAGTGACGCTGTAAGAGAGGGGAAAAGAGAATGCTTGCAGGCCTGTGATCGGTTTTTAATCCTCCAATTTGGAGGACCATTTTCAGCTGAGCCTGTTGCGTTAGCAGCTTTGAGACAGCATTTGGAAAACAGTGTCTTCTGGAGACCATTTGCACGGTTGCTCCGGACCAGGTTTCTGTACTTGCAAGAGTAGCCATAGAAAGAAGCTGGGTAAACAGGGGCCAAATGCTGCTGAATTCTCAAATCCTCTGTCTTGGAGCCAATAGTACATTTTGACCCTGTTCAAACGACACGCTAAGCCACGGAGGTTAAGTATTTTGAGCTAAATGTTATGGCTTAGCATATAATGCGAACCATGTCTTAGCATGTTGTGTGAACCATTCCTAACCATGGTGGCTACGTAACGATGGTTTAAACATGTTCACTAACCATTTGCTGCAAAAGGGTTCGCAGCCTCACCATGACTTAGCGTGTTGTCTGAACAGGCTCTTTGAAATGCATCATTACAGCCTCCTTAACCATGTCCCCTAGGAGAGTCCAAATATTAAAGCAGCTTGTTGATCCGTATCAACAAACTAGTTCTAGCAGTTTTCAACTCCACCAGAAGCAGGTCTTTTGTAAAACGAGCAGGTCTTCATTGCCTATTCAGGACCAAGCCATCCCAAAATACTTTTCATTTCAGGGGGGGAAATATATTATTGTTGGGAAAATTAATCCCTCCCCAGCTACTGTGAAGATTGCAGCAAAGGCGGCGGAAGGAACAGGGAATTCTGAAGCAGGGTGGCAGACAATGGAGGTTGTTGGCTCCAGTGTCTGTGGGGTGGTGAGTCCGCTCTGGATTTCAATCAGGGACCAGTCAGAACTCTAAAAGAGCTATCTAAGGAGCCTAAGCAAATCTGTGACTTCAACCATCCACACGTTACTTGGCTTTTAAGAAGGTGGGAAGGGATACAGGAAAACCTTTCCTGCCCTGCACAAATCTCAGCTGACACTAAGGTGTGCCCAATGGTCTTAAGTCGGCAGGTCTGAAAGAAGGAGACTGCGTTGTTGCCATTGAAGGCATGGACTGCAAATGGCTGGGCACAAGCGAGGTCTTGGAAAAGTTCCGAAACGCAAGAGATCAAGATATCGAGATCCAAGTGGTTAGCTGCCAAGACTCCGCAGCTTCCATGGTAAGTTAATAAGGGACAGCCGTTCACTCTGGGTCTGAACTTTAAGTTAAAATAATAAATGTAAATTGGTTAGTAAAATAGTAAATAGTTAATTGATTTAAACCACTTCTAGATTACAAGGCTATTTTCATAGAATCATAGAATAGTAGAGTTGGAAGGGGCCTAAAAGGCCATCGAGTCCAACCCCCTGCTCAATGCAGGATTTTTTTTTAAAAAAAATAATTAATTCAAGTTCTTAAAAAAGAAACTGTGGCATTACCCCACAGTTCTGTTCCCTTAGGTATGTCTGGCTTTGCATGTCTAGTGAGTGCAGAATGTTGGACTGAGTGGGTGTGGCTGATGATGCTGTGAAAGGGGGGAGGAGTATAAATGTTGGTTGGTTGGTTGGGAGTGGGGAGTGTCAGTGGTGTGGAGAGTGAAAGGAGATAAGATTTTAAGAGATTTAAAATTACTGTTATTATTAAAACTAGTAGATTAAGCAGGTTAACTTGAATTTGAAGTAACTAAGATCTGTTAAACAAAAATAAACATTTTATTTTGTTGCCTCAAACCATGTGTCTGCTTGGCTTTATCACCTGCTCTACAGTTACTATCATGAACACCTTCTATATAACCTTCAGCTTATTTCATACACAGTAAAACCTTTTCAGATTCTAGCCTTTACCCTCTCATATGAGGGAAAGGTTGTGTTTTACCCTACCTTCAGTTTGTTCAAGTGGTGGCGCTTGGCTTGAGGAGGGTTTGTGTGCGACAAGGCCTGGTGTGTGAGGCTTGTGTCATGACAGAAACCATTAAAGAAGCATTTATTTTTCAGAGATGCTGCCAGTGATCATTCTAACCATGTGTTTTGGGGATTTAACTCTAAGCATAGAGCCTTTTTCAGGAACTCGCAGCACTGGACAAATCTCATTAGAAAAAATGTTTCCCCCATGAGCCTTTTACCGACCTAATAATAAGTGCATTTCTTGAAACTCAATGGTCTACATTGGCCTGTACCCAATGGGGAATATAATTAACACAGAAGAATGGTGAAGTCTGTCTCAGAAACTGTTTCACACACTGTGTGCCCTTTTGTTGGCTTTCAAATTTTGTTGACCCATCACGGATGACTGATTTATTTATTT
The DNA here is from genome assembly GCF_023053635.1 of Elgaria multicarinata webbii. Lineage (NCBI taxonomy): Eukaryota > Metazoa > Chordata > Lepidosauria > Squamata > Anguidae > Elgaria > Elgaria multicarinata. The sequence goes on along the minus strand of NC_086184.1, from coordinate 16,567,156 downwards.
ATTCCCCTGTTTTCCTTCCTTCTCCTCTAGCATAACAAAAGTGCAACTTATTCTGTGGGAATGCAGAAAACGTACTCTCTGATCTGTCTGGCCATGGAAGAAGAAAAAATACATAAGGCCAAGAAAGTGACTCCTAAACTGTCCTTTTTGAGTTGGGGCACGAAGAATAGGCAGAAAGCAGCCAGCACACTCTGCCTTCCTTCAATCGTAACTGGAAGCTCCCCAGCAAAGAAGAAACTTGCGTCTCCGTTCACGCTCCTGAATACGGATAGCTCGTTGTACTAGGACTTGAAAAGGAGGCTTCTTTCATCTGGGAATGTTTTCTGAATGGGTGCCAGAAATCTGAAATGTAACCTTGGTTATATGAACTAGCCCCAGTTATATAAGGCAGTGCCAACTCAAACCTGACCCACATGGTGTAATTTTTGAGGATCCTGTACCTTGCCTGCTGGTGAAGCAAAACATCTTCATTTAGGAGAGATTTGGGAGTCTTTTGTTGTTGTTATTGTTGTTGGAGAAAACAAAAATGAACGTGATTGCTACTGGTTGCGTTTGGAATTTCTTTATGGGGCTCCATCCTAATTATATTTGTATTTTTTTAAAACTACAGACAAAGCTGTTTTATTGCACGTAATACGTGTTATAGTGCTGCAAGGACTATGAAGGATTTTCAAAATGCGTCAATAACCCATTACCAGTGATGAACAGCAGTTTTCGATGAAGGCGGATTGAATGTCCCTTGTCCCCTTGCAGAAATAGGATCTCAACGGTTTGACATAATGGCACCGAATTAGGGGTGATTCATTGGTTGTTTACTTTGGAGTTGGTTACATTGAAGTCCAACCGGAGCTCAGTTAATCACCTGGTGAGGGTTATAAATTTTCATACCTGGACAGCACCAAACTCAAGTTAAGCTGCCCGTTGGAAGGTTTGGATAGAGCAGGGTTTTTTTCAAAACTGCACAAGTCTCCCACTGAAGAACATTGCATCATCTCGGGTGCACTGTACAAATTACGAGAGCTCCAGAGGAGCTATTCTTTGGGTGGTTCCTTTTGCAGAATTGCTGTAATGCTTAGAGGCACATACTACTGGCTCCACCTAAGCTGGGCACCAGTGTATAGCAAACTGGAAGAGGGAGGCTGTGTGCACTGGCAGAACCTATCTCTCGTGCTTCTCCTGGGCTTCCATCTAAAACCAGTGCTCCAGACAGCTGTCAGTTAAATTTCCCACCATTTCCATGGTGGTTCTTTGTTGAGGGCATATGAGAAATAAAAATGGGAATTGCTCGGTGCTGATTAGATGCCAACCTACTAGTGAGGCTCCCCGGAGTGCGCTCTGTTGAAAACCTTCTCAAACCTGGCACTGGTCATGTTACAGGCCTTCCAAGAGCAGCACTGCAAAGTGGGCCCCACAGAAAAAGCAGCTTCTGTGGGGCTGTAATGAGTGGAGGACACTGGTCAAAGATGCTTTATCAGCCTTCCCCAGACTGATGCCCTCAAGATGTTAGGCTACAATTCCCATAATCCCTCAGGAAGGTGCCCGGTTGCTAAAAAGGGGGGGATTAGCACTCGGTCCTAATATTTCAGAATCCAGCTTCATCCCGTTTACACAGCAAACAGTGCAGTTCTGTGCATGTGCCAAGCTGAACAATAACTATGTCAAAGAAGGCCATTTGCAGTGACAGATTAAAACTTTAAAAATGTCACATCGTGCTACAGCGAAACCCGGATGGTAAGGATAAGCGAACCTGAGCGGCCATGCTTGGCCCAAATCAAACCTCCCCAGCGCCTGCCAAGTTTCACTTTAAATAATACGTATCGTTCAGTCACCTCTTTGAAAAGGCTGCCATCCGTTGATGATTTCTGTAGGGCTGCCAGGCCTCAGATTCCATTCCAAAGAGCTTACACTGTTACTCCCTACTACGCTTTAAGAGAAATGTAGGAATTCATTGCTAATTTAGATACTCATCCAACTGGTAATGTGATACTCCCCTTCTCTCCATAAGTTTTATTGCTGCTGTTCCTTTTTGAAGTTGCGGGTTGCTAACACAGTAGTGTTAGACTGAAATATTGTCTACAGGGTAGATCTTACAATGTTTGATAGTCAAAACATTTTAAGCAGATTAAATCTGAGCTCCCATTTGAACTCATGGGGAAAGAAACTGCAGTTGAATTAGGATGGTCTTCCTTGATAGGAAACTTTACGAAATATTTCAAGTGGAAAGTTGTTGGGGTTTTGTATGGGCTTTTTTGGAAGGTCCGGAGGATCAACTTTGTACTAACTTGTATTTCTTTTTTAGGCTTTTGTGTTTATACATGGTAGATGTAAATATATAATTTTTAAAGATTTATTTAAAAAATGAGTCCTGCAGCCAACTTCTGGTGAGGAACAACTTTTTGGTTTTTCTGTCTCAGTTACAAACAAGATGAGACACTCTAACTCTTCTTGACTGTTGAAGTTTGTATAGAATGCAATGCAGATTTAAACCAGCTTGCTTTAGAACTACCCTTCTGTGAAAGTGAAAAAAAAAATCATAACTAGCAGCGGGTCTTGATATGGTTTTTGTTGTGCAATACCTGAATCGACGCTGTGGAATTAATCCTAGCAGATTAATAAAAATGTATGTAGAAAGTTACACAAAGAATCCTCTAATTATTTTCATTTATATAACAGCAGCAGGGCTGGATTGTCAGCAATGCCCTTTATTTTACCTTTGCAATTTATATTCTGCTTTTGGTCCAATGGAGATTACAACACGTTCAAATACAACGTCAATTTATCCTTACACCAGCCTTCTCCAACCTGGTGCCCTCCAGGTGTTTTGACACCATATCCCATCAGCCTCAGCCAGCATGGTCAGGGACGCTGAGAGTTGTAGTGCATGACATCAGGAGGGCACCAAGCTGAGGAAGGAAGCCTTACGCCTTCCACCAATTTCCAATACTTTGGTTCCCCCTAAGAGACGTGTTTCTGCATAGCTCATGGTACTACCATCACCCCAACAGTGTCAACATCTTGAGCTGCTCAGAACAAGCTTGCTTCTCCTTTATCTTTTTGTCTAGGAAAGAGTGATCAAGGTCCAAAATCCAAAGTGGCCTGTATGGTGATGCTGTTAGTTCACTGATCTGTTTGTTTCAAACGTTCCCAGTAGAGTCTTCATCTTGGTCTGATTTCTTCATACTGGAAAACGCCTAATAAGTATTGCTGGCTCCAGACAGGCAAGAAAACAGAAGTGGGGTTTCCAGTCTGGCTTTAAGTTCTTCCAAAAGGCAGCCTATCATAAGAGTTTTGCTGTAGCTGACCTCACTAGAGGGGGGTGAGGGTGTGCCCTAGAGCAATGTTTCTATCGCTGTGGGACAGGACTCGGCCAAACTTCAGGTGAGTCACAGTGCTGCAGATAACCCAGTGCCTCATTGCTTGACACACTGCAAGATTTATCTCCACTGTCAGTGGATTATACCAAGCTCCTCCATCCTTAGTCATCATTTTGGGACACATGGGCCTCAGCCATTTCCAGTGTATCCTTGGTATAGAAAGTTTGAGAACTACTGCCCTAGATAACCAAGTGATCTGCTGTCCTAACTGCACTTCCCAAGCTAGTTAAGCTCAGACTAGGTGTGGGCAACCAGATTTGCCTAATTTCAAAGGCCTCAGACAAGAACAATGGGTCTCTTCCCTGGCAGCCTGATGCATGGGGAGGACGATTGGGGGCAAGAGTGAGAAGGGGTGGCTTACCCACTTCGTCTGTGGTTCCACCGATTTTGACCCCACTCAAAACAGAAAAGATTCCCCATCTTGAGTTTAGAATATGTATGTCTAGGGCTGTCACGTATCACCAAGAAAGAGGACAAAAATGGACACAGATTTGCAAAAGCTAAGTCAAATGTAGACATAATTACTAAATAGAAATATGAATGCATTTCACCACAGAGGTGACCTGCATGCCGCCTCAATCTGTTGTCCAGGGGCAACTTCATTCTCCATTCTTGCGGTTCTTTATCTTTAATCTGGACTTGGATTGGGCAGCCCTTAAATAAGGGATGCTTTCAAATAGAGGACTGTGCTCTGTAAAATAGGACACATGGCCACCATATAAGCCATCCGGGGGTGGAACTCAGTGCAGTCACCGAAGTCGAATTGTACAGCCCAGAGTATCATTGACTTCCTTAGGGCTAAACTATCTTAAATCCAAGCATCCAACTCATTTGCAAATGATTAATTTTTGAGGTCATGAAGTCTGCACACAATGTACTTTTACCATGGTATCTTTTAAACAGATGTCTGTGTGACAGAACTGCCATGAGAGAATCCAAAAAGTTACTGTGACAGATTAAAACACACAAACACACATTCCTGTATTTGATTTATTAAATTTCTATCCTGCCCAATAGCTGAAGTTCTCTGGATAGTTCACTAAATAAAGCTAAAATGATACAATACAAAACTGCATAAAAAACTAAGGCTGCTCCAGGAGCTGGAGTTATATGCAACACCTTTGCTGAGGTAACTGCACTGGCTGATTATTCACTACTACTTGACTAGGTTTATGGTTGTAGTACTAGTGTACAAAGCTCTGAACAATTTGGGACCAGGAATCCTGAGAGAGAGTCACTGAGGTCATCAGAGGGCATGTTCTTGGTGGTTCCACATGGACCTATGGCCTGGAGGGAGTCCATCTGGAGAAGAGCCTTCAGTGTGGTGGCTCCCTTCCTCAGGAATTCCCTCCCTCTGGAGGTCAGGCAGGTGCAAACACTGAATTGCTTTCGGTGCCTCCTGAAAACCGTTCTTTTCGAGGAAGCTTTCTTTGGTTGACCAACCTCAATTCTATTGGCAAACCGTTTTTTTTTTTTAAAGGATACTTTTAATATGTTTCATTCTTTTTAACTTCTGTCCATTTGATCTCTTGTTGTTCACTGCTCCGGAATCTGTCTAGATGTGGTATACAAATGTTGCAAATAAATAAAATCTTTTCAAATCTGCTGTGTGCCAAAGAAGCTATGTGACTGTTTCACACATTCTGATAAAGATTTTGACAGATTAGCAGATAAGACGTTAACTTCATTAGCAGTTAACAGCCCTTGCTCTTAATTACTCATATTCTTGGTTTACTTAATCTATTAGAACAGGCCTGCCATTTAAAAGAATTAACAGTGCATAGGCCTTGAAACAATAAACAAAGGCATTTAAATATATGCAAGGCAGAAAAATCTAATGGATATAACTTTATGTTGGAAGACTCAGCAAGAGGGAAGGAAAACACATTGTCTACATAAAGTTTCAGCAATCAAATAATGTCAATATAGCAATTGCTTACCTTGCAGTCGCAAAAAGCTTTACTGCCAATTGCAATTTAATCATTAGAATTTAGCTCTGGGAACTCTTATCCAGATAATAAGGGGATCTGTAACAATATGAAATTACACTCCCATTGTAGTCAGCAGCAGTGTCGAGATTGCTATACAGATTTTTTCTTTTTGTATTTTGGTCATAGTAAATCTGTTAAATTACCACTCCGAGTTCATGACCGCAAAATCTGTTCTAACAATAGTGAGGTAAGGAGCACATAGAGATGGCCCAAGAAGGCTCTTTCATTGTTCTATTCACACTTCAGGAAAAGGCTGTAGCTCAGTATCAGAGTGTGCTTTGGTACAAAAGGCCACAAATTGCTAATTTAAGTTAGTGCATACATGTTATAGGAGGTATCATCTTAGAAGCGACATTCCCTCTTCTCTCAAATACGGAATGCTTCTTCTGAGATAACTTGCCATCTGCATTATTAATAAGTACTCGTATTCTTTTTTTTTTTTTTTTTTTTGACAACCAACTGCCCAATTAACCAGGTCTTCACCTATTTATGTTAAATGCTGCAGCCCTAGTTTCATAATGCTTTATATTTAAATAAGGAAATGCAATTAAGAAGTGTAATAAAGGGCAGATTGCCGGTCTACACAGACTGGAATAACTCACCCCCCATTTTCTTCCTTGGTGACCACAAACCTGGCAGTGTTTTAACTTCAGCAGAGGCTGGGCTGCGGATTCTCTCTTGCCCGGGAGGGTAAGATTGCAGTTATCAAAGGGTGATGGTGGAACTCACCTTTGTCTCACACTGCGAGGATGACAAAGAGGTATGGGTTTTTTGGTGTGTTTTTTTAAAGTCACTTATAAAAGGCACATATTCAGAAATACTTAGCATGTATTTCTGCAACTCTGGAGATTTAGCAACATTATGTTGACAAAATATACACTCCTGCTCCAAAGGTTATTCTGCCAACATCTAAAGCACTCAAAGTCCTGTGGCACCTAGAAGACAAATACATTTGTCATTGTGGAAGTAAGGCTGAAGACTAGTTTGTCAGATCTACAATGTATAATACTATTAATAATAATTTTATTTCTTACCCACCTCTCCCTTTGGATCAAGGTGGGGAACATTATTAGTACAACAAATTAACATCTTAAAAATTCTTAGTTTCGCATTCATCTGGGTAGGCCTGCCGGAAAAGGCTATTCTTTAAAGCGCTGTTAAATTCAGAGAGAGAGTTAAGTTTACAAATCCCTTCCAGCAGAGAGAGAGTTAAGTTTACAAATCCCCCCACAATCTGGGGGCAACAGAAAAAAAGGTCCTCTGGTAACCGTTGTCAACCTAGTTTTGGCTGACAGAAGCAAGTTCTTCCCAGAGGACCTGAGTGTGTGGGGCGGACTGTATGGGAGAAGGCGATCCCACAGGTAACCTGGACCCAAACCATGTAGGGCTTTAAAGGTACCAACACTATACTTCCCCGGGAAACTAATTGGCAGCTAGTGGAGTGATTTTAATGTTGGTGTAATATGATCACCCCTAGGTGTACTGGTGACGAATCTGGTTGCCATATTTTGAACTAATTGAAGTTTCCGAACTAGGTACAATGGTAGCCCTATGTACATCCCTATGATATGCACGTCATATCAGCTAAGACTGTTGAGAAAATATTTTGCTGTTGACCGATGTCCTTAACTTCCACAACTGTAAAGATACAGACCCTTGGTTACCTACAAACACTGGCATTTCTCAGAAATGTTTTCTTGCTCTTTTTAAATGACCATAGCTGAACTTTCTAGAGAAATGTGCTCACCTGAGGGTAACTTTTGTTATCTTGCATACAAGACAAGACTGTCTTAGTTTTGCCCTTCTGTTGACTCATGAGAAGGCATGACGAGAAGAATATCAGTAATTTTAGCTGAATATCCTTCCTGTATGTGCAAGTCTAAGCTTCCTGGATTGTAAAAAGTGTTTCTGAACATCTAGATAAGTTCCTAGCATAGTGACATTTGAACCATAGCCCTAAGAGTCTAGCTCCAATGCTCTGGAACACACCACAGAGAATTGGGTTTAGAAGCACTTGACCTTGGGGGAGCTAGGGGTGGCGACAGCCGACAGAAAGCTCTGGCGTGGGCTGGTCCATGAAATCACGAAGAGTCGGAAGCGACTGAATGAATAAACAACAAAAATGCTAGTACAAGATGGGGTGGAATAAAATAGATGGGGTGGAATAAATTTAAGGATATCTGTCACAGTCTCATTTAAATTATTGGGAAAACTGCTTATCTTAGGATGAACAGGACCAAGAAATTGTAAACTGTTTTATTTTAAAATCTGAAACACTATGAATGTATACAATACATTACAGAAGCACACAATGGGCTTCTGCCCCAAGGGCCTTAGTCTGAATCCAAATTTTAGGGGGACAGACAAGAGGAAGTATAATGGGGCAATGAATATGCACAAATACTAGTATATGTATTTAGGCTTTTGTTTTGGACAAGGTGAGTCTAGTTTTTAGAGGACTTTCGAGATTATTTTAATCAAAGCCCCTTAAAGCCAGCGATGTAAAGTAGTATTTAATAAAGCAACTTGTTAGAAGATGATCGGGTAAAATATGTAGTTGGGGTTTCAGCCTTACTCCCCAAAGAGCTAACATTTAACTTACAGAGTTGTGAGAACATGTAATGACAAATACCATTCAAAGAACCAGAATCGAATGAAGCAGATTAATCCATAGCTTGAGATACAGTGGAAAAGGGATGATTTTAAATCTAGACTGCAAGCAGTCAAGTGCTAACAGGACAAATGTATCACTTCCGTTTGTGTGTGAATGTGTATATATACAAATACATAAACACATACTTCCTGTGAATAAGAGTGCTGCAGGAGGATTTGCCTTGGAGGACCAGGTCCTAACCTTTGAGCACCACAAAAGCATGACTCTGTTGGAATTTATGCAGAACACCCCTGGCAAAAAGTCTGAATCACACTCTTTTAAACTCCCGATACTCCTCCACATTTTGGCTTGGCAGCCCTCCAGACACCTTGCGAAAAAGTGATCTTCAAGTTGCACTAATATAGTTATTTCCCTGAAACAAGATGATGTACGTGAAGCATGCTGGTAGGTCAGGTGTGGATATGAAAGCTGACGGGACAGCAATGAATAAGGATTTGCGGAATCACTGCTAACTATGAAAAAAGGGTTGACACCCTCAGTTTCATAGCACCGGCTATGAGAATTGATTCCCTCAGGCAAATCTGATTGAAACCAAATGAGAGCAAACATCTTAATTGGATGACTCATTCCAGTCAGCCACAGTAGTCTAATTATGGTTACTCATCACTTGCTTGTCCTTATTAAAGTGAATGGCAATTCAACAACTGACTTTAATGATTTCAAACTTCAGACCAAGGAACGCCTAATTATCCATAGAGATAAACTATTCAAGGCAAGGATGCACTGTGGTTTTACTTCCTGTATTCCAGTGAAGCTTCTGCAGAAAGGGATTGCAAATGGTTATCAAGATTGCGGATTTAGTTTCTATTGCACAGAGAAACTAAAGTGCTCCCTGCTGTAGAATTTGTGATCAGGAAAATCTCAAGAGGTTTTTCGCGTGCATCTAGTCCTTCAAACAAGGTAGCCAAGCACTTGGGGCATTTTCTCATACACCCAAAGTATATGGTTTAGGATTTCATGCTCAATAAGTGCTTCCACTCTTTTTGAGGCTCTGTGGCTAATGCCAAATCATAAATTGGCTTTTCCAAGTCCCCACCATCTCAAGGGCTGTTTGCTATGTGACATGGAGGGTTGGGGTTTGAGAAATAGAATACAAATCCCCCTGGGACACACAGAACTAGCTGTAAAGTTCTTTGGATCCTGGCCTGTGTTTTTTTGCGTGGTATAAATCCAGGCTTAAAACTGAGAACTTCAGATAAAAGTTGATAGCCGTCTGGCATGGTAGCAAAGTAGGAAGGGCTGTTTTTCTTTTGTTGCTGTTGCTCTGGAGGGGAAGTGTGATTTGAACATGTGACTTTAATTATTGTTTGTGTGTTGCTTTTAAATTGGCCTGTATTTTTACTGCATTTTATTATTCCTGCTTATTTGGAATTGTGATGGCCTATGACTACGAACAATAAAGATAAACAATACTACGTAGAGCAAAAATACATTTGCCGCAATGTTCATGACCTAGATTTAGAACAAGCTCTCATGCTATGGATGCCGTGGGGAGGTTGCTTTAAATTGCTCCCTGGGGCACCTGGAACAAGCCATTCACGCACATTGCCTTGCCACACAGATTGGGAAATTTTCTCGTGTGATGACTGTAGTCACGGATGGGGAAGTTTCCTTGATGCCACCACTTCAGAAAAGATCATTCTAAAGAGATCACCCCGTGGCAGCTTTCTTGCGTGCACTGCCCATGGTATGCACTGTACCTAGTTCGTTGCATTTGAAAGGTTATGGCACTCAGATGTGCAATGCTCACAGTATCACGCTAGACCTAGAAATTAGTGTGTTTCAATCGCAGTCACCCACGAGGAAAGTTTTTTTTGCTTGGCCATATCAGTTTTTAAAGGAAGTCTACATAAAAGGTCAATATTCCACTTTCAGCTAAAAAGCAGTGACTTGCACGAAGAAGAAGCTAAACAAGTAGGATTCACTATACAAAAGTACATTTCAGAAGCTTCCAAGGGTTATTCTGAAAAGCTAGTTCTGCAGCAAACGTGCTGGACAGGTGGACTACCTCTGCCCTTATTGACTGCTTACCTTTGAAGTGCAAGGAAGGCATTTTTGCTACATTGGTACCACTCAATATGAGAGACTTAAGACTTCGAAAGGACTTTACATGCAGGGCTTTTTGCAAACAGCAACCTGAAAACGAAAAGGCTTTTTAAAAATCCACGCAATTTGGAGCAGCTAGCATTTATTTTGGTTCAGAGAAATAGCGTTACAGTCAATTCACAACACACCTTTGGTTCTAATAGGTGGCTGTCTGCTCCTAATGACGCCCACTCACCTGTGTTACTACTGAAATAGACCTAACAGGCATATGCAGCAGACAGGAGGTCACGATTATATGGCTGTACCTTTAAGCAACTCTTTGTTAGTAGCATTCAAGAAGAATGTATAATCACCCTTTCAGCAGCATATCCAAAACAGGAACTTTTAAATTAAAGGAATTGCTCTGATCCTTTTTAAAGACATATATAGCAAGTCATTACTGCAGCTAATTGTCTTGGGAGAGGTGTAGCAGTGCTGCCTATGAAGTAGTTGCCATGCAGTCTTTACTCCTGGCAGATGTAAGACATGGAGAACTTAAAATTATCTCTTGGTTTATGTTGTTCATCAAGTGTAATAAAAAAAACCTCTACAAGAGTTTTACCAAAAAGAAATCTAGCGATATGTCCAAAAGCAGTCTATGAAGAAGTCATCCATTCTATAAGCGTATGTGAGCTACTCCGCCGAGACCCTCATATCGGACGCCAACAAGCTGAGATTACTTTGTCTGTGTGAAGAACGTATGGATTTGCTGCGCCAGAGAACGCCCAACGACTTGTTCAAGCTCCTGGACAGATGCGTTACAGAGCTGGTGGAGGTTTCCAAACCGCTCCAGGAGAAGCAAAGCTTTTGTTTTCCCAACGCCTGGAATCTGTTGAACTGTTTGGAACACAGAAACCTCTAAGAGCTTGGGACATTTCTTATTAAGGAAGGGATTGCTGGCTTGATCCTTCATTTGCTCATGCACCTGAAACAGAAAACAAGTGTAGTTTGAGTGCCCTCTAGCGGTTTTGAGTCCTAATCGTTTCATTCAGTTACATTTACATTTACATTTGTAAATAAGAGTTATTTTACTGGATCAAACCAAAGATCCCTCTGGTCCAGCATTTTGTCTCCATCAATGGTCAGCCATATAAAGAAATGATGCTGCCTTATACTGAGTTGGTCCACTGATCCATCTATCTTAGCGATGTCTACACCAGAAATGGCGAAGGTCTGGCCTTCCAGATGTTGTTGGACTAAAAGATTCCCCACTCTTGTTCTACACTGACTGGCAGTAGCTTTCCAGGGTTTCAGACAGGAGTCATTTCTAGCCCACAGATGATGCCAAAGAGTAAGCCTGGGACCTTTTGCATGCACCGCATGAACCCTACCATTGAGCTGTGGTCCTTCTCCATATGCCTTTGGGTGGTTACAACTGGGGACGATGCCAATAACCATCCTGGAATTTGCTTCTAGCATCTCGTACTCAAAAGATATACTACCCCCGGAAATGAAAATTCCATTAAGCATAGCCAATAGCTGTTAGGAAACCTATTTCAAACTTATTTCTCTAATGCTCTTCTAATGTCGTTTAAACTGGTGACCATCAACATATTTTGTGCCAGTAAATTACAATTTTTTTAGTCTCCCCCGCGCCCTCTATTCCAGCTTCCATTCTTTTTGTCATCGGTGGTGTCAGCCATTCATTGCAAGCAAAAAGAACAGGGGGACCCAAACAGATATGGAAATGGAACATTAAAGCTGCCAACATGCTTACCTATTCATTTCATCCCAATTTGCTGTCCGTGTCCTGAAATAACACAATGCTCTTCTTGTTCCTGCAATGAGCAGGAGGTTGGTCTCGATGGCCTTATAGGCCCCTTCCAACTCTACTATCCTATGATTCTGTGATTCTTCAAATTTGCCTTTAGACACAAATCTTGATAAATCCTTATCCAACAGCATAAACAGCTCTTGAAGATACTTACTAATTGGATGATAAGCTGTGCTGCTTCTCCCTGGTTGGCCACCGGAAGTAATGTCATTCCAAGTTCCAGGACGACAAATTTCTGCACTGCTGGGAAATACTGGTCGCTTATCTGGGTTTTTTCAACTATTACAATTCCTTGAAGAGTGCAGGCCTTGAACAGTGACAAGAAGCAGTGGGAACAAAACGATTAATGTTGTTTCTGAAGTGACACTGCAACTTGTTATGGCAGTGACCAGATCCAGAGATAGCAGCATACAGCTAACGGCCAGAAATACAGCGTGAGAATATGCATTTCTATTCTAATCCTGCTCCTTTGTCTAAGAGTAGTATAATACACAGGACAGAAGAAGGAAACAAGTTTAGTATCCTGTTTCTTACAGTGGCCACCCAGAGGCCTCTAATTCTGCAGAAATCAAGCAGATGAAGCTTTTTTTGATATGGAGGTAAGTATAAAGCTTCACCTGCTAAACATCTGTGAATTAGGCTACTATTAAGGCATAGAAATAGGATCATATTTACTAGATATAAAGATAAAACCTATATGAAAGAGTGATTTTCTGGTCTGCACAGCACCTTACAGAGTATAAGAAAACAATTCCTTGACCTTAAACTGTGGTAAAACTAGTCCCACTTTCTTGCTGATGCAAGTTCTTCTATAAATGAGAAGCCAGGCTTAAAACACTTGCTTCAGATAGTACTTACATTTCTAAAGCGAACAAGTCGTCGTCTAAAGCCATTTCCTGCAACCAGGTCTGCTTCGGAAATATAGAGGACACAGGATCTATTTGAAAGATGGAAGTCCACAACTCCCAGGCCATCTTCTAGAATGAGCTTAACTTTCCCTTGAAATGTGAGAAACAGGAAACCTATGGTTAACAGAAGAACTATAGTAGGCTACCTATCATCAGTTTAAGTGAAACGCTGTCTAACAACCCAATCTAAATTCAGTAGAAAGTTTAATAAAAATTACTTCATTATAATCTGGCCTACATTTTTTTATGGAATGTAAACGTTGTACTGTAATTACTTAATAAGAATCAAAACATCTCCAATAAAATAATATTGCATGGCCAAATGCAGAATATAATCATATTTCAACTTGATAAGCCAAGATGTGGACATGCATGCAGCCCCATTTGCATGAGACAGCAAACAAGCCAGGAAGTTGTACATCAAGTAGTTTTCTGTTTTATTCAAACAGGGAAAATATCATTAATGGCTTTAGAACAAGCCCATGATTTGAAGTTGGTTTAATATTCTGGCTTGTTCTGAAGCCAATAACCACAGTTTCCGGGTTCAGACAAAACAGGTAACTAAAGTTAATAAGATATGATTATTCAAACATGGTCAATGTCTACATCTTGAGTAAAACCAAACAGAAGGTATGTATAGAGTAAGAGCTTAGGTTGAAGAGCTCAGAAGAACTATCTTAAACACCACTTAATATTGTTAAAGTATCACAAAGGTTCCAGGGATAATACTAAATGTAGCTTGGTTTTATAACCGGCTTGGAAGAGCACAGATATTTATAATAGAACCCACCCCCACTGATTATAAACAGTTAGGGCCAATGATTAGCCCTCTGAAGCATGAAACTTGCAGCTTATTTCACTTGTATACTTTTGGGAAGCAAAATTCTGCATTTTCACAAGTGTTCTGATTCTCATTGACACATTTACCTTGTATCCCCAGAGCAACCTGTGAGCCTTTCCATTTCTCATTGCTGATCACATGCCCGTAAGGAACATTTACAGCTCCTGCCCAGACAGGAGTGGTTTCATTTGCCATCAATAAACTTCCTTCACTTTGGTAATATCAGTCATAATATGCAAAGGGAACAGAAAATTTATGTTATTCTTGACACACTGAAACATTCCCCCCCACACACACACACACAACCAGGTCAGCAAACAAAATTCCTGCAAACAGGATTTTTCCTAGCCATATTTTCCATTTGCAAATTAACACGCTGCTATATTTTATATAGGAAAATATTTCAAGAAAACCAGAATAGTTGTGCATTTTTGAATGCAAGTACATTTCTTTCACTGGTGCAATGCTTGAACAAGCTTTGATGACGAAGCCCATGAAGGCTTCTTAAATGGTACAGCCTTCAAATCAAGACTAGCTCTCAAATTTTTTCTCAAACCACAAGAGTGTTCCTTGATTTTGCTGCAAATTAACACGCCTTTTTCTGGAAATGGTTCCAACGGAAGGCAAACTATGAGGTCAACTCTAGACCATGGAAGTTGATGCCATTATGCTATTTATTAATCTTTAAGGGGCACCCCAAAACTCTGCAGTTTTTGCAAACTGATGTCACAGACAACCGAGTGAATATTATTTGTAAAACATTTTCCTAACATAGCATTCAAAGCACTGTACAATAATATCAAAACGGGAGGGGGCGCTCATTTAAAACACACACACGTGTGAACTAGTCCCTTGATACGTGTAACCAAAACACGTGTAGAAAAGCCCCGGAGCCCGGCGACAGGCGCTGGTCAGTCCTTAAGAATTACCACTTCCTCCGCCTCTCTCCTCACACCCAACGCCTTCCCGACTGCGACTCGCTTCCACACGTTCAGACACAAACTCGCGCGCCCCGAGCTCGACGAGCATCAGCCGCTGGCCAATCACAATCCACACCTGCCCCCTTTGCCGCGCCCCGAGCTCGACGAGCATCAGCCGCTGGCCAATCACAATCCACACCTGCCCCCTTTGCCGCGCCCCGAGCTCGACGAGCATCAGCCGCTGGCCAATCACAATCCACACCTGCCCCCTTTGCCGCGCCCCGAGCTCGACGAGCATCAGCCGCTGGCCAATCACAATCCACACCTGCCCCCTTTGCCGCGCCCCGAGCTCGACGAGCATCAGCTGCTGGCCAATCACAATCCACACCTGCCCCCTTTGCCGCGCCCCTGGCAAACAAATTAAAAACGGGCGGGGTTTATTACTAACGGCTGCTGGTTGCTAAGGGGAAGGTGAAACGAGTAAGCGGCGCAGCGATTGGAGGAAGAGGGAGGCTGCAGCCAATAGGCTCGCGGCTTGTTCCGGTGTGGTTGCGAAGGAAGAAGCGTCTCTGTTTTCTTTAGGGGAGTTGTGGGGGGGTTGTAGTCCCCCCCTCTCCGTCCCCTTGCGGCCTGTTCCGCGCCTCTTTCTCTCTCCCTGCCGCCCACTTCCCTGTTCAGCCCTTCAGCCCTCATGGCGTTTTATTTCAGGAGAGGCCGAAGAGGCCAGTTTGTGAGTATTCGTCCTGAGTGGTCCGAGGCAAGGGTCCGAGGCAGCCCCCTCCAGGGCAGAGTGGCGCTGGTTGCTATGGCGACCGGGGAACTCATCCATGCCTCAAGCAGTCTGCGTTGGGTAGATGGACTGAAGCCGTGTTAGGAGGACGGGGGGAAGGAGTGTCCCCTTTTGGGGTGGGTAGGTGGGTGGCCATTTATGCATCTCCCCACCCCCAAAAAAGAGGATATGCATCATCTAAAAGCAGATAGATTTGCATAAAATCTGCATATGGTAATTCACATGTATAGACGCAAACTTAAACACAATTACTATAATTAAATGTAAATAGAAATACGATGCATTTCACCATAACAGGGAAGACTGTGACCAGGGCTAGATCTACACTAGTGCTTTATAGCGGTATTGAAGTGCGCTGATAGCTGTTGCGGCATATTACACAGGCTGCTCTGGTCCACAAATGCTTTCTTGCTGCAGTCCTGTCTGTACGTGATCTGAGAGTAAGCCTGTGCAACTGCGGCTTATTTCCAAATAAGCACATATAAGATTGCGTTGTAAATCTGTTCCCCATGCTGGTTGGGGAATGCTGGGAGTTGCAGGACTTTTTTCTGTCTAAACATGCATAAGATTGCACCCTTAGTCTTTCTAAGGTTCCACAGGACTTTTTGTTTGGTTTTGCTAAAGCAGACTAGCGTAGCAAGTATTGGTGTTCCAGTATTGATATACGGCTTCTAAATATGATTTACTCTTTCAGTCACATTTCATTTTTGTTGTGTGTGTGCGTACAACACACACAAGAAAGGTTAGCAGGTATAGTTAGTTGTTTAGGATTATTTATTTCCTTTATATCCTGCCTTTTCTCCAAGGAGCTCAAAGCAGCGCACATGATTCTCCTCTCATTTTACCCTTACAACAACCCTATGAGGTAGGTTAGACTGAGAGATGGTGACTAGCCCAAAGTCACCCAATGAGCTTGATGGCTCAGTGAGAATTTGAACTGGTGCTCCCCAGTCCTCCTAGTTCAACACTCATAATGACTATACCTAGTTGTCAACCAATTACACATGTTGTGTCAACCGAAACACTGGAAGCCTCTCTTTGATGCAGAAGGGTGGTGTATAATCAGTTATTTCAGTGCAATAGATATTACTGTTAATAAGAACATGTATGCAATTAGAATCATTTGAGCCTGCTCATACATTAATCTG
Source organism: Elgaria multicarinata webbii (assembly GCF_023053635.1). Taxonomy (NCBI): domain Eukaryota; kingdom Metazoa; phylum Chordata; class Lepidosauria; order Squamata; family Anguidae; genus Elgaria; species Elgaria multicarinata. The sequence goes on along the minus strand of NC_086184.1, from coordinate 16,550,651 downwards.
CATGTAAATGTTCTTTCCTTTTGTGTTATTTTGTTAGTACTTGTGCATGTGCAGTTTTGTGTTTTTCCATTGTGTTAGTTCAGTCATTGCCAACTAACTTTATTTTAAATTGTCTAGAAACATATAGCTCATGGCCTGATCCCTGCAGCTACCATAGCTCCTAAACCTGCTGTCCCCCGCACCCCTCCCCCTCGTAGTCCAAACCCTTCTCCAGAAAGGCCCAGGTAGGTTTTAACCTTTTTCATCTCTTGGTTACCAGTTATTACATGGAATTAAAATAATCCGTAAATAGGTCTGAATATTTGGGGGAAATGCATGTCTCTGTCTTGTCTGTAGCCATTGCATAAACCAGATTATGCCAGCAATATATAGGGGCTGCAGCCTGAAAGGGGAAGGCCATTATCCATTGGCACATAGTAAATTTGTATTAATTTAAAATTGCCAATTGAAATTGCCTAGAAGAATCGATTGAGCAATGAATGAAAAGAACAATAACCAGAACAATCCAGTTTGTTTCACAAATGTAGCTAGGCTATTTTTATAATATGAAAAGCATTCCTTCCAAGAGCTGGTTGACTGATACATTACACCGATCCCAGTATAAGTTCCTGAGTATCATTCTCTAATATAATAAAGGCTGCAGCTGTGTTTTTGTTATCTTAGAGTGGTTCAGACAATGCCCCTTACTCTTTCACTCATTCATGCATTCCACTGAACACTTGGGGAGGACATAGCCCCAGATGTGTGAGCAGGGCTAGCCCACACAGCCCTGTGACTTTGTCATGTGTTCTATGAACATGTGAGGAGTTTTGTCTGAATCCTACTCTTGTATATATACTATTAAGTCAGAAAATATAGAGATTTGCTGAGCTAGCATTGAAGAGGCATGATAAAACTGAGTATTTTAGCTATTCATATTATATATAAGAATAACAATATAAAATTAGGGCTGCAGTATTTAATTGATTAACTGGCTAGATTAATCAATTACACTTTCAATCAGCTAAAATGTGTTCCTGATTATTCAGGCAACCACACACACTCTCACACCTATGAGGAATGTGTGTGTGCATCATCTAAAAACAAAGAAAATACGCTTCCATTTTACAAATATTGTTTTACCTCCACGCAAATGTAATTGATTGAATAAGTATGATCAATTAAAATACATTAAATGGAATTGCAACCCTACATAAAATCACATTGAACACCAGAGTTGCAAGAGGAATAAGGAATATCTGGACTGGATAGTTTGCATAAATTTAATTTAAACCAGGCAAGCTATACCACCTTAAGTGGTGCTCATTATACATTATTAAGCTTTCTTTTTAGCTTACTTTTATTTGCCACATTTATAAGCCACTTAATAACAATGTTCACTCTTAAAGTCATTACTGTTTTTCCATTTTTCTCCATTAACTTGCTTTCAGATTCTATTTTTGCTATCTCCCTTTTGTACTTTTTCAAAACCATGTTCACAATATAGCATCATTTCTTAGGGTGAGTTTACACCAGAGATAGGGAACCTGTGGCCTAAGTCTCCTCAACGTAAAGAAGAAAGGTGGGGATGAGTGGGTATACTTCTTGCACTTCGTGCATGTATGGCAAACGTCAATATTGAACATTGTGGAACATAGGAAGCACATTTATATGTCTAATATCATAGAAGCCAATAAAACTTTTATTCAGTCCTGGTTCAGATATAATGATCATGGTCTAATAAACCATGGTTTGTTAAAACACTGTTTCTAGTTACATCCAAACCAAGAAACTGTGCCTTAACATTGAAATGCAAACCAGCATCTGATCCTAATTTCATATCCTGGTTTGTAAACAGAGATTAAACCACAATTTCCCTGTTCAAATCTTAACAGGAACCTGTGGTATAACAAACCCTGTAAGTTTTCATGATTGCATGAGAGGGAAAGAAAGAGGAAAGGGAAGGAGGGAGTGCGTGGGCACAATACTTGGTCTACTAAACCATGATTTAATAGACTAAGATTGTTGTGCCTGAACTGGTCTCTTATTAAAACGTAATCTACAGGAAGGATTTCATTATATTCCTTTAGTAAACAGGTAAAATTGTTAATGCTTAGTACCTCTGGCCCAGAGTTCCAGACATACAAGGGATTCCCATACTTTCTGTGGCAGAGAAACATTTATGATGGCATGGTCCTTCTTCATTGGGTGAGCTGAGCATTTCTTTGTCATAGCAGGCAGTGGGAAACCCCGCACAGATGAAACGAGGTTTATGCACTGGAGTGCAGCCATGAATGATTTGGAGCCCCACATAAGCAGTGGCATAGCCTGCTGCGAAATCAATTAGTGAGTGTACTCAGGGCTCTTTCCCACCCCATCTCTGATAAAAGGAAAACTCTGCTGTGTGCATTAACCAATTGTATCATGACATGTTATGGGAGCCTTAATTCAGTCCTCATCTAATTTCAAAACACAACTTTACATTTTAAGCTCCTGATTATTAAAGGTATGCGTCCCACTGTCTCCCCGCCACAAAAAAAGTTTTGATTCATGGTAAATGTTTCATTTTTTAATTTTTCTGCATTTTCTAGGTCTGCCTTGGCAGCAGCTATTCTTGTGACAACCCTAACTGGTCGGACTGTTGCTATGCCTCAGCCTCGTCAACGGTCTTTTTCTGAAAGTGATACCAGCTACTTGCAGGATCAAGAAAACTATATTGAGCCATATGCAACAGTCACTGAGCTGCGAATGGGGTAGGGCATACTGCACATTTTCACACACTCTGTCAATACCTTTTGAATTAGAACTGTTATGGAAGTTGTAAAATACTTCTTCCTTTCTCCAGTAACAGTATGATTTCAGCTTTATGGCCCAGTTCAGATGTAATGGAAAACGTGAGTGAGACTACATGAGCATCAGCCTCATGTGCTTCCTTCCCTTCCTCTTTCAAATGCCGGGGGAAGAGATCGAAAGCGTCTGCTTTCAGTCTTAATTTTACCACAGTTCCTCATGATGTCCTAACTTGGGAAACTGTGGTTTGGGAACAAGCCAAGATCTGAAATTATAGTTTTAAAAGATCATGGTTTCTCAAGTCCAGGTTTTGTGTGGAACTATAGTCAATGTAAGACTTTTTCTTTTCGAGGTGAAAGCTTTTGCTCTCCAGGGCATCAAAAACGGTAGCTCAAACCTCATGCAGACTTGTTCATGAGTGGGAAATCATGGTTTCATATTACTTTGGGATGAAACCTCTGTCTTTAATGGAAATATCTAATTCTAATTTTTTACTAGAAGTAGCACTTTATGCACATTTTTGTCATATAGCAATAGATAGAAAGCCAATGGAAAGAAAAATCTGTAAAAATTAAATTTCTTGTCTATTCTAGAAATCCATTAGGTTGCCCCTAGCTTCCCAAAATACAGGCCCGCAGACACCAAGTGAATAGCTTTAAACTGCAAAATCAGTGCATTAGTATTAATATGTTTTCTGTTTACAGTCCAAACTGGAAGAGTGATGGTGATGAAAGGAGTGCTGTGCAGTCTTTGGAAGTATCCGCCAGTTGTTGTGACGATGAAGACATGGATACGTATCCTTCAGACACTGAAAAAGAGCCAGATCCAAGCTATCAGGTTATTGATAAAAAAGAAGACATCAGCAGGGAGGCTTTGTATGCTGTTCCGCACAAAATTCAACAGGTAAGTTTCAGGTGTATGTTTCTGTTAGCTATCTGAATACAAATTGTAAGAACCATAAGTTCTTGCAATTGCATCTGCAAAGTTTTATTATCACGCCTTGTTTTCCTTCTCACCTTAGCTGGCTCCAATTTGTCCCTTAATGTTGACAGTGAGAACACATCTCTCTCTCGCCCCACCCAGTAATAACATCTATCTTACATAATGCACGATGTTTTACAACTCACATAATGCGTGACGTTTTACAACTTTGGACCAACTTGCTACCAGTTAAAAGATCTTATAGTTGTGGCCGTTAGAGGGTGCTATTTCTATTGCATATGTAGTGATAAAAGGGTTTTAAAATCAAACATGAAATAAAAAGCAGTAGATTATCACCATGATGGAAGGAAGTGTTTTCCCCCCCTTTTAGTAGCTATATAGCAAGATAGCAGTCTGTGATAGTTGGCTGAAAATATCAGCTGTATTTATTGACTGAAGTAACTGGGATATTCAGACACCGCAAACTGGCAGACATATCCATCACACTAATCAGTCCAATGCCTAAATGATCATTAGAAAATTGTATAGCTCATTTTCTACAAATTCTAGCTCATTTTGTGAATGTGTGTTAATAACTTGTAGCATAAACACCTCTCTAAGTTCTGCATATACAAACAATACTCAAGATGTCAATATCCAGATACCATGCATAAGCTATCGCAATTTTGATTCTGTGTCATACAGCAGTTAAAGCTGTAAAGCTCAAAATTCTCTGGCTCAGTTCCGGTCGATCCATGATTAAGGAAGCTTGATGATATTTTGTTCTCAGATATGAACTGACAAACTATGGTTTGTGATAAGCCAGCAGAACAAATGCTCAAACCATGGTTTGGATTCTAAACTATAGTTATTGGAACCTATAGTTTGTTGTCATGCTTGAGCAAATACCATTTGGCAAACCATGATTTGCGTGTGGTCACTAAACCAGGGTCTAAAAACATCATTTGAAGCTGGTTTGGCATTACATCTGAACCAATAAACCATTGATTGAGGCATTGGTCTGCCTCCAGAAACTTTTGCTTGAGATAGTATTTGAGGACTCTCAAGGCAGGCGTGAGAAGAAGGAAGCTGCACTTACTGTACTTTATCTGTACAACTGGAACACAAACTGTAGTTTGAAGTGTAAACTGTATTTAGTACAATCCATTATATCTGAACGAACTCTTTGTGTGAATGCTTGTTTAAGACACCAAGAGCTATTCCTTCACCAAATAGTTTCCATATTATCTTCTTGGGAAGATTACTGTAACAAGGTATTCTGTCACTAGAATTTATGAGTGGATTGGGCATCGTACTGGGAATCCAACCTAGAAAGTTATTAACTCTGCAGCCAGGCCGGCTGAAATATCTCCTCATTGATTTACTTGGCTGTAAAAGCTATTTTTGAAAGAAGCCTTGCAATATAGTTTCTACAAAACGGTGAAACCTGTGATGCCACAGTGATGAGTTGAGGCAGGCGCTATGATTCATAAAAGCAATCTACCGGCAGGAGTCTCTACCGCCAATGCCAATTGATTTCCTCTTTCCCCTTTTGTAGTGTCAATTTGTGTTCCTTGCATCTGAGGGAGCAAACAGCTTAACTGTCCATCGTCACAGTAGGTTAGAGCCCTGTACCAAATGAAATTAAAAATTTAGTAGACAGAAAGGCATTGGAGGGGAAAGAAAAAGAATGCGCAATAAAATTCAGTGTTTGTGTAAGGAGGCAGAAAATGGCCTTAGGTGAGGCAGAGAAAAGCAGCAGGGCCAACAATTCTGAAATCCTTCACTATGCATTAGTCCCACTGAAATAAATAAGAACGCTTGGAGATAAAGTTCAGGATTGCAGGCTAAAGGGTGAGCGACATGTTCAGAAAAAGATTGTGACTCAGCCCTCCTGGGTCTTTACCACTTCAAAGTGCAGGTGGAGGAATGCATGATGGAATGCTTCTCTACACGTGGATAGCTAACATGAGAGGGGAAAGGGTTCTAGCTTCTCCTCTCAGACAGATTAGTATTCTATGTGCAGAGATTTTTATAGGGGGGCGTGTTCAAATATATGAACCCTCCACCTGCATTCTGAAGTGCTATACTTTTACTCTGGAGGGCTGTATCTTGTGTGTTTTTCTGAATGCATAGATTGACTAAAATAAGAATAAAAGGTAAAAAAGCAGAGAAGATAACGTGTTAGGACTGACCCAGTGCTGACAAGAAAAGCAGTTAATGGTACACAATCTGGTGGAAATTCAGCACTACAGATCATATAAGAAGGCTATCCTAACTCTGCAAATTTCCATGCTTAATTTTTTTTTTATGTAAGAATAAGTGCTGCAACATTTAGTTGATTGATTCAGTTTGCATTAGTCAATTTAAAAGCCTTTTGATCAATTTAATGGTGGGGCTGATTAAATGGGCAATAGATTAAAAAAATATCTTTAGGGCAATTTCTTATTGAAAACTGCAAGTAGCGGGTGCAACCTAAGGAGACTCATTGCCCCCCTTTTTCTCGCAGCTGGTAATGCCTCTTCTAAAATGGTGCTTGCTGAAGAACATTATTTCAGCAGCAGCTTTGCCTGTCCCCTGATTTTTTTTTAAGGTGATAAATCAGCTCTCCTCCTGCAACAAGGCTACCCTGCCCCCTACACGCATTATGCTAGGACAGGATATTGCAGCATGGCCACTGAACCCAGACTAGTGCTGCTGTAGAGGTGAAAATCAATTGTTTTTATGTTTTCAGGAAAGGCCCTAGTGTGGATTTGGTTTCTGTGACACTGGTAGCAGTTTACAGATCATCAAAAAAAACCCACCATGCTGTGAAAGAGAGATTCTCTAAATCTGTCTGCCTGTGTGTTAGGCCCTAAAGACAAAGTACTTAATTCTTAAACAAATATTTTAGTTCACATTAAACTACTAAGTTTTTTTTTAAAAAAATTGAACTATTCCCTTAATATAATAATAATAATATATTTATTTATTTATTTATTACCCGCCTCTCCCTTTGGATCAAGGCGGGGAACAACATTAGAACAGTAATCAATACATCTTAAAAATTCTTGATTTTACATTGATCTGGATAGGCCTGCCGGGAAAGGCTAGGCTTTAAAGCTGCCTTAAAATCACACAAAGAGTTAATTTTACGAATCTCCTCCGGCAGGCCATTCCACAATCTGGGGGCGACAGAAGAAAAGGTCCTCTGGGAAACTGATGTCAGCCTAGTTTTAGATGACTGAAGTAAGTTCACCCCAGAGGACCTGAGTGTGCGGGGCGGACTATATGGAAGAAGGCGATCCCGCAGGTAACCTGGACCCAAACCATTTAGGGCTTTAAAGGTAATGACCAACACTTTGTACTTTGCGCGGAAACTAATTGGCAGCCAGTGGAGTGATTTTAATGTTGGGGTAATATGCTCACCCCTAGATGTACCGGTGACCAACCTGGCTGCCATATTTTGAACTAGTTGAAGTTTCCGAACTAGGTACAATGGTAGTCCTATGTAGAGCGCATTGCAGAAGTCAAGCATTGAGGTTACCAGCGCGTGCACTACTGTTTTTAGGTCTTCTGACTCTTAAGAAGGGGTGCAGCTGGTGTATCGGCCGAAGCTGATAGTAGGCACTCCTGGCCGTCGCATCTATCTGGGCTGTCATTTGGAGCAACGGATCCAGGAACACCTCCAAACTGCGAACACAGTCTTTCAGGGGGAGTGTAGCCCCATCCAGAACTGGTTGACACACCTCCAAACCTAGGTCAGAGCCCTTGACAGCAAGCACCTCCATCTTGTTTGGATTCAGCGTCAGTTTGTTTTTCCTCATCCAGCCCATTACCGCCTCCAAACATTCATTCAGAAGAGAAATACTATCCTTAACTGATGCTGTTATTGAAGGCATAGAGAAATATATTTGGGTGTCATCAGCGTACTGATAGCACCCCGCCCCATGCCTCCAGATGATCTCTCCCAGCGGTTTCTTGTAGATGTGAAACAACATTGGGGATAGGATGGCACCTTGTGGTACACCATATGACAGCTCCTTTTTTGAGGAGCAGCTATCCCCAAGCATCACCACCTGGAATCTACCTGAGAGGTAGGACCGGAACCACCGGAGCACAGTGCCCCTGATTCCCAGACCCCTCAGGCGTTCCAGAAGGATACCATGGTCAATACATGGTACATCCCTAGTGCAGAGCTTAGCTTTCCTGATAAATGTCTTGGCAATGCCAAAAAACCCCTACTTATATTACCATGCACAGGGAACTCTCTAGCCCGTGTAGACTAGCTCTGTCTGAGAATGTATTTTATTTACAGCATTTTTATCCTACTCTTCGAATGAAAAAGGCTCCGAGAGCTGCTTACAAAATTTAATATTAAGACAATTAATGCCGTTAATAAATATTAATATCATGCAGGTTGCACTGCTTAGACTGTCCCTTTGCCAATGAAAAAGAAAGAGAAAGGACATAGTTGGGAGAGGGTGACAGAAAGCTTGACCATGCTGGTAGAGGAGGAAAGAGATAGAATGTGGAGTTGGAGAGGGCAAAGGGTTACCAGAGAGCGGTAATTGCGAGATGAGGGAGGAGCTGAATTATGGATAATGAACTGAGCCGGAGAGAAGCTAGATCCTATTTATTTATTTGCTTAAAACATATTTTGGCCGCCTTTCAGGGCAGAAGCCCTCACAAGGCGGCTTACAACAATGAAATATTAAAAGCAATGAAATATTAAAAATATTAAAAGCAATAACACAGCAATTAAAACAAAACCAACAATAAAGCCAGCAGGAATAACAAGAGCAGCAATAATAACAATAACAGCAATAGCGATAATAATACGCTTCCTGTGAAGGCCAAGGTAAAACAAAATGTTTTTTTGAAAGCCTGGAAGGAAGGCGCATGGCGGACCTCTGACGGAAGTTTGTTCCAGAGGTTTGGGGCCACCGCAGAGAAGGCCCTCTCCTGTGTGGACACCTACCTAATTGCCCTTGTAGATGGGCAAATGAGAAGGGCTTCTCTTTCTGATCTTAAAGTGCAGGCAGGCTGATATGGGTGAAGGTGGTCCTTCAAGTAGCTTGGTCCCAAACTGTTTAGAGCTTTAAAGGTCAAAACTAGCACTTTGAACCATCCCTTTCCCTCGCATGAATACTCACGCCTATGGGATTTTTGTTCCTTTAGGTAGTCATTTAAATAAGGTATTCACGTATCTGAGCATGCAATTGCTCTTGAGGTGGACTGTGGATTGATATATTGTACTGCACTAATTTTACTTAGGAAAGTCTCCCGGTATCAACTAGTGGCAATGGTGAGGGAGATGATTCTTCTATCCGTGAACCTGCTTGTCTCATTCATCCAACTATCCAGGTGGAAGGTAAAGTCACTTCTTGCTTTGAGATGAAATGCTGTGAAGCGCCATGACAAATTAAACGAAACAAAAAAAGTAATTAACTTTCCAAAATCATCACTGGAAAGTAGGACTTGCAACAACATATTGCTGTGTATCCCTGAGCCCTGAAAGCAGGGCTCCTGAGCAGGGCTCCAGCTAGCCTGGTGCAGGAGCTTTGCAGTGCTGTTCAGACCTCCTGGAGGGTGGAGAAGTTACAAGAATGCGGAAGGGATAAAGGACCTTTTCCCCCCTGTGCTATATAGCTGTAGTGGGCTGGCAGTCCCAAACCTGAGCATGGCTATTCATACTGGAGAGGGAGCATACACCTAGAGAATGGTAAAGAATTCGCTCATCTCCTGAAATATCACTGTATAATGAAGAGGGACGGTTTTTAACCTCATGGCAGGCATCTCTCCTACCCTAATTCCCTCCCCCACCCTGGATACTTAACATAAGATGTCTGGGACTTGAGCAGGTCACTTCCCCCTCTCTCCCTGCACTCCATCTCCCTAACTGATAAACTGGCAGAAGGCCTACAAATGGGGTGAAGGGAGATGTGGATATATGTGTCAGCTCTGTCCCTATTGTCTCTTCTTACCAAGCTCAGGACAACGGTCTGAAAGTTGGATCTAAACATGTTCAGATGAACATATGCAGAAGCTTCTCCATAATTGCCAACTCTGCCTTATTAAGACAGCTTTAAATCATGGCTTCATACTCTGCCCTGTTTGGAAACTATTAACTATAGTTTCCTGTTTCTAACTAAACAGGAAGCTCTAGTTAACTGCACTTCCCGGCTTGTTTCTGTGCTCATTCAAAGGTAGGAGTAAAATGCTGCATGCAGGTACACAAAGCTCATTCATTTATTAAGGTTTATTAAACAGTGATCTGATCAACTGAATGTGGTTAGTGGCTGTGGGGGTTGTTGAAACATGATTTGTTGTAGTGGTGTCAGGCCTGTGCAAGGGTTGGGCTTGCATACTCCCCTGTCCTCTGGTGCAGCTGCAAGAGGAGATTGGAAGCTTTTGCTTACATTTTTGATTAACTGCAGCTTGTCATTTCATGTGAATCCCCCCCCCCCAACTGTGGTTAATCTTAACTGTGGTTTAGAACACTCTGACTTCCAACCATGGGTTCGTTGAAATTCTTAACCACATTCTTAAAATTAACCACAGTTTAGGGTTCAGATATAATAAAAACAAATGGAAGCAAAAGTTTTCTATCTCCTCACAGTTGTACCAGAAGAGGAGAGGGGAAGGGGAAGTGTGCAAGCTTGAAGTTCACACATGCTTATTCCCATCACAATAGACTATGGTTTATCATGATGTCCAATTGTAACCAGTGGGTTCAGATTTCCTGTTTGGAAATGGGTGCAGAGATCAAACCAAGGTTTGAGTGTAAGACCTAGAATGCTACCTCCAGTAGCTTGTGTGCACCAGTTGCTGGGGAACATGGGTGGGGGGGTGCTGTTGCTCCATGTCCTGCTTTGTTGGTCCATGGTCGACAGCTGGTTGGCCACTGTGTGAACAGAGTGCTGGACTGGATGGACCCTCGGTCTGATCCAGCATCAGGGCCCTTCTTATGTTCCCTGAACAGGCATCTCAGTTTTCTCTCTGATATCTCAGTTATCAAGGGATGTTGTAATTTGCATTGCCCCTTTTCTATTGATGGGCCCATAGTGATTTCCAGTCTTGAAATATAGAATGGGATACTGAATGTGCAAAGCACACCAACTTTAATTCCAGTATCTCAATGTCAGTGGCATTACTGCAATCAGACAAATGGAATGTCATTCGGCAGAGGTATACAGAAGACCTCATTTCACTTAGTCTAATAGTAATATAATGAAAAAGGAGGGAAGCCGTGACTCAGAGAATTTTTAAAACTTTGATCTGTTGCACCCCTTCTATATCTCCCAAAACATAGAATTATAACATTTTCTTTATTTTGAATGACCTCAAATGTATTAGCTTCTTCCTTATTTTTACAGAAATTGAACACTCTGGAGCGAATTTTAAGGTAAAATCAGCATAAAGGTGCTCACATATGTTTTTTAAAAGTGCATTTAAAGACCTTGCTATCTGCACATCTATGTTCATCTCACCCTTCTCCACGAAATCCAAGGAATGTGGTTCTTCCTCACAACAGCCCTGTTGGGTAGATCAGGTTGAGATTTAGCACCTGGTAAGCTTTATAGCTGAGTGGAGATTTGAATCTGTCTCTCTAGTCTGATACACCTGCACCATGGAAATCATGCAGATGCAGAGTAATACTTGATGAAACTAATTTTGCTTCTGATCCGGGATGGGCTGTCCATATTGCCTTCAATTCCAGAACAGCTCTAGAAAGCAGGCCACTGTTATTCTCATTTTCTAGGTGAAGACTGAGATGGAATTTCAGAAGTAGCTTGAGATATGACATGGCTGTCTTCTACTTACAGGGGAAGCCAAAAAAATCTTCCAACGTGCCTAAACTCTTGGGCATATCTAGAGTTATGCTTTGGATCGGAGCCATAGAACTGAGACCTCTGTTACTAAGACACGCCTTGACCTTATTGTTTCTCTCATCTTCTATTTACTGGAGTAGAGTATTGAAAAAGCAACAGACTGTACAAGTTCTTATGTTAGTTGGGATTAGGAGAAGGGTTATGTTTAAAGGAGGTATAAATAATGTATAGCTCTTGCATAATAGCTTGCAAGCCTAGGCTATCTTTATTGCTTCTCCCTTCCATATACCAACCACTTGTAATTTTGTTTATGTTGTTGTACCTGGAAAACATTCAGTTTAAAAAAGAATGCAGACATTATAACTGGAAGGAATTAGTTTTTAAATGTTCAGAATAGTCTTTCTAGAGTTGCTGCATAACTGCAAGAAATTAGTTTTTAAATGTTCATTAAATTCTTTCTGGAGTTGCTATATAGATCCTATTAGAAAAGGAAGCTCTAACAGGAAATTAGGTTGAATTATGTTGTTTCTTTGGTAGGTAGAAAAAAACTCCACTGAAAATCCATTGAATGAAAAGCCTCCACCATCCCCAGGTACTGACTCTACTTTTTAAAACAATGTTATTGTAAATTGGTTATGTTGGATGCTACAGGTTGGTTTGAATGCTAAACCATAGTTTAACATAATTAGAATGTGTCTAGATGAGTCTCAGACTCATGTGCTTCCCATGTTGCTTCTGGCATAGCCAATGAGGAGGAGATAATGAAGCTGGCTTGTTTCCATTAGCCATAGTTAAGATAAACTACAGTCTGGGGTTCAGACTTCATGTTAAATTGTGGTTAAACTAAAATGGAAGTGGAATCCTCCAATCTCCTCGTAGCCATACTGGAGGAGAGATTGAGATCCGGTTCACATGTAATACCAATTCATAAGGTTAATCTGGAGTTTGCCATGTCTGTTTTACTTCCTTTTAACAAAATAACCCAGGAATGCTCCATTTGCTGCGACATTCGAACCCAAAACTCTGGATTATTGAGAGGCAAACAGCCCAGAGTTTTAACCGGACAACAAACCATGGTTCAAGCTGTAGGTTGTTTGTCATTCAATAATCCAGTTTTCCAGATTCGAATGTTGCAGCAAACAATTCACGAATGGGGGTTTCCTGAGTTGTTTTGTAAACAGGAAGCAAAGGGAAAGCAGCGAGTGATCGTGCGACAGCATGCCTGCTCATTCCGACTAACCATGGCTACCCATAGTTAGTTGTCATGTGCGAAACGAGTCAGGGTATGTAAGCTTGAAGTTTGCTGTGATGTGCCCTCAAACTGACCTATATATTTACATAGCGAAAGATAATACTTCATCTGAATTCGGTTATGAATCTAGTTGTAACTGAATTTGCTGAATGTTATTTTCTGATATGAATAATGAATGTTTATTATAAACAAATAGATTTAGAAAGATTGAGTTCATCTTGCACATGAAGTTTTCTGATAACTGAAAAGTATGTGTTGTTGAAAACTAATATCCATTTTTCTCGCTGGAAAAAAGTTTCTTTGTTCTTTGGTAGTGCTAGTCCGTGTCTGGTGCCCATTTCCTTTCCCACAATAACACGGTGTGTATGTGTGTGTGTGTGTTGGTGTTGGTGTGTGGCTATAGCATTCCTGTGGGAGGATAGCCTGTTTACCACTTGAAAAAATACCTGAAGGCAATAAAGAGTTGCTGGCTGCTGAAGTAGCATATGTGTTCTCCCAGCCTATATAGTTTTTCTACTATTAATGGTTTAGTTCAGTCTAATGGGGTGAATTAATTTGGATGTACTATTGAAGTATATAGTTGGCTACTTATTTAAGTTTTTTTGTTTTATCTGCAATCATAAGCAAAGAAGAAGGTGAAACGTTTAGGATTACAATGAGTAACTGTCTGGGGATATCTTGAATGCCTAAATACTAAATACTTTAAAATGAATGGGCTTGCTCACACGATGCTTGCTTCTAAAAAAAATTATACTTAGGAGTGCAGCATTTTGTATTGCTGAGTATTCCATTCCATTTCATTGCTATAGACATAGCAATTCGCAGAAAGCAAAGCCAGATGGATCTCCCTAGAGAAAAGTTCCAGAAGTTAAAAGAAGAAAATTGGCAGTTAAACAATGCAAATGAGACCCTATTTTCACAACTTGAGGAGACAAAGCAGCAAATGAAGGAATTCCAGTTAAAAGTTAAGAAACTTGAAAATGAAAATCGACAATTTAAAGAAACTGCACGGAATTCACATGATGAGGGTGGGTATGAAGCTATAGTAAATGTAATTGACTACGTTTAAATGAGCAAAAATAATACTGTACAATTGTTGAACCTTTTCTCTCTACATTTGACACTATTGAAATAATATTTGGAGGGTGAGAGCACAGATTGGATTGGATTTTCACATGATACATAATGTGAGTGAATCTTATTAGTTGGAAATTAGTGGTTTACCTAGAAAATGCCAATACTGGAAAATTGCTTTATCCTTGATGCAAAAATGTTTAGTAGGGAATACTTGAATACACAATGCATGGAAGTTTGAGCTAGTGGCTCCAGAACTGTTCTTTACCTAAGGAACCAGCGTCTAACTGCAAAATGAGAAAATCTGTTCTAAAGTCTACTGTTCCGCCATGTATATTTAATAGCCCACATGCATATAAACACAAGATTTCCTCCTGATCTTGTAGCACAAGGCAGAGCTTGGTTAGGTTGGAAGGACCCTGGGGGCTATTACCCAATCAGTTTCTCTGTGGGTGTTCCTCTCAGAGAGCCGGTAGGTGCAGCCCTTTATTACTGAGAGGATGGGTCTGTTTTGTTGCTGGAGGAAAAGGTTTCTCATCCTGCAGTGAGAGTTTCCTCCCTTCTCTGTTGATCTATTTGAAAGCCGCCTTGTGAACTGTCTCTGATCTTCAGGCCAGCAGTTCAAAGATGATGATCCAGCCTGTAATTCAAATCTTTGCAGGACAGGATTCTCAGAAGCATATCATAAAATATCAAGGACGTTTATTTTGGTTGTCTTTGATCTCTCTTTGGCATGAAAGAAATGAAGGGAATAGAAGCACTTGTAAAATTGACAACATCACCAGCAAACATTACTCATAATGGCTGTTTTGTACCTTTTCTATCTGTTTTGTGTTCAAATTGTACAAATGTAAATGTGAAGGTTGGTGGTTCTTTTTTTCTTAGGAATGCAAACCTATAGTATTCCAAATATGTGCATAATGTATGTATATTTCAATTATGTTTATTAGGCAGTGTAGGATGTTTCATTCAGAGATGGAGACCTCAGAACAACATAGGAAGCTGCCTTATATTAAATCGGACTGTTTGTCCATCTATCCCAGCATTGTCTACTCTGAGTGGCAATGGGTCTCCAGGGTTTCAAGCAAAAGTCTTTCCTTTCTCCTGCTACTTGATCCTTTTAACTGGAGATCTCAGGGATTGAACCTAGGACTTCCAGCATAGAATGCTTGAGCTCTTATCACTGAGCTCTGTCTGGCTCCATCTTGCATGCACAGACTTTCCTGTGCAATTCTTTGGATCTTGGGGTAGATGCTGTGCATGCTATACCAGTGGTCTTAAGCCAGTGGGTCATGACCCAAAAGTAGGTTTTGAGATCAGTCCAGATGGGCTGTTGCCACTGGATTGGGCATGGAGAGAATTGTGAAAGTGGGTCCCATGTTGCAGGTTAGGAGTCCGAGGTGGGTCTTTGGTCTGGACCAGTTGAAGACCGCTGTGCTACGTCATTACAAAGCAGGTCTGCACACATGGTTTATGGCTGGTGAGGGCTTGACAACCCTCCTGAGGTCCCCAGGCTAACAGCAAAAGAAGCTGCTTTGTCAAGCTCTTAGAAGGCTGTTGTACATAGCTCATAGCTACATTTGGTTTGGTGAGTCCCTTGTTGTTCAGGCTTATTATGAATAATTTTATATAATGCCTTTAGAGAGTAGATATTTATCATGTAGTATTCTGAATTTCTATTAGTCTTAAGAAACGTTTGCACAATTAACATTATACAATTCTTTTGCATGTTTAAATTACTTTTTTTTAATATAATGCAGAGGAACTTGCAGAATTGCTTTTATTAAGACAACAGGCCCAGGAACTGGTGGATGAAAATGACAGTCTGAAAATGACTGTTCATCGTTTAAATGTGGAATTGAGTCGCTACCAAGCTAAATACAGGCCAATTTCACCAAATGAGGTAATTTCCTCTTCTAAGCTTATTAAGACAAAACTAATTGTACTGTTCTAGCATTTGTGTCTGAGAGCCTTTCACTATTTGATACAGTTGAAAAATAAGGACATTAGCATCTTTACCAGAGGCTATGTTCTTTACTCCATGGCCCAGTTCAGACATCATACCAAACCAACTGTGGGCAATTTCTGGCCCTCCAGATGTTTTGGCCTACATCTTCCATCAGTCCTTGCCATTGGCTATGTTGTCTAAGGCTGGTGGGAGCTGTAGGCCAAAACATCTGGAGGGGGTCAGAAGTTTCCCACCCCCACACTAAACCATAGTTTAGTATGAGGCGATAGAGCCTCAAGCTGATGTACTCCCCACTCCAGATCCAGTGCAACTGCAGACCTAAATTTGGAAGCTTTCATTCATTTAGGTCTGAATCTCACAAATTGTGGTTAACGTTAACTTGCTTTGTTGAAACAAACCAACTTCAAACTATGGCTTATGAAGTTGGCTTGTTTAAATAAATCATAGGGAAAGTGGAAGGCAAAAGGAAGAGGGGCCGACCAAGGGCAAGATGGATGGATGACATTCTGGAGGTGACAGACTTGACCTTGGGGGAGCTAGGGGTGGCAACGGCCGACAGAAAGCTCTGGCGTGGGCTGGTCCATGAAGTCACGAAGAGTCGGAAAGGACTGAACGAATAAACAACAAGAGTTTCCTTACTCGAAACTGAAGCGAAACTGATTAATCGAATGCTGTGCATGTTTAGACAGAAAAAATCCAAATGTTGTAGGACTTTTTTCTGTCTAAACATGCATAGGATTGCGCCCTTAATAAAGGAACATTATTACTTGTTATTTTGACTTATGCCAACATTTGGGGACAGTATTCTATTCAGTGTAATATAAAGAAATGCTAAATCATACATATACTGGCAATTCATCTTTTGCAAATAATACAGAGCTCAACAAACTCATTCAGTTTTTACTCAGCTGTTTAGAGAAGAAAAAAAAAACTTCCGTTGGCAAGTAGTAATTTAGATTCTGGAAATCAAGCAGTGTTTGTAGCATAATACGAAATTAATTTCCTTAATTAAATGCTCATAGATGGATGCTTTTAAATATCTTTACTGAACACATTAACTTGGCTTGTTATCCGAGGTAAAGTAAATGATTACCTTAGTCATGCCTTTATTTAAAAAAACCCAACTATTAAAATAATGAAAACATGAAGAATTTAATTAAACAGATATCAGATTAAGAACAAAAAACAAAATAAGGGATTTATGAGAATTCTTTCTTTTAGGGTGCAATTGGAATCGGAACACACACACACACATATATATATTTAGAATATTTATATACTGCTCCCCATTGAAAAATTTCAGAGCAGTGTACAAGGTAAAATGAAAATAAAAACAGAATAAAAACAGTTAAAACAAAATTTAAAAGAAGCAATAACAGTAATCCAAGGCTGCATGTTATATGTAATGGATACTGATTTCTTGAGAAAATAGTTTTCTTTATTAACAAAGATAAGGGGAGATCTGCAGGATCAGACTGAAGGCCTACCTAATTCTGCTTCTTATTTCTCAGAGCAGCCAACCAGGTTCTCACGTGAAGCCCACAAGCAGGATATGAGGGCAATAGCTTTTCCTCTTGTTGTTTGCCAGATATTGGTTTTCAGAGGCATGTTGCCTCTGGTCCTGACGATAGCATATAGCCATCATGACTAATAGCCATTGAACTTGTATAATCCCCTTTTAAAGCTATCCTGAAGAAGTGAATTCCATAGTTTAACTATGCACTCTATGAAGAACTACTTCCTTTGGTCTGTTATGAATCTCCCAGCATTCAACTATATTAGATGACCCTGGGTTCTAGTATGACTTTACCTCTCTACCCACTTTTCCCACACCATGCATAATTTTATCCACTTCTATCATGTTTTCCTCTTACTCACCCTTTTTCTAAGCAGAAATAGACACAAATTGTGTAATCTTTCCTCATAGGGGAGTTGCTCCAATCCGCTGATCATTTTGGTGGCCATTTTCTGGCCCTTTTAATCTCTTGGGGAGCAATCCTATGAGTTGTACTCCCAGGTTCGGAGGCCTCTGCCTATCCTGTGTGCAACCAGCAAGAGCCAAACAATGTAAGAGGAGGACGGGGGTGATTTCACCTCTGTTTAAAATACAAAAAGAAGCTACAGGCCTCTGAGACTGTTTAGCTGGCTTACCTTTCAGTGTGCAGGGAGGGGACTGGAGAGGCCATAGGATACTGTGTATCCCAGCCTCTCCCCTCCCTGCCCACCAACCCGTCCTTGGGTGGAGGAGGGAAGGTACATGATTGGATCCCTTCCATGGTCATATATGTACCTCAGGTGATGGGGATGAGTGTTGCTTTGCAAGCCCAGTCTAAAAAATGGATATGGGGCATGGCCAAGTATGTGCAATATATCTGGAAACAAATAGGCCCAATTATATGTAGCTCATAGATCAGTTGTGTCTCATATACCAAGAGAGAGCTGCTTCAGTATATCTTGAAATCAGCCAAGGAAGGTGCTTGGAAGTTTCTTTGCACCATGTTCAGGTATAGCATGTGGATTGTAGGGCCAATTAAGACGGATTCTTAAAAATGGCTTTTCAGTAGACTGCGGAACCCAGTTGTGGATCCCAATATTGACTTTTAATGTATGTTTTTCATTATCTTAGGGTCTAAAAATTGGAAGCCTGCCAATGAAAAAGCCAATACCCCCATGGCTGGTAAGTAGCAAACCAGTATTTTTCCGCATACAATATATTGTGCATTTATTACTAGTTGTTTCCAAATTGTATTGAAGGGATTTATTTCTGGTTACTATACCTCGGTAACCTAAGATATATTTGTAGTTTTAGTATAGCTGCAGTTTCTCAAACCTCTTATTTCAGTGTTATGTCATGCAGGAAAGACAGGTGCTGCCTAATGAGTTGTTGTATTGTATTGTGATATTCAGTATTCAACTTCAAGTCATTAGTGTTTTGTAAGGGAATTTTCGATCGATGTGCTTGATTTATTTATTCATTACACTTATTTCTCCCTATACTTCTTCCAAGGAGTTCAGCACTTGAAAAGTATCTCAGGTATTCTGCTTTTGACATTTCCTTGCCAAATTATCTGTATAGGGCATAGGACTGAAAAATTATCCAGGCATTAAAGAATTTCACTCAGTTTTATTAAACAATACTTATAGTTCGAAGTGCATTGAAATGGATTGAAATTCCCTTTTTCTTTTTTTAGCTCGATATGAAATATTTATCTCCTCTTCTGCTGGCGTATGAAGACAGAATGAGGGAAAAGGAAGACTTGATTCTTGCACATGAGGCAAGTTGGGATTTTTTTAAAGATGGTGTAGTACAATATAACTAGAGAAATGCTTCTTCAGTGCAATACGTATAGTGTGAAGAGTACTTAAAATACCTTGGAGTATTTTTAAGTACATGTTTTCTGGAATGTTCTTTTGATGAGGCTTCCTAAACTCCAACTCCTTATACCTAATACAAACAGTTGATAAAGAGTAAACCTGTGTTCAGACTGAAGGTCTAAAAGGAACACATGCAATGGAATGCTTCCCCTTTGAAAAAAGATACTTACACATAGAAAACTAGCATGTCAAGGAAAAGGCTAGGCTATTTGTGAAGAAAACATGAACTGGAAATAATATGAGTTTAAAACAAACCATTTATATTTTGAATGTCCTTTATTGCTTCTCTTTCAGGAGGACATGAAGATATTTAAAGCAAGAGTTGAAGAGGTAGTGAAGGAAAATGAACAGTTACACCAGAAACTAAGTAAAAAAAGTTCTGTTACCACCAAAGAATGGCAAGTGTTTCCCATTTGAAATTATAAAGTGGTTTATTTGTCATGTTTTATTGTAAAGAAAATTATCATGATGGGCTTGAGCAAATTCGATCACCTAAAAATCAATTCTATGCTGGTCATTGACTGTCACAATGAATTATTGATTGTTGGAAATCCATAGTATAAATCAATGTCTGAATACTTCATTTGGGCATGCAATAAAACAGTATCTGGAAAATCCAAGCCTTGTAGTCCAGGGTTTCACCATCTCACTCGTCCTGATGAGTATGACTAGCTTCTGGCTTCCTCCCGACCCTAGAACGACAAAGAGGAGAGACTGATTCTGGCCCCTTCTCCACCTCCAAAGTTCAGAAGAAGCCTGAGAATTGCTATGGCTCTGCACTCTTTGGTTTGATTCAGCACTTATATTTCTAAGCAAGTGCACATACTCAGAATCACTTCACACACGGCATTTTAAGAGAACTCAAGTATATGCTAGCCCACATTGCACATAATGCTAAACCATGTTTTAGTGCTACATGGATGAGCCTGGATGAGCCCTGGTGAGCCATCAGGCTCGTGCGCTCCCCCCCCATTCTCTCCTGTCCTTCTCCTTTATTCTTAAGGAATCTTAGCTAAGTATTATGTTTCTGGAAATAGATTTTTGGATGCACTGATTGTTTCCCAAAACAAACAAAGTATAAGTGGCCTATTCTCATCTTTGAACATCCATGTATTGGGGAACCATCGCGTGTTATTTACTCTTCCATTTAGCACACTTCTTGCAAAAGCTTGAATGGCATTTCATTTTCAAATCAATGGTCATTTACAGGCAGCAGCTGCAAAGCCAAGCCAAGCTTGTCTTAGAGGAGAATACAGTACTAATGGAACAGCTTAAAATACAAGAAGCAAAAGCAAAAGATTGCCTCAGCCAACACGTCCAAGAAGGTAAAATACCTTGATCGCTGCTTTCAGCAACTGTGTGGATCAGAGGCATTTGTCTGTTGAGAATGTGCAGATGGATAAGCTAACATTAGCCCCAAACACAGGACTTCATAAGCCTATTTAGAATGACAGGTGCTGCTAATCAGTAACTATTTGATTATTAATTCTATCATAGAATCCCATCAGGAGTATACATGTTTTGGTTGTTACACACACACACACACACACATATATGTAGTCAACTGTTACATTGTAAACTGTATAGTTAAGTCTGGCCATAAAATGGAGTGCCCGCATCTAAAATACGTTATATAACATCATGCATAGATTTGTATTAATTTACACATGATTGGCATTAATAATATCAAAGAATTGGGAGGGGGAAATAAAGATTTCAGTTAAAGAAACTAGGCCTTTAAAATGTTTTGAATTTGATTTTAGAGACCATGGGAATTTAATGCTTTAACGAGGTTTCCGTTTTACAGCTCCTATAACAAATCTCCATTGACATTTAAAACTTGTGAAAATACCACTTATAACTTAACTATAATATTGTAGATTAACACAGTGTTAAGAGCTACTGAATCAAACTTGGAAAGATTTCTAGTGAACTCAAAATGTCAGCAAATGGTACAAGGAGAGAATAACTGTATACTGTGTTTTTATTTCCTGAGGTAGCTACTTATTTCGCCTCAAATGTTTTGTATTTTTGTATTTTCTCTTTTAAAGTTTCCAAATTAACAAAACAGCTGATGGCTTTGGAAGCCAAAAAACAGAGCCAAGAAGAGGAGCTGAGAGAGTGTCAAAAGCAGCTGGAAGGATTGCACTCCACATACAGAGAGCTGAAAGCCAGCATTAAAGATCATGTAACTGTGAAGGAGCATGTGGCTTTGGTAAATAAATGTAAAAGGTAGGCATATGGTAATAGAAATATCTGGGGAACTCTTAAAGGATGCAATACCTGACAATAACTTTGTATTTTTACAACATGCAGCCAAGTCAATGTTTTTTTCTGTCAGTTTTATGTTTGTTATTTGATAATGCGCATGCAATAGATAACGTCACTAGCATACAACTCCCCTGTTAAAACAGCTCCACTGGCTTCCAGTCTGTTTTCGGGCACAATTCAAAGTTCTGGTTATGACCTATAAAGCCCTCTATGGCTCGGGTCCAGGTTATCAGAAAGACCGTATTCTCCCTTATGAGCTTGCCCATGCTTTGAGATCTTCTGGTGAAGCTCTTCTTCAGTTCCACCATCTTCACAGGCGCACTTGGTGGGAATCCAATATAAACCAATATAAACTTCTCCTGTTAACCTTCAAAGCTTTTCACGGTCTAGCTCCTTCCTATCTCTCCTCTCTCATCTCACACTATTGCCCCGCTCGTGCTCTTCGCTCCTCTGATGCCATGTTTCTCGCCTGCCCAAGGGCCTCTACTTCCCTTGCTCGGCTTCGTCCATTTTCGTCTGCTGCCCCTTACGCCTGGAACGCTCTTCCAGAACATTTGAGAACTACAAGTTCCACCGCAGCTTTTAAAGCTCAACTAAAAACTTTTCTTTTTCCTAAAGCTTTTAACACTTGATGTTGTGCAGACTTCTACTGTTACTTTCTACTGTTAGTTTTACCCTTCCCTGTGCCTGCTTACCCTACCCTGTACCTGTTTGCATTCTCTTCCCCTCCTTATTGTTTTACTATGATTTTATTAGATTGTAAGCCTATGCGGCAGGGTCTTGCTATTTACTGTTTTACTCTGTACAGCACCATGTACATTGATGGTGCTATATAAATAAATAATAATAATAATAACATGGGAGAGGGCCTTCTTGGTGGCTGCTCCAGTGCTCTGGAACTCTCTTCCCAGGGAAGCTAGGCTGGCTCCCTCCTTGTTGGACTTTTGGAAGCAGGCGAAAGCTTGTTTGTTCCAGCAGGCCTTTGGAGTATAATCTGGCCCTCCATCAATGTTAGGAAAGGAAAGGAACCTCTCATGCAAGCACTTGAGTCATTGCTGACTCCTAGAGGGACGCCTGCTTTCGCTGACATTTTCTTGGCAAACTTTGTAGCGGGGAGGTTTGCCATTGCCTTCCCCAGTCGCAGTTACCTTTCCCCCAGCAAGCTGGGTACTCATTTTACCGACCTTGGAAGGTTGGAAGGCTGAGTCGACCTGAGCCGGCTGCCTGAGAACCAGCTTCCGCTGGGGTCGAACTCAGGCCGTGGGGAGAGTTTTGGCTGCGGTAACTGCCGCTTACTACTCTGCGCCACACGAGGCTATGTTAAGGACTTGTAAAATTGTTTAAGTTTTAATATTGTATTTTCTAAGAAAAAAATTGTACATTTCTTTTTCCTAGCTTTAAAATGTATATGTTTTAAATTTTGTAAGGCCGCCTTGAGGCCAAGTATTGGGCAAAAGTCGGGATACAAATAATATAATAATAATAATCTCAAGTTTAGATAACAAGGCAGACCATGAATTTGTGTGTTCCCTCTGCCCTTAACTACAATTATGGAATATTTCTGCACCTGTTTTACTCATGGCTGGGCTAACCAGTTCCATGCTTGAATAGGATACTTTACTAGCTTCAAACTTGGATGAAGCAGAGAAGTGGGTGAGTCTCAGCCATGGGAAACATCTGAGGCAGCCTCAGTGAGGAATCTAGGAAACGCCTTGTACTAAGCCAATGGGACTTACTTCCAGCTAGGAGTAGATAGCGTTCAGATGGAGTGGCAGTGATAATTACCAGCATTGTAGTAGGCATGGAGGGGGAATTTGACTCTTCTTTCCTGCTAGAGTTCTGAGCAAAATCCTTCCTCTGAAGCTGCTGTTTACATTGAGAGAAAATTCCAATGGGGGATTTCTTTTAAAGAAAATACTAGCTTCAGGAAAGGGCTTTTATTTGGGGCAATAAAAGAGAAGGAAAGGGTTAAATTCTCTCTCCATGTCTGCTGCAGTCCCTGATAATTATTATCATCTGTCAACCCCAGGTGATGCTATTTGCATTGTTTAAAAACAAACAACAACCTGTAAGTCAAATGCCAAGGCCCTTCTAGCACCATGTCTGGTTTAGCCCTTAACCTGATTGAAGTCTGTCTGGCTTGTCGCTAAGGCTGAGTGCACATGACTTCATACCACATGAAGGAAGTTCAATATGTGTGCCGTTCAGAACAGAGCAGAATGTTTTAATTTAATGTTGTTGTAATTGCAGCTTTTAACATCTGCAGTAATAACCTTATCAAGGGAAATAATTATACTTTCCCGCCATTATGTCAATTCTAATTGTTCATTTCTACAAGGAGAAAAAAATGCTTGTACTTGATGCCTGCTTTTCATTATTGTTTTCCGTAGCCAGCTGAAGGAAGAACAGGAAAGGAGAGAGACAGAAGCACAGGAATTAATGGGAAAGCTGGTATCTGTGCAAGCAGAAAAAAAGAGTCTCCTAATAGAGAAAAATGACCTAGTGGCTGAAAACAAGGTCCTGGAAGCCGAGCTGGAAATGGCACAAACAACGAAGAGGTTTGGCTATTTTCTTTCTTGTTCCCTTTGATTAATTCTTTTCCTCCAAACACAAGAGCTTTCAGAATCACAGGTATGCCAAAAAACCTTGTTGAAAGTTGCAACTTGTCGAAGTTGAAAGCACTGCTGGCTTCTATGGTAAGAGTGGCAGAAGATGGTTCGGGGGTGGGGCCAAGGGGTCATGAGGGGTGGTGCAGTCTTCTGACTCTCTAACAGGCCACGCTCAGAAAGGGGAAACTGAGGCACATGAATTATAAAATCATGAATGCAAAAGTTTGGAGGAGCCACACAAAAGGACTCCTTAAGACTCACATTCTCCTGTCCCAGCAACAATTCCCATTGCACAGACGATCAAGTGACTTCTCGATCGTGAGTGCAAAATGGGAGGGGGAGGGTTCACGCAACCATGCATCACGACGACCATCATCATAACTGAAAGCCATTGCAAAGGGGGACGCAGGGAGCATGCCTGGAACACCGAGGGCCGGTTTGGGCAATCACTGTGGGTTAAGCAAGTCACACGCATGATTTGCTGGGGGAACGTTCTGAATTTGTGTTGCTATTATGCATCCACAGAGCAATGTCCTAGTCAGTGACCGAGAGAAAAGAAGAGGAGAGCTGTTTCTGCTGCAGCACTTAAAAAAGTTCTGCTGCTGGCTCCGGGGAGGTGTGTCACTGCCCCCTCCCCCCGCCAGCCTCCACCAGCCAGCTGCAACTGGTTGAAAGTTGGGACTTTTAATATAAATTAATGGTGCAATCCTATGCATGTTTAGAAAGAAAGAAAGAAAGAAAGAAAGCCCTACAACTGCCAACATATGGCTGGCTGGGGCATGTTAAGATGTTTTTTTAGTCTAAATATGCATACAATTCACCCTAAATATATAATTAGAGATATTTGTGTGTAAACTGGTGTAATTACACTGAAGTCATTGTGGATGTTAAATTGCATCAGAGCTGAATTGCAATATTATAAAATCTGTATTGCACCCTAAGAGATTTCTGCCTTTCACCCCCCCTCCCCCCCAAAAAACACCTTGTAGGCGATCACAGAAGAAATTGGGTTTTTTGAAGCAGCAATTGGAAGAAGCAATGGAAAAGGAGATGGCAGCACATCAGTATCTAGCAAACCTGATCAGCCTGGCAGAAAACATAACTCAAGAACGTGATCAGCTTTTAAACTTGGTAATTTAAAAACAAACCAAAGCATTACCTATGCATGTTTCCCTTCTGATTCAACAAACTGACCGTTGAATATTGAAAATCCTGTTTATGTCAAGTGGGACAGTGTTTTGAGCATTAAAAAGCCTGTCTAAAAGATAATCTAAAACTGTAATCTCATGCACACTTAAACCTAGGAGTTTGAATTCAGTGGCACACATTCTGGGTCAATATGCACATTTTGAGGTTGCATGTACGACTAAATTGTTTGAGTTTTGTGTAATTAACCTAAGTTGCATAGCATTTTCCTGAAAATAGCAGATGCCCAACTTTGGTTGTCATTCATGCTGTGGTTACTCATGATTGTGTTTACAGAATGGCCATCAGTGCTGAACAAATTGGCCATGTTTGTACATGGTGCTCTGATTGATGGTCACAAATTCAATCCCTGGCATCTAACTAAAAGTATCTCAGGTAACAGATTGTAGGAAAGACTTCTGACTGTGGAGAGCTGTTTCCCATCAGAGCTGGGCTAAATGGAGAAACAACCTGACCTAATATAAGGTTGCTTCCTATGTTCCTAAAGCAGAATGTAAGAACAGCCATGCTGGCTCAGACCAAAGGCCTATCGAGTTCAGCATTCTGTTTCCACAGTGGCCAACCTGATGCCTATGAGCACAGTAGCAACCCTTATGTGCCTGTTTCCCATTCCCCATGCAATCTCTCCAACTACCCGAGAACTTGGAAGAACAAGTTTCAGGCAGCAAACCCCTCTGCAAACTCATTTATCACCCCACCCCACCCTTCATCACTCCCCCCTTTGAAAACTCTTATATCACACACACACCCTTTTTCTCCCAGGCCAGTTGCTTGGAAAATGAGAAGCATGGCGTTCTCAACAAAATAGTAGAAGGGAATGTACGTCTAGGAAGATTAGAAGAGAAAGTGAAGGTGAGTAGAGTTTGCAAAACATGTATGTGATACAGTACAGCATTTTTATATATATGGTATTTCTTTTTAGATGTGCAGTCACAAAGATGTGCTTTCGTTAAAAGTTCTGCGATGTTCACTTATTTTGCGTAGGCTTAATTTTGGCTGATGTGTGTACAGTGGATTTCTGCAGTAACAGGATGTGTTTGGAAAATATGTCTGAACTACGAAGCTGTAAAATGCTATGAGAATGGAGTTTGTTTCATTTCTGCTGTTACTGCATATTCCTGCCCTTCTTTGGCCCTTTTTTTAAAAAAAGTTTTGCACTAGCAGGGTTGCAAAAAGAAGCTCTCTTCTGTAAAAACTGTGGGGATAAATGGTGTCTTAGGACTTGTTTTAATCGAGCATCTCGCTGGCAGAAGGTTAGGACCAGGAAGCATGTTCAACCAATATCTTAACCTTCTCCCACCCCAAATGGATTTACAAATATTTTTCACTCAGATGGGTTTTCAGGACCAATATAGACAATATGAGGAATAGGGAATAATAATGACAAGATTTTAATAAGATCTTCCTAAAGATGAATTACATCTGATTTAACCTTACTAACTGTATTTGCATATTAATTTGTCCTCACTTCTGTTTCTTGGGGGAGAAACAGAAGTCTCCTTAGCCCTAGGCTATGTCTTGATGGTCATGATGCATTCTCAGTCTGTTTCCCCTGTCCAGATACTTCACAGGACCATTGTGAGAGTGAAACTAGAGGTCCTAGTCAATAACATATAACAAAGGTTGTGTACAACTAATACCATGCATGGGGAAACTGTTAGCAATGACCTTTTTAAAATGCATACATGCACGTTCCCATCTGTATCAAGAGATGGCCATGTCTACCTTGCGTAGGTATGCCAAGAATTGTATTGCACTGGTTGGGGAGCATGGGAATCAGTGTCTGCATGCATATCTTGTCACAGATCTGTGGATCTCCCCTTTCCCCTTTTAAACATCCAGTACAGCAGTATGTGCAGGCAAACAAGTTACTGGGTTGGGGTGAATAAAGATTGCACATTATTTTGTCAATTATGACTGTTAAGATTTGGGCTTGTGAAGTTGCAGTCTTAATGTTTTTTCCCCTCTGGTGTAAATTGTAAACTGCCCAGAGAGCTTTGGCTATGGGGCGATGAAAGGAAATGCTTAGGTTCACCAAAGGTCCATCTAATTTAGCATCCTGTTTCCCAACCAGATGTCTCTGGGAAGCCCCAAAACAGGAAATGGGAGTTATACACATCTCCTGTTATTGCTCCCCTATTTACCTATTTACCAAACCTATTTACTAAACCTATTTACCAAAGCATTCAAAAATGTCCTCAACCAGTGTAATTTGTCTTAATTTGTCAGAGGATTAGTAGCTCTGTGATAGTTCTTTAGCTTGACTTTTCAGGGAATGTCTGGCGTGGGTTAAGTCGTCCTCTGGATTTCCAGATGAATTAGCAATCCTGGAAGTTTTGTATCAGTCATCATTGGGATACTTTGCAGTTTCTCCAGTTTCATTTGTATGTTTTCCAGTAGCAGAATCTGCTTTGGAAACACATTTAGAGCATGTACCTAAATTCTTTCCATGCAAAAATGCATATATGTTAAGCTTTAGATCGTAAATTTACCTTTACAGTTACATCTTAATAGTGGCATTGCAGTAATGAGTATCTACATATAATGACAACAATGGATTTGCAGTGTGGATGTTGTTCTAAAAGTATGTCAGTTTTAATTTTTCTGTAACATTGCAGTAATGATAAACATCATAACCTTTTAGCATCAAATTACATCAAGCTGGGGCAGTTTTGCCCTTTCAGTTTCACAAGCTTGTTTTGCATTCTCTTTCTTCTGCCTAGCCTTAAGATAAATATTTGATTAAAAGCAAGAGCCCTGGAGTTAAATTGGCAGTTGGCCTAATTTTTGTTTCTCTCTTTTAGTCTTAGAAGAAAAATGCTAGCTGGGTGTAACTTTCCACTAGTCAAAATAAAAAATATAGATTAATCCCTCATAAATATGGATGAGCTGTTTGAACTTCTAAGTGTCTCCAGTTAAGTATTTAATTTTGAGAAAAATAGTGAACAGCCAGTCCTCTTGTATCTTGTACCTTTGCTATGGATAGCTGCTTGCAGCAGGCAAAAACTGGTTACCTGGAACAGCATTCCTCAACCTAGTCCCCTCCAGATGTGTTAGACTACATATCCCATTGACCGTAGCCAGCATGCCCTTTGGCTTCTGGGTGGAGATGTTGGGAGTTACACAGCAACACATATGAGGTGGACACCAGGTTAGGGAAGAGGAGGACAACGAGGATGATCAGGGGTCTGGAAACAAAGCCCTATGAGGAGAGACCGAAAGAACAGAGCATGTTTAGCCTTGAGAAGAGACGGCTGAGGGGAGACGTGATAGCACTCTTCAAATACTTGAAAGGTGGTCACACAGAGAAGGGCCTGGGACTCTTCTCAATCATCTCAGAGTGCAGGACATGGACCAATGGGCTCATGTTACGGGAAGCCATAATCTGCTGGACATCAGGAAAAACTTCTTGACTGTAAGAGCAGTACGACAATGGAACCAGTTACTTAGGAAGGTTGTGGTCTCTCCCACACTAGAGGCAGTCAAGGGGCAGCTGAACAGCCATCTTTCAGGGATGCTTTAAGGTGGTTTCCTGCATTGAGCTGGGGGTTGGACTCTATGGCCTTATAGGCCCCTTCTAACTCTACTGTTCTATGATTCTATGAAGAAGGCTTCCCATGCACACATCTCCTGGGGTTGAGGTTTTTGTTGCCAGTAGCATTGGGTTCTTGGCTTCGGGGGTAAATTTTGGCATGCATAAGTTTATTCAGCTTGCTGGATTATGCCCTTTCATTTTAGTGAAAATTACTTCTAAGTAAAGGTAGGTAGTATCAGGCTATTCATATCAAAGCACAGAAGCTTGTCACTGACTTTACTATGCAGGTTTACTCACAAGATAAATAACATGAAATCTGACATGGTTATCAAAAATATTTTTCTCCCAATTGCAATTGCGTATTGATAGTTTTTGAAAGTTAGTAACAATGTGTTCTAACAGGAAGGCTTTCCAAGTGTCTCTTTTTTAAATGGAAGAACATTATTTCAAAACAGGGCGGTAAAACATAGAACTCCTATTTCAGAATGTCCCAGCTTCATAGCCATTTATCAAAAAAGGAAACCCCACAGGCAATCTGAAAATAAACATTTTCCCAACAATATCCAGATTTTATTTAGAAGTTCTAGAAAGGTTGAAGAATACTTTTCTTAAATAGCATTTAATCTGGTCTTACTTTTCAGACTGTGTAGGCATACACAAGTCTACATTTTTATTTTATACCAAACTAAAGACCCATCAAATTTGACAGCTGGAGAATGGTTTCCAGACTTCCAGGTTTTTCCCTCTCTTGCTTCAATCTCCCCCACTTCCGTCCAACACAGAGGCCCTTGTCTCAGGAGAGCAAGTGCCAAGGCCCTGCCTGCTTTTCCAGACCTGCCCCTGTGCCTATGTTTTGCAAACCAAACAAACACATGCAGTCTCTCTTGTTCTCCCTCTCCTTCCCCACTTGGCTTTTGGTTTTCAGTGGCAAAAGTGTTACAACAATATTCTGCTTTGTCCACAATCTTCCGGAGATGAAGGAGGGATGTTGCTCTCCTAGAGAGGGCAGCCCCTTTCAGTGGTGGCTGGGCCACCCCGTGTCAGGGTTGTTGCCAAGTTTTGAAAGAGAGCATTCAGGGTCACCATTCAGTGTGAGTTAAACTGCTCCCTCCTACTGGTGATCCTGCTGCTTGGAATGAGAATTTTGCCTTATATCAAATGTTCGCCACATTGCTTCCCCAAGATATTACAATTTGCTTTGTTCTAAAGAACCAAGAAGGACCCCCTCAGTCTTCTGTTTGTTTTTCACACAACAGAGTGTGATAAAATGTTGGGAGATTAGGATAGAATGTTAGGAACATTAATGCATAGATGTCCCCCTTTTTTTGTTACCAGTAGCTAAAACTGAAAAATCCTACTGTTAGGCTTTCATTAGCATATATTTTTGAAGGTTTATAGTTCCGATATTGAAAATATCAGTTTCTAGAAGAACAGTCACACATGCCCTGGCAGAGGCATTGACAGAAACCATACACAAGACATACTGTTAGACTGGATGGAACAAGACTGACACAGACAATTCCAAGGGTCACTTTCTGAATCACCAATAAATAGATTCCAAGTGGCAAAGAGCCAAAGTAGAAAAATCCAAGTAGCCACACAAGTATTCTGGGGACATGATTGCAGAGCTTAGAGAAAATATCTTGATCCAGTTGGCTGTGAGAGTTTACGGACGTGGAGTCGAGGCTGTGATCCGTGTAATAATCGGAGAGAGTGTTTTGGCTTGGAGTTCTTGTGGAATCTCTCTGTACTTCCATGATTGTTATCACCAAGCAGTTTGATGATCCATGCGAAGGACTTGAAGAAGCCAAGTTCTTTGGTGTCAAGACAACTTCTTTGCAGTCAGAACTCCATGTTGTTTTGTCTTTTGTCATGAGTTTGGACATGACATTTGTATCGTCGGGGAGTCCTTCCACTTCTTCTTCCTGTAGCTCTGTTTCATGCCGGCAGAAAGGACAGCTAATACAAAGAGAGCCATCTCCAACGTGGAGGATTTTTGTCAGGCACTTAGCACACACCCTATGAAGACAGTCCAGGATTTTGGGCTTGCGACTGTGAACATTAAATTTCTGGTAACAAATTTTACATTCCAGCTCATCATTCTGTATTTTTTCTTCCCCCTCTGTTTGAGGATAATTCATTTTTAAATCAGGCACGCTGTAAAAGAAAACAGCAGTAAGTTCCTACATACTTTTAATCATGCCCTTTTGGTAGTCCACTGTCCCTAGAGTACATTCTGTAGCTGCATTTAATTACAAGAAAAATAAATAAAGTTAATATTGATCACAAAAGTTAAAACCAGCTATTACTACTCATTATCGGCATCCTGTTCTCAATTTTGTATAATTTGCCTAAACACTACCTGAATCAGTCCTGTTGTATATCCTACTGCTCAAATTGTATCCTACGGGAAAGTCCTTCCCCAACTATTGACAATTTTCTTGAATAACTGTCCAGTACTTCATATAATCTTTTTCCCAAGTTACCTTTCAGTATCATTTTCTCATAGCATTGGAAGAAAATCAATTATTAATTTTATCTCCTTTTCCCTAACACTGAAACATTTAGGAATGTAGGAAGTTGCCTTCTACTAAGTCAGAGCAATTGGCTTGTGTAGCTCAGTATTGCCTGCACATACTGGCAGCGGCCTTCTAGGGTTTCAGCCCAGATTCTTTGCCAGCCCAAACTGGAGATAGCCATAATTCAATCTGGGACGTTCTGCATGCAAAACATGTGCTCTACCACAAAGGTGCAGGGTTCTGAAGCCTAATGCAAATACATTTCTTCAGGCAGAATTTGGGTCCTGGGTAATAAGGTTTGAGCTCTTCACCTGAATGAACCCCTGTCTGTTTCTTTATTGCATTTGTATATGAGATCCAAGGAGCTCAGGCTAGCCACCGTGGTGTTTTCTTACTTTGTATCTTCACAACGACTCTGAGAAGATGGTTGAGCTGAGAGAGAGGCCAGCCCAAGGTTACTCAGAGACCTTTATGGCTGAACAAGAATTTAAAGCCATTTTTCCATCCTAAGCCCACACTGTTCTGTCTCCCACCTCAGGGCCTGGATATGATTCCAGACGTGTTTTAAGTAACATTCTAATCTCAAAAATGAATATAACAACATTCAACTTTTTCATTGTGCAATTCATATTCAGAGTTTATCTGACATTGTTTCATCTCTTACCCCAAAATCACTTTCTGGAAGATTGAACTCTTCCTCCTTTACCCCTTTCCCCAAATATCTTGTGGGGCACCTATGACAAAGCATCTGCACCACACTTGGGCTCCAATCCTGTGTGCACTTAACTTGGGAATACGTCTCATTGAATGCAGTGGGACTTACTTATGTGTAGGCTTATACAGGATCAAGCAGTTAGTGACAACTCATCTGGAATATTTTGGTACTGTTATCTATCATTGTGGCAAAGAGTGATTACGCACACACATTCAGTTGGATATAACCCAGAAACTAGTTATGACAGTTGCTACAATCCAACCTTGACAAGTATTTAGAGTTTGCTTTCCCTTGGAGACAAATTTATTGTCATGCACAAATGCTTCTGTGGCATTGAACTCGGTGCCTGAGCTCACGAAGAGGAGGCTTCACAATTGCTCATTTTAATGACACAATATATTTAAGATGATTGAGCAGAAGTATTACTTACCATTTTTATATTAAAAAAAACCCCACCAACTGAGTATAGGTTTCCTGTGACATTTCTTTGTTTACTAAGAATGCGTGGTGTGAAGCTTCAAGGATTTGACGAATAAATAGGTGTGATTGTGCTCTTCACCGTTTTCTGTTTTTCCTTAAAAGGTGCTTTATTTCTTTTTACACCTCCTGTTAAACAGAACTGGTTCAGCCTTGGCTCATCACCCTCACGTTGCCATGTAGCAGTAATGGAATTTTAATGGGAACAGGCAAGGTTAAAAACAAAAACAAGGCATTTTTATTCAGAGACAATTCTGTGGGTTTGAATGTGGTGCACATTTTCAGTTGTACCTTTTTTAAAAAGCTAAAATTTCAATCTACAAATAGCTAGCTTTTGATCTCCAAAACACTCTGGTGTGTAGGTTCACCTGATATACTTCTTCACATTTGCACACATATTATATGGGGCGAGGGCGAGAGGGGGCAGAACCCAGGAAATAAAATGTGTGCACTTGCACGTGAATCTTTTGGTAATCAATCATGCAACTCATACTATCACCATGACTGTACACAATTTTATTTTGATTCTGCAAGGCTTTACTTTTACTGCAATATAATCTAGCTATCCTGTGGATATCTAGCTATCTTAAGGAATCTGTTATTTCAGCTAGGCTGATACGGCCAGGTCTCTTTCATGGCTAGAGTATTGTTCCTGCATTCATTAGAGAGAGCTTCCAGACACACAGTGGGTAGGTTTGCACCTCACTTTAAGCCACTGTGGTTTATAAGTTATTTTGAAAATAAATTTCTGTGATCTCATGCAAGTGGCAGCGGTTTTGACTGCTCTTGCCAGGCGATTCTGGAGGGGATATGCTTAAACTCCTCTGGAGCACCAGCCCACATGATAAGCCATGATAGTTTAAATAAACCTCACTGCAGAACATGGTTTACCAGGGTGGCTTGTTTTGACTAACTACAGTGGCTTAGTTTGACTATATAAGCCACTGTAGTTGGGAAAAACAGCATGCAGACATCATGTTTAAGCCATCAGGGTTAGTTCAGAAAAATGAAACAGCATGGCTTCTTGTATCATCCTAACCCAGTCAGTATCTCTCTTACTTTACAATATAAGCATTGCCGTTTAGAAAACATTCATAGGAGTGTCGGTTCCAGGCATTAAATTGCTAAACAACCATCTCTCTTTCTGCTTTGAAATATTGCAATGTAATCATTGTGATGTGAATGCTTTTAAAGTAGCTTATATCCCATGGTAACCTACTTCAAATTTACTTTAAACAAATGAGTGATTATTTATGTAAAATATTTGTATCCAGACTCTCTGTTCCTCTGAGACTCCTCAAGGCAGAAACATTTACAAAAACATATTGTAAAACTAATCAATGAAAATAAAAACTAGAACCAAGCGTTCAAGAAGCCAGAGCACCAGAAAGTAATCTCATCAGGAAGAAAACATAACCAGAAAATATTTTAGACTACTGTTCTGTTATCGCTTACCTCAAGGGTATACCAAACTAAGTGTTTTTCACTGGGTGTTTAAAAGCAAGCCATGAAGGGGAAATTTCTTTCCTTGGGAGGGCATTCTAAAACACCTCAATAAAAAGACCCTGTTTTGTATAATCACATAGCAGGACTTGTCCTGGGCAGGGCATAGCTAGCATACAATCCTAAACTGATGAATCAGTGTCCTGGCCACCACTGCGATTGGGACATCAGGAGCTCCACTGAGTGTGAAAGCTAGACAGGCTTGTCATTGTCCTGGTTCAGACAACACGCTAAACCATGCTGCATGGCTTAGCGTGTTGACTGAACCAGCCCTATATGTTGCTCAAAGCAAGATTGATACTTAAAAATAGGAAGTAACTGCCCTTTAAGCTGGTTAGCTCCATCTCCACATTAACTGAGACTTAGATCTTTAAAGGGGCCTGATTTGTTTCAGCAGCCTCAGGCTGCACCAACGTGGGAATGGTTGTGCTATGCTGTTGCCTTCATGACCCGAGTCCTCAGAGTCTGAGCATGGTAATACAACCTCTGGATGCAGCAGGTCCTTCCCTTGGGGTTCCAAGGAAAAGCGGGTTCTGGGGAGACGGAAGTCTCGCCATGTCGTTTTCCGTTGCCAAGTCTTCTCCTATTGTCTCCAGAGCCTCTTCTGAGGATGAGGAGTTGGAAACTTCTGAGGATGATGGCACAGGTTGCTGGTTCATGACACCAGCACCACCTTCTGCCATCTGCCCTCCAGGAGCGATTGGAGCCACTGCAACAAGATCCTCCCCAAGTCCCATCACAGCAAGGCAGTCCAGAAGGATACCATGACTGATGGTATTGAATTCCACTGAGAGGTCCAAATTTATCGAGAGGGGTGCACTCCTCCTGTTCACCTCCTGGTGCAACCAAGGTCACCTCTGTCCCAAATTTAGGCTACAAACAAGGCTGAAAAAGGATCCACATAATTAAGAATCATGTTGGACTTGAGCTGAGATGCCACTACTCACTCAAGCACCTTGCCTAAGTAAAGAATATACAAGATTAACCTGTTCTCTCTCTCTCTCATATATATATATATATATATATATATATATGTGTGTGTGTGTGTGTGTGTGTGTGTGTGTGTGTGTGTATACGTCCTAATTTATTTTGTCCTTGTACTTTGACAAAAGACGAAAGGAATAGTCAGGTTTTGCGGCCAAATGAAATGTTCAGGTTGACAAACCTGTCCATGTTATTTATAATGAGTATTTATCTTTGGCAAGTGATGGCATGACCATTCCTTGGGGAAGAACAGAGGGGTAAAACAGTGGAGTTTAGAAAGTGTTTTCAGCTTTACATAGAAAAAGTATGTGTTACAGGAAAGAGTGAAGTTTTTTGATTGGGTGCCAAGGCTGATGCTGTGTTTAAATAATAGTATAACTAATTCTTTTCATCCTCCTTACAGTGAGAAGGAGGGATGGGTGCTTGCCTGAGATTTAGACTAGCTTGAAAGTTCTTATTCTGCCCTAGGAGTAGATCCAACAACTTTCAACTTACACAGAAACCTTCACCTGGCACAAGGGGAAAGGTTCGTGGCTACAGAGGGCCAATTATAATTATGAGTGCTAACATTTTAATTTGGAACTGTACATCACTGAGACAACTTGAGTTGGCTGGCACTTCTGTATTTAAAAGCAGAGACTTTTCAGTTGTAACATCCTGTGAACACGCCTGTCAGAAAAGAGGTTCACTTGGTGCTGCCTTCATTTTCCTTGTAGTGCCCGATGAAAACGTTTTTATTTGCCCATGCCTTCAAATGCTGTCTGTATTTTATGCTGGATGTAAAAACAACTATTTAGATCTTAGATGTAATGCTCTTCTTGGCTTTATTGTTTTATTGGTATCGTTTATACTGCTTCTGTTGGTTTTGTGAAGGCTGCTCTGGGAGACTTGTTGGCTTCAGAGGAGTGTAAAAATGTTGAAAATAAATAAAAGTGGTGTCTTGCAGGTGTGATGTGCAGGAAGAAGAAACAGATAGGCAGGAGTGTGCTTAGTCCTTCACCTGACCACAGCTTTTCTTCTGTAATTCTACTAGAGCTGTTCCATATGGTTCTAGATGTAAAGACATTATTGTTGATACTGTCTGAGATCTCCGTGCTTCAGGCCCCTCTTCAGGCACAGAAGGAATCAGGGATATGCAACATCAGCCCCTGTGATCAGCTGGCTGTATTAAGCATCTAGATTGGCCAGATGTAGCCTAAATACTAGGAGCCTGGCCTTTTCCCCTTATCTGGTATTTTCTTCCTGTTGGACTTCAGGCTCCTTATGTACTCTCCAGGTCTAGATTCAGTTATCGAAAATGTCTGCTAAACTTCAAGAAGATGCTGTGGTATCCTGTTAATCAGACTCCCATAATGTACTCTGTCTCTGAAGACTTTCTATTAACTTCAGCTGGTCTGAAATGCGGTGACCAGAATACCATCTAAAATTGGCAGAGATAAAAGGTTCCTAGTTATCTGAAACAATGCCTCCTCTCTTATCTTCCAGTCCTCTTCGTTATTAAGATTGTCAGAAGGGACCATCTTCACTTCTAATACCTTACTCAGATAGCCCCTTCTCAGGCTGAAATTGTCTATGCTTGAGCACGTTTTGTAACTGTCTGATCCTGAAATACAATTGGAGCAGTTCATCTGTTCTTAATCTATTTGCTTTAGAGATCCTCAGTGGAAACATGCTATTTTGGGCCAAAAAAACTCACCCAATTTTATCCTCTAAAACGGGCTTCCCCAACTAGGTGTCCTTTAGACTTGTTTGACTACAGCTCCCATCATCCCTGGCTAGAATATCCACTGGCAGTACTGATTTGGGGCATCTGGAGGGTTTCCAATTGAGGAAAGCTGCTTTAAAAGCTCGAGAATGATTGCTCCTTATAAAGAAAACTAAACTGAAGAAGAGGGAGCACTTTGAAAAATGTGATATGCATATTTAGATAAATAAATAGATATCAATGTCAAGAGCAGATGGAGATCATATAGTAGATATAGCTCCATCCCCCATTTGCTTCTGTTCCTTTCTCAGTCAGTTACAAGAGAAAACTAAGCCAACACGTATAAGCTGTGTTCTACATCTTAGTATTTTGGGTTGAGAGGAAACCAGTGGCCATCCCACTGTAGTCAGGATCTCCTACACTGAACCTATGAGTTGGAATCACTTTGTAATGGAACTCATGGAAAATACAGTGTGTTATTTTTCTTTCCTGGTGTCTCTAATAGAAGATTGTACTGAAATTATATTTCAAGGCATCCTTTAGACATTTTCTCTTTTCTTGTTTCTTTAATGGTTCCTTCTGCTCCTTTCCTTTCTTTTGGGCTTTATAAAGAATCAAGGCCATTGGTCCATCTTGTTCAGCATTATCAACTGTGTATGGCAGCACCTTTCTAAGGTTTAAGACATGTACGCAAAATCCTTTGAGCTGAGATACTAGAAATTGAAATTAGAACCTTACTCATGCAAAGCAAGTGTACTACTATTCAAACACACAGTTAGTTAGCCCACTGATCGGCAGCTGTCAGTATTTGGACAGATGATGGAACATTGACCAGTGCTGCATTCCAAATCCCTACAGCTCTCTAATGAGACAGGCTCAGCACCCGGTGGGGGGGGGGGGCAGAACCTCAGGCCGAGGGGGCCAAATGTAGCCCTCCTGGAGTCTCAATCTGGCCTTCTGTGGTTCTCTAGATGGCCAAACCCCCTTTCTCTTTCCCCCCTAGCACTGATTGGTGGTTTCTTAGCTGTTGTACTCCTTCTCCCCTCCCTAGAAAGTTGAAATGCCTCTCCTAAGTCTTAGTTACTGGCACAAAGAACTTTAAACTAAAACACGTTGGGGATGTTTTTGTTTTTTGGCCTCATCCCCTTTTGCATTTTGCCTTTGGCCCCCGCCCACCGCTGGAATGTGGCCCTCGAAAGCTCCCCCAAAATGGAATGTGGCCTCTGGCCTGAAAAACATCCTGTGCCCCTGTGTGTTTGTGTGTGCTCAAACACACAATTGCACACAATTATCAAAGAGGTCTAGTGTTGAAAGGTTAGCCCATCATGAGGAAGCCTCATCCAGATTAAGTTAAACTGCAAAAATGAAATCATAGGTATTATTTCAGACAACTGTGGCAGACTTTTAAAGCAGCTAAGACATATTTATGGCCCGACCTTATATAAAACACTGGCTCAGAGTCACAATCAAAGCTGCCTTATACTAAGTCAGACTATTCCTCCATCTAGTCCAGTGCTGCTTTCTCTGTCTGGCAGCGGCTCTCCAGCGTCTCAGGCAGAGGACTTTCACATAATCTGTAACCAGATTCTTTAACTGGAGATGTCAGAGATTGAAGCTGAGACCTTCAGCGTGCCAATCATGTGCTTTACCATTGAGCTATGATTCGTCCCATAGGGTTCAGGCTTTCTCAAAATCTTCGTTGACAATTACACTCACATCGTCTAGATAGGCAAGTACTCAATACTGCATTCTCCCTAACCATGGATCGAGAAGTCCTTTTAAAATCCTTTTTAAGGTCCAGACCTAAAAGGGGTATAGTAGAGTTTTAAAAAGTGCAGAAAGGGGCAACTAAAATGATCAAAGGGCTGGAGCAGCTCCCCTATGAAGAGAGATCACGTCATTTTAGAGAAACGTCTAGTGAGGGGAGGCATGATAGAGGTGAACAAAACAATGCATGGTGTGAAGAAACTGGATAGGGGTGTATTTTTCTTCCCCTTCCATAACACTAGAACCCAGGGACATCCCATGAAATTGTTTGGTGGGAGATTCAGGACAGATTTAAGGAAGTACTTCTTCACATAGTGCATATTTAAACTGTGGAACTCACTACCACCAGATGGAGTGATGGCCACCGGTGTGGATGTCCAGTTAGAAGAGGGGTTAGACAAATTCATGGAGGAGAAGGCTATCAGTGGCTACTAGTGCTGATGACTATATGCTGCCTCTAGTATCAAGGGCTGTATGCCTATGTACTCCAGTTGCTGGGGAATACTAGCATGAGTGTGCTGTTGTACACATGCCCTACTTATGGTTTTCCCACAGGCAGCTGCTTGGCCACTATGTGGAGAGAATGCTGGACTAGATGGACCTTTGGTCTGATGAGGCACGGCTCTTCTTGTGTTTTTGTGTTCCTATGTTAAGTCCCAGGGTTGAGAGGTGAAATTTGGGGAGAACTGTCCCTTGGCACATCCAGGCAAGTTTTCATGTACCATTGACGTCTATTTAAATATTTATGCAGTTAAGCATGTGTGAATGTTTATGGGACAGACTCCAACATCGATTCTTGTCCTAAGCTACTCTTTTACCTTTTAATTCCTGCTCTTGTTTTAGACATGAATTTGGAAAGTGCACCCTTTTGAGTCTACTTCATAATTTTTCAGAGCATGTAGACTTGATACAAGGATGTGGGTTTGATCATCAGAGGTTTCATCAACCAATAAATTTAGAAATAAATTTCATTTTGAAAAATCAGTGTGAGTTTCACTTAGAAGAAAAGGACACAGTATCTCCAAAGCTGAGACCTTTTATCGTATAGACACAAAAGATATTAATGTAACTTAATCATTTGAATGTTTTCCCCCCGTTAAGGTGTATTTTCTTTCTTTCTTTCAAGCTCACTTAGTATTGATTTAGCCATTTTTATCATTCAGAAGTAAAACTCACTGCTCAGACAAATAACTAACGCTAACATAGTATTTGACCACAATGGAAGTATCAGGCTTTTCTAAACAATGCATTTTTTCAGAGAGAAAAAATACATAGCTATTAAGGTGTCAGAAGCATCAAAAGAGAACTATTGTTTTGAGGAAGTGTTGTCGTTTTCCTCCTAGTGCTAAGATTAAAGGATCAATAACATTCACACCACCCAGTAGCACCTCTTTCTATATGTGTACATTGATAATTAAAACAAGACTGAGGAAGTCTGCAGATAGCAACATGTGTTTAAATTCTGACTTGGCTTCCTGACAACTCAAACCTGTTTGGCTTTGAGGGTGTTTAAAAAGATCTTTTGACAAGGGAAGCATAAATATAGCACCCTATGCTCATGCAGTGGCATTTTTGTTGTATGCAGTGAAAAGTACATGCAGAAGGAGGACCAGGTCATTTCCAACCTACCCGATTTGTTCTTTAAAAAAGGCATCCCTGGTTTCGGAAGAAAGCCACAGTGAGAAAAAGCCACCTTTCCGCTGAATATGGTCCGTCAGTTTGTATGTAATCCCAGCACTGCTTTTAATTGGACTCTGCTCCGACTTGCACAGGTGTATAAAAAGACCGCTGCTGGGAAGCTTGGAGACATCAGCCTCAAAGTGACAGAACAGGAGAAGGAATTTGCTGGGAAGGCTGCTCAGTACCAGCGAGAGATGAAGCACCTCCAGCGGCGGCTGCACGAGAAGCAGGAAACCCTTGATGAAGTGCTGCAGCAGAAAAGGTAAATCAGTCAAAGCCTTGAGCAAACCAGTTAGATTTGAATGGTAAAAGGAGGGGTGATGCTGAACGTGTCCTACCTAAGAGCCCCATCTGGTGTCTGGCTGTATTTGCTTTCCTGTCTTCTCTGCTGGATCGAAAATGCCAATCTCCTCCTCTCATCTGGCTCTATCCACTCTCTTCTCCTCTCCCCTCCCTCTCTAAACCCCAACCTACAGATCCTTGAAGGGAGTCATGGATTGCTAGTGCTGACAGCCAGCTTTAAAAATCCTCCTGGCTGCTTATTGCCTTTTCCTGAAGGCAGGCAAACGCACAGAAGC
Source organism: Elgaria multicarinata webbii (assembly GCF_023053635.1). Classification (NCBI taxonomy): domain Eukaryota; kingdom Metazoa; phylum Chordata; class Lepidosauria; order Squamata; family Anguidae; genus Elgaria; species Elgaria multicarinata. The sequence goes on along the minus strand of NC_086184.1, from coordinate 16,509,928 downwards.
TATTAACTTGAATTGAGCTTTCAATAATGCTCTCCAAAGTGAATCACTGGTCATGTGCTCGTTGATTTAATAACATCTTCCAGTGAGGACTGATGAAGTCCCAGACTGACAGGTTTGTGACAGGCAAACGAGAGCAGTCAGGTTAACAACACTTGGCAAAAAGAAACGTCATGTAGATTGAGAGGAACCTTACTACAAACAGCGAAACAAGCAGTTGGAGAGGTCTTGGCTAGAAGATGGTTCTGTGTTGAGATAACCTCTAAGGAGTGATGTTGTTTCCCCATTCAGCCGGTAGGAAGGTTTCATAGTGTGTGTGTTGGTTTGGGGGTTGCTGTTTTGAACCAGCTTTAAAACAACGCAGGAGGTTGCTAATTAAGCAATTGTCTTTGTGGATCATCTCAACCATTGTGAGAAAAAATAATGGAAGCCAGGACTCAAGCTGTGTGCCATCTGTGTCAGTAATGTCAACTTTCCCATTAGAGGATAAATAGCGTGGTCAAATCACTGCGGATTTCTTTTCAAAGCATGTACATGCTCTGTGAATACCACCTGTGCAACAATGATGGATGTTTCCATTCTTGTGCGGTAGGTCTTTTATGGGGCGGGGGATGAGTTGCATCTGTCCAAAAAATGCCCAACCATGCTCAGGGAAAAAACTGATTGCTTTCAGATGATCTTAGAATCAGCCAGCCGAAAACATATTTGTGCCTAAGTGGAGAAATCCAAATGGCATCCTCACACAGGGCTTTTTTGAATGGGACTTAAACAGGAGAACCTCTGTGTGGCTTGTGCCCTAGGCTTCTGAACTCTCTTGACTCCCATTCTGGCACCCTTAGTGGCACCCAAAATCTGCCAGTTGAGGTCTTGCCTTGCTTATAATAGCGTTGCCTCTGACTGAAAAGTTGATCCAAAAGCCTTTGAAACTTAAGGTCCCCTTAGACACGATCACATACCACATATGAGCACTGAATTCCACCAGTGTTTTTTGGTCATGGGTAAAACATTGTAGAGTAGATCCTATTAACAGTGGTGCCGCTAAGTAATTTTAGACCCGGGATTTAATGGTCTTATTAGTGGGAGGCAGGGGCATTAGATGGCCTTGTATTTAGATGGTATTACTTCAATTCTGAAGCACATGGTAGGATGTGAGCAATAATTTAGCTAAAGAAAATGGAAGTGTGCCAACTATTAGGATGCAGGAGCTATAACTCTCCTTATGGACTCTTCTTAATATGAACAGTACATTATTATTATTATTATTATTATTATTTATTTATTTATTTATTTATTTATATAGCACCATCAATGTACATGGTGCTGTACAGAGTAAAACAGCTCTTCCTTTATAAGGGGCTTATATCTAGTCACTGTTACACATATCTACATTACATCCAGAGTAGATTACTTTAATGTGCTTTACGTGGTGCTGTCTTTGAAAAGTGTTCATGAAGTATGGTGCAAAATGCAGCGGCAAGTGGAATAATTTCTGGTGCTTGCATTTTTCACCACATTATTCTGGTCTGAATGTCCACTCTACTTACATGCCCCATTAAACATGCTAATTACCTATAAAACCCTAAATGGCCTGGGACCAAGACAATTTGAAAGGTCACCTCCTTCTGCACAAACATGCCTGGAAACTGTGTTCATCTTCAGAGGCCCTGCTCTGCTCTCCCCTACTTTACCTTTTCAAGCCTTCTAGAACAGCATTTAACGCCCTCCCCCCCCACACACACACTTCTTTTCTTTCATCTATAACTCTGGAGATGTGATGGCCTGCAGCCATTAAACCTTCCTGTTTGCTGCAGAGGATTCTGATGAGGATGAGACACAGGCAACTTCCTCAGGGATAGGACAATCAGTCCTACTCCTTATTCAAGGCCCTCCTGGCCAGAGGATGCAGCCCTGCCATTGTCTTCTTGCTTTGAGGATGGCTTCTCAGCTGAACCTCCATCTGCTAAGTCTCACAGAAGTCCCAGGCTATAAAATCAGGTGAGGGCCCTTTAATAGCCCAGTCAACTCCACCAGAATTGGCAGAGCTAACCACACTACAGATCCTGTGAGCCAGCATAAGACTTCAGTTGTTGTTTTTGGTCCTTGCTGAGACCACATCCTCCTGTTGTTGCAGCAGAAGAGAATTCCAGCCAGTAGGACCCACTTGGAACTCTCCAAGGTCCTATTTTCTTCTTGCTTTGTTCTGACTGCCATTGGATGCGACCAGCTTCCCCTGTGAGCCATCAAGAAACCATAAAATGGCACAGTAGAGTGCACACAACCTTGCTCATGCTTCCTTTCTCACATGGGGAATGCTGTTAATGTATGTAAGACTTTTATTTTATGCATCATTTTATAGCTAAAATAGTTTCCCACTGGAATAATATTATTATTCCAGCCAATAATATGGCTGAGAAAAATGGGATTATGGGAAACCATCATAGAAAAGAATCACTTCACACTCTTAGCTATTCCTTTCTATATAAAAAAAAGAATTGCTGAGTGTTAGTTGTGAAGTCTTGGCAGATAAAATAAAAACATTTACCTTAATATCAAAGAGATGCTCTTTTGCATTGATATCTGTTTCTAATCCTGGACCAGTTTGATTAAACCTCTAGACAGGATGAGACAGATGTACAGGTGACTTCTACATTCTGATGACTGGCCGTAGGTTGTCATCTAACTGGAGACTAATAACATTTCTGTTTAAGAAATTAAAATGCTTTACGTATGTTTTCACTACATGTCCTGAATGCTGGACTCAACCCAGACTCCTTCAGTAATGATTGCCTTCTGCTTTCAGTTCTGCCAAAATTTAGAAATGCTTTGAGAACTAAACATTATTTTCTGCGGTATCAGAGCCAACCCCAAACAAAAAATTATTAATCCACTCACACATCAGCTACATGGCTTTATATCTTTTGAAAGGTTCTTCTGGATCTCTCTCCCTGCCCCCCCCCCCCCCAATTTCATTGAAAGAATAACAGAAACTAAGGAATTACGGGTGAGTTTCTTGTTGCTAATCCTCTGTAGCCTGGCAACCAAAATCAGTAGTGCTGGGCCAATAATGTACTGATGTCGATTCATTTCTACCAGCACTGTTCAAGGAGAAAATTTGCAGTCTGGAAAATTGTTCCCAGTAGATAGACATTTCACACATTTAAATTAGTGATGGGCAAGCAGAATCTCAACACTACAGCCAAGGTCGCTGAAATATGTGCCAAAATGTATTGGGCTGTATATAACATTTAAGCATTACTTACAAGACAATTTCATCATGACAACTGATGAGGACACCAGTCCAGTTTTAAAGGTGTAGCACCTGGTTTGCAAGGAGACACATAGCACAAAAAGCTAGAGAGGCTGCATTTGCAGGTCAAAGACTGATAATGGAAAGGTGGGTTCACCACAAAGCTGAAATGTGATGAGTGAGTTTAAGGGCTTCCTTTGACTCAGGAAGCTGCTTTATTTATATATGGCATTTCTGTACCACCCAATAGCCGAAGCTTTCTGGGCAGTTCACAAAAATTATACTTTATTGTCCTTTATTCAGGCTGTTGAGATTATTTTTTTGCTTAGTTCATAATAATTTAACAGCTCGCTATGCAGGTGATGTCATTAGGAAGTTTGGTTTCATGGATTGTGGACTTCAGTGCCAATATGGACTCCTTGCAGATGATGGACTGGGAAGAACATGTTTGGCAGGAGAATTGCAAATCTGATCAAGAGGGCATTAAATTAATTCCGAAGAGCAGGGGGGCAAAAACCCAGAGTAAGTTACTGAGATAAGTGTTAGATTCAAGAACATGACTGACAAAGGAGTAGGCAAGACAGGCAAAGGAGGAGCTCAGTGATTTGCAGGAAGATTCAGCAGGGAAACTTGGAAGATGCAATGCCCATGGCCTATATACTAATGCATGGAGCATGAGAAAGAAACAGGATGAACTTGAAATCCTAATATGGAATGGTAAGTATGATCTGATAGGTATCACTGAGCCATGTTGGGAGGAGATTCTTGATTGGAGTATAGCAATTGTTCGAAAGGAATACGCTCAACAGAAAAGAGGGGGAGTAGTGCTATATGTAAAGAATGTATACACCTAAATAAAAATCCATGAGTCTGAAAATGGAGGCTATGTTGAAAGCATCTGGGTAAGGATAGGAGGAGTGAAAAAACAGTGATGTTGTTGTGGCAGTATACTGGAGTCTGCCCAGCCAGCTGGAAGACATGGATGGTACTTCTCTAGAAGAGACGACAAAAATTTAACAGAGGTGAGCCGTTGTAGTTATGGAGGATTTCAGCTACCTTTGTTTCTGCAGAAAATCTAAATCTGCTAAAAAATAGATTGAGCAATACATTTTTTACTTGACTTGCTGACCACTTCACCTTTCAGAAGGTGAACGAAAGAGCAAGGGGATCTGCTGTCTTGGACTTAATCCTGGCCAATAGAGAAGAAGAGACTTGGGAGAAAGTCTCACCTCGTCAGAGAGGTCCCTATGCAACTATGCTTGGTTTTTTTTAGTTGCCCCTCTTCAGGCAGAGCACCAGCTCCATGGGGATCAGTACATCAGCTGACCCTCTTGCTCCGTACTAAACAAAACTTCAACTCACCAACTTATTGAAGATTAAGGGGAGTTGTAATATGGTCTTCAGATATCTGAAGGCTTTCACTCATAAGATGGAGCAGACTTATTTTCTGTTGTTTCAGAAATTGCAGAGAAGCACATCTTGGCTAAACGTTAGGAGGAACTTCCTATTGGTAAGAGTCTGTTCGACAGTGGAACAGACTGCTTTAGACTGCTAAACACAATGGCTATATGCTCCTTCCAGGATCAGAGGCAGCTTGCTTCTGAATGCAAGTTGCTGGGGAACAGCAGCAGGAGAGAGCTATTCCCCTTATGTCTTGCTTGGGCACTTCATAGACACATCTGAAAATAGCATGCTGGAATAGATAGACCATTGGTCTGATCCAGCAGGGCTGTTTTTATGTTATTACATATCTCTTATTTTGCCAAATTCCTGACATCAAGTATTTCCTCCCCCTTTTCCTTTCCCAGTTTGCTTCCACCATTTGTCCTTCAATCCGACAAGAACTATATTTATATTTCATTTAATATACATAGTGATGCAAAGACTAAGCACTGTAAATTCACTAAGAGCTCATGACAGAAAAGAATCTTGTATTAAACAGCTTTGAAATAAGCTTGTTCAACTTACTAGAGCCTCAGTTAAAAAAAAGATGAAGTAAATTGCCTAAGTGGCGAAGAATCCAGACTAAGTTAAAAGTCAGAGTTTTTAGGCTTATTCTTAAATAATGTAAAACTCTGTAGGCTTATATGCCATATTTGATGTACTCCTTTCATTCAAGAGCTTTCTCCCCTCAAAAAAGCCACATGTAGTTTCTATTATTTGCATTTTCTATATTTCCTAAATAGCAGCACCGTTGCTCACTTTTCACAAGAATTTAAAGAAAATATGTCCGAACGGGTATCTGAGATCAATAAAGGACTGGCTGTGGGCAAACAAATTGAGATTTAATCCAAACAAGATGGAAGTGCTTTGATCAATCAATCAAAACAAAAAACCTGAGCCTGTTTTAGATGGGTTTGCACTCCTGGTGAAGAAACAAGCTCACAGTTTAAGAGAGCATTACTTTGGGAGATCATTTAAATATTCTGGTTCCATAGGGCTTTAAATGTAAAAAATACCAGTACATTGAATTGAGTTTGGAAATGGATCAGGAGCCAATGAAGCAGATACAGCCCTGGGGTCCTATGATCTAGGAAACCAGCTCCACTTAGGACTTCCTCACTACCATATTTTGTATCAGCTGCGCTTTCCAAAAGGCAACACCATGTGGAATGAGTTGCAGCAATCCAGTGTGGATGTGACTAAGGCATATGTGACTGTCACAAATCTGCCGTATCCAGGAAAAAGAGTGCTGTTGACACACCGCCCTAAGCTGAGCAGAAGTACTCCTGGCAAAAGTTGATACCTGATTATCACAGTGAGACTGTACTATGTACCTTTGCAGAAGTTATGTATTGATTCTTTTTCAGCAGGACTTGTCCTTCTATATACTTCATAATTTTATCTTAAGTAATGGTTTCCACCAATTTGCTTGAAACAGAAGGTAAGCTAACTGGCCTGTAATTTCCCAGATCCCCATGGATCCCCTCTTAAAAATTGGTGTTACATTGGATACTCTCCAGTCATCTGATGCAGTTTACCATGTAGCCTATATGCCCATTGCAAACCCAGCTGCCTACATTTTTCATGGTCGAACTCCCTCTACCACAACCCCCCTGGTATAGGTATATCCTTGGTGCAAGATGATATCTGTTCAGCCTCTCAGGAATGGGTCCCTCCTAAGAGGGAGTCATTTCCCTCTTGAGACCCAAATTCTCTATGACCACAAAGGACCTGTCATCCAAGGATTGGGACGTGATATCAGGTACCCAAAGGTCTCATTCATGAACCTCTCTCAGCTTTTCCAGGTCTGCAGCTTTAGCTTCAAGGGAACAGAAGCTCATTACACCAGACACACACCCATGATTTCTGCCCTGCAAGCAGATATATGTAACACTCATTGCATTAAACTGGCTAGCCCCGATGGCTTTCTGCCTGCATAGCTGTTCCTTTTATTGCTGTTGTTATTACTGGGCTTATTTACCTGAAAAAGAAGTCACTTAGTAGAAAAGGCAGAGAAGGATTTAGCCCTGCCACTTAACTTGCATAGGTGCTTAACTCTTGTGGGTGCTTCACTTGCTTTTATCTTGTTGCTTTGTCACCGGTGTTGCGATGCTTTGACCCTGCAGCTCAGCTTCCCCCCCCCCCCCCCGCACTCAGCAATGCATACCAACAGCTTCCTCTGTGGAATAGCCTCCACATGGCAGTATTTGAAGTAAGCACATGTTGCACCCTGTCTGCATGTAGCAACCCCACAGGATGTATCTGTTGCTGGATTATACAACTTTTGTACTCTTCATATTAAAACACAAACTTTCTGTCCTCCATGTGCAGTCAGAAGGGATATGGCTCAGCAGCAGAACTTGTGAAGCTCTTGATGTGTCTTTGCTTGTAGTGTATAGGAATTGAGTAGGAAGCAGAGTAGAACACAACACTATTGCAACTTATTTAAACTTCTGTGCCAAGTAAATGTAAGCTCTGAGTTCATATGGTATGTTTCCAAGCCGTCCTGCTGCATTACAAGACAATAAATAGATCTTCCAAGTAATCAACAAAACTTTATTCAGCAAATAAACATCTCTTTGCACGTGAACAGAGTTTAAACATTAGGAACTTTCCTCTAGGCTAAAACTTGGCTAACTAAGCGAGACAATTGTCCTTTCAACAAAAGGGAAGGTCTTTTCCCTGAGTCCCTTAACTTAAGGGAGGATTCCTCTGAAGAAGCCTTTGGTGAGAAGCTAGCTGAGCTGATTGCCTCTCACCTTTTAGCTCCACCCATTTGACAATGTGGTGGACTCTGGGATTGGTCAACTCTGAAGTCCCTTCCCCCGCTGAGGATTGCTGAGTTCCCAAGACTTTTGAGTTGTTAGCATTTTCGCTGATAAAGTCTGGTGAATATTCATCCCTGGCTGCTCAAGAGCTTGGGAGGATCTACCCTGATTCCTGTGTAGGCTGGTGGTACATTTCTAGTCCTGTTTCTTCTGGTTCAGAATCTGATTCTGATTGAGAGCCTGAAACTCCCTCCCCCGCACTAAGGAGAACAGGCCTGATCATGACACCATATTGTAGTCTTAAAATGTTACATGGCCAAGAGGTTGAAGCAGGACATGGCAATACAACATTTACAAGCTGGGAAGGGACTAAAGCAGAGTTTTGACTGCTTTGGAGGAAAGATTTCTTGAATGATTTATGGAGCTCAGACAGATTTAAAGACCATGAGAGCATTGCAGATCTTTTTTTTTTCCTTTAAAAATAAAATAATCCATCAAAAAGTAGGTCCAATGAAACCACAACAAAATGCAGGCAAGGCCAGTAGAAAAGGAGAGGATGGTGGTACTGAAGCAGTTAATAGCACGTTTTTCGAACCTATCTGGAAGAATGTAGTTAGAAGCACAGACATTTTTTGAGAGATGAATAAAGAGACTTTGATTTAGAGCTGTGGTCACTCCAGTATCTGAGGCAGTAAGCCTGTGAGCATCAGTTGCTGGGGATGTGCTGTTGCACCTTGTCCTGCTTTGTTGGTGCCTGGCTGACAGCTGGTTGGCCTCTGTGTGAACAGAGTTCTGGACTAGATGGACCCTTGGTCTGATCCAGCAGGGCTCTTCTTATGTTCTTATGGCTCATATGTGGAGAGGCAATCCTGTGGCGTTACACCCTACAAGTCAGTTCCCTAATGTATGTCTAGAATTTGTAAGTCTATTGTGTTTAGAATGTTGACCTGAGTGGGTGGAGATTGAATATCTTAGGAGGGGGGAGGAGGATATATAAGGGAATGACTGAGGTGATAGAGAGGGTGTATTTTTAAAGTACTTTGGTTCGAGGGGAGAATTAGAGGATCAGAGTAAAGAGGGTTGTCTTTTGAGTGTAGTGTGCAGATCAGTTGGTGTCTATTACACAATCCTGATAATAAAAAAAGTTCAAGAGTGAAGGTGTGAGAGAAGGGAAAGCGTGTATGAGAAGAGAGAAAGGATTGGATGAGAGGTCTTAACAAGGGTCTGAAAAGTTTTATTATGAAACAAAGTTTGTGAATATTGAAATAAATTTTTATTCATGTGTCTCCTTGGCATTCATCATCTGCAGTTATATACATATAACACCCGTTCTGATATTAATTCACCATCAGCACATATAATTCTCAGCGCATTATTTTATTCCTGAAACTATTCCTGTTTAACCCCTTTCTCCACCTAGTTTGTAGAAAGGTGGTGTTTGTCCCTCACCTCAGGCTCATAAAGTGGTGGCACGTAGCTTGAGTAGGGAGTGTTTGTGGACAGGCCTGTTGTAAAGAGCCTGTGTGGTGGCACAAATCCTCACGCTGATTAGCTATCATAGCACCAAAACAGAATGGTACCTCTTGACCTCAACGTCAAGAAATAACTCTTCAGTAAGTTTTCATATCTTGTGTCTGTGCTACCTTTAGTTCTAAGAGCAATATATGGAAGCACCCATAGACACTCTAGTGGCTTATATGTTAGTTGTTTAGTTGCCCTCTTGCAAATGACAGTTTTGCCATATTCTGAAAGCAGAGCAGCCTCTAACACTCACTCATACAGCAGACCTGAAAAAATAACAGCTTACTCACTCACTGCAAAGGGTGAACATTGATTTATTTCGGAGAGACAGTTCCACACGTCCCTCCTGTCTCTGTCTCTCTCTCTCTCTCTCTCTCTCTCTCTCTCTCTCTCTCTCTCTCTCACACACACACACACACACACACACACACACACACACACACACCTCTGAGGGTAGCAACAAAGGAAGGACCATAGTAATTACACAACTTAACTCTGCCATGCTCATCCCAGGAGCTGCTGCTGAACAACAAGCAGTAAATAGTAACGCCTGCCACTGGACAGCTGCTTCTTTCCTTACTGACTGTTGCTTGTCCTCTTTCTCCCCCATCCAAGCAAGTGTCATCCCTGGACACAGGAAGACCAGCAGTATCAGCCATGTTGTTTCTCTCCGAAGCTTTCCTGCTGCCATCAGTGTCCATGGGCCCTGTGAGCTCTGCCCCATGGCCAGATACAGCAGTTGTGAAGTAGAGAAACCTTGCTGGTTGGTTGCTCCTGGGTGAAAGGGGAGGATGAGGAAGTGACATTGGGCAGTGAGTGGTGCAGGGAACTACTGCAACTAATGGCGATGGAAGAGGTGAAGCAGGAGAAGAACCTTGAACAAGCAGAGTGAGTGGAGGGGGATGCAGAAGGGCCTGGCAAGCACATCAGGAGGTCTTGGTGGGCACAGCTGCGCCCGTGGGTGCCATGTTGCTGACCCCTGCTCTAGGAATTGCTATGCGCTGAGTTACTTCTGATACATTTCTGTCATAAGCACGATGACGTGTGACCTAGAAAACCTTCACAGGAAACAAGCTTGTTTTGCCTTGATGCTTTTGACCTGATATCTCACCCTTCAGACACTTTCACAACTCCTGCTGCGTCTTTCGCGGGAAAACGTCCAGTACAGAGTGTGAAACACCATAACATTTGCAGAAGCATGGTATGAAGTAGCACTGTAGATATTGCCTGTTCCCAGATGGAAAATAGTCCCAAATTCCTTTGAGTTTAACAGGTTATAAATAAAACTGTAAATGTCCAGTGGTAAGGTGAGAAATGCATGTGATAAGAAGAGCAATTCTAGGTAGCAACTGTGAAAGGAGCCTTTATATGTTATATGATGAAGCCACCGCTGGAATATGGTGTGCAATTCAGTTAGCCTGTAAATGTTGCTTTTTGCTGCCCTGTTGTGATCTTTATTTGGGTTTTGTGTGTGTGTTTTATTTAGTTGTTTGTAAGCAGTTCATAGAATCATAGAATAGTTGAGCTGGAAGGTGCCTACAAAGTCATCAAGTCCAACCCCCTGCTCAGGCAGCCTAATCCTCAGTAGTCTTAAGAGAAGTATATCAAAACCTACCATTGTGCAAGCCCACTTGAAATGAACTAAAGATTAACAAAGAATTCCTAGTGCTGTTCATGTTGTGAACTGCTTGTCGTTTGATCCATATTGTTATCAATAAAAGACAGGTGAGTTGGGGAAATTCTTTGTAATGCTTTTAAAACTAAGCACAGATTGACTGGTTAAATGAGTACATTTTATTGAATCTTACCTTAGAAATCCTTTGATCACTCTCACTATTCTGAGCACACCGTGTTCTGTAAACGTCGCTCCAGGTACTAACATAAATCTAATTATTCTTCCTATACTGGCTGATAGTTCACCTTAATGGTACTTTCAAAAATATGGGAATGAAGCATCTGAAACTAGAAAATCTGTTTTCTGTTTTCTTTCCCCCCCAGGGAAATGGAACTTGAACTTGAAATAATTTGGGAATCAACCACCAAAGAAAACAGGAGGATGAAGGAACTCTTGCATAAATCTCTGGAGAAGAGGAACACGCAGAGTCCTGTCAAAGCTCATGAATCACATTTAGCTGACATTTCTCAGAAAGACCTGCTGGGTGGGTATGGTTTTAGCTACTGTGATGTGGAGCTTTCCTTCCTTTCTAAAACTCAGAGTCGACAGGAACCTGTGTGTTAAGGACACAGATGTTTCTGCCTCTGCCAGGGCAGAAAGAAGGGAAAGAAAGAAACTAAAGTGGTCGAGCAGGAACCCAACAAGCACCCAAAAATGTAATCTACCAAAGGAGGCTGCAATTCTTTTTGGCGATATTAAGGGGTCTAGAAATCTGTACGGCTGTGATGTGTCTTACATGATAGGGAATATGGCCTATCGGTCCTTCAGGGCCCTGGGAATCTTAGCATTCATTCCAAAAAGAACATTTCTAGCCCTTATGGACACAAGGAAAATTCTGTAAACGCAGCCAGCTTCTGCTAGATATTTAGAAAGGCGAAGGGATTTGGATGGAGCTTCTAATTGTCAAGGAGTGTCAGGTCTTCCTCTAGCGTAAACGTTGCCCCTCTACCTCTCTTGGTGCTTGTTGGTGGCTCTTTCTCATACCTATGAACACTTACCTGGGATTATGCCCCATTGAACACAGTGGGACTTGCTTCTGAGTTAAATGTACTTAGGATCGCATTGCCAGTAATTGTAGCATTTAAAAGGAAGTGGGAAGAAGAATATAGAATAGCGAAGATAACAGAAGTAGCACTCTTCTGATCTCTCTAGTCTGTTTTGTCTTGAAGCAATCAACACAGTCCCTTTGTACATTGCAGGTCTAATTACAGGTGAATTATACACCTGTAATTCACAAACGCCTCTTTCTGGAAGCAGCCCGATACAGTTATTTCTCTTTTCCAGGAACGGAAATTTTAAAATCCCTCAATATTCCTTATTAAAAAGTGTAACTTCAGTTTTCTGGTCACAAAATTTGGAGTTTTAAAAGCACAATGCCAGCCATGCAGGGTAATAGTAGCAAGTTCATGAAAGTGTTAGCCTCTGTCTAAACAACACTGTTTAGTTTTTTAAAACCTTACATTCTTCCATATTGTCAATAAGCCGTCCATTTATTCACACCAAAGAAAATTGGTGCAGCCGTAGCTACTGCTGTAGAACCATTTGCACTAATTAAAGAATTTATTAAGGAACTGTAGAATTGGCTGTAATTGCTGGATTGGGCCTGATTTAGCTGTGCTTTTACAGAGGTAGGGACAAAGGGAAAAGAAAGTGACTCACCCATGTAACACCTGATCTTTTATCAAAAAGCTTAAGATAATTTCTAGTATTGTGAGGCTTATGCAGTGTTCAGCTGGAGACAAAGTGGGAGATTTAGTTGGGGGATTTCTTTTTCTTTTCTTCACATACAATTTTGTTTTAAAATGAAGTTGAAAATGCAGGCAATAAAAAGGAAGAACACGCAAGAACTCAACAAGATCATGAATTATGAGAAAAAGAGAAATAAGTATTAAAAAATGAACCCTTGTAAATCACAGTCCTTAGTATATCATGGATGGCTTTGCGAGACAGTTAAAGTAAACCAGGCATGAGGAAAGAACCAGTGATGAGTGAGAGCTTGAGTGTGTGAGTTACGTAACTGAATCACAGTCAGAAATAAATATAAGCACTTTTTTTTTATCTGAATGTGGTCAGAAGCTTGAAAGGTTTCCAAATAGGAGATTAACAGAAACCAAGGTGCCATAACATCTTTTTTAAAATTGGAATTCCTTGTTTGCTGCGTGAGTTTGTATATAATCATGGTCTTCCAAATGTTATCAATCCACTGCTGCTTAAAAGGTTGCTAAGGAGATTGCCAATTACATGGTGTACTTGACTTCACTACAGAATGCAATTGCTTAAGAAGGCCCTTGTGCAGGAATCTAGGGTTGCTAGGTTCAAAATGATGAAGAACCACAGGTTTAGAAAGTACCTGTGGTCTAATGTGGAGAAGTTCCCAGCAGTAATCGTCAACAGCCTTCCATAGCTCCTGCACTGTTGAATGGTCCTGCCAAAGATAGGGAAATTGTCCATACCCTTTCCCACAGTAGTAGCTGTAGTTTGGACATATTAGGTGAAGCCTGGCGGGGGTAATGTTCCAGCTATTCAGAACTTTGTATTGTGCTTTATTTGTGTTGAATGATAATGTGGCAAAAGACCACCAGATACCTCATATGTCAACTTCCTCCAGAGTTATACCCAAGTCATGCTCTCAGGTTTATACATAGGAGGAGAAGGCATGTAGAGATACAGAGACTAGGTTTGCATGATCAGTGGCTTAAATGAGCCTCGGTGGTTTGTGGCGCCATTGTGAATATTCAAGCCATGGTGGGTGGTCACTGTGGCTTTGCATGTTGTGCCTGCTCCTGCACAATAACCCAGGTTTTTTTTAAAAAAACCTGATGGGTTATCATTACTTGCAAATGAGGCCATTCTATGTTCAAAAGATCACAAGGCTATGACATCCAAAGGCAGTGGAACTTCCAAGAGCAGAATCCTAGAACAGGAGGGAGATGTTCTTTTACCATCTAAATCACTACTTTATGATGTTTCAGTTGATCCTAATAAAAAGGATTATACTATAGCTGCTTTTCCCCACTCCCTAATAGACCAACACAGCTACGTATTTTTTTGCAAACCTAAGCAAGTGCTACATGCTAGCTCTCACTTCAGAGAATAGTCTTTCCAAAAGACATTTTTCAGCATTTGATTTAATAATCAGAATGATGTATGATCCAAGGGCCTTGGCTGTGCTCTAACATTGTAAAAGCTTTGACTTGTGAAAATTGGATGAGGGCAGTTCCCTAACAGTTTTTTAAATTGTTTCTTTGGACTTGTTGCCCAGTCATGTGATCACCATGGAGTCTGCTACTATCTTTTAGAATTCAGTCCATAGGAACATAGGAAGCTGCCTTGTGCAGAGTTAGACCATTGGTCCATCTAGCCCAGTATTGTCAACACTGACTGGCAGGATTTCAGGCAGGATTCTTTCCTTGCCCTACCTGGAAAAGCTGGGGATTGAACCTGGAACCTTCAACCTGCAAAGTAGGGTAGAGTAGAACATAAATGGATGCTTAACTGTGCCTTACATGTACGGACTGCATGTGTAATGTTCAGCTGCCTGTTGCTAAGCACAAATTCTAAATTGGTAACTCCCAATAATAATATGTAATTTTCAGGCATAATTCCAAGCCATGATTTGATACTATGTGAAATGAGCCTTGTGTTCATGAGCGCTGTCCTTCCCTTGCATACTGACTCAGTTAGTTACTTCCTCTTTAGCACGACCCGTAGTTTGCTTTCCTTCACCAAGATTGAAACGATGGTTTGAAGCTGATTACATCATTGGGGTGACAGGGTGAACAAGCCCAGAAAGTTGCACACAAAATTTTGACCAAGTTTTGGATTTCCTTTTATTTAGATATAGTAATTTAACATGGCAACACATATTTCCACGAGCAACATTTCACACAACCCTCCTACCATCCTTTGGTGTCAATTTCATTGTTTTATCGGTATCGAAAGAGGTATTGTCGCCTTAGAGTTGAGGCCAGTAAGCCAGTCTTGGGAACTGAGGAGATGGGCGGGAACCCGCCAGTACTTGCTTAACGGGACGGTGGGGGACGGGTCTCCTCCAAAAAAAGTGTTCCTCAGCTTTAGAAGTTTCCCAAAACGCGGCTCCACACAAGCACAGAGCCTATATGTGTGAATGCACAGGTGACCACTCGAAGAACTGCAGTTACAGGTAAGCAACCTGCCTTTACTTAGACATACAGTATTGAATGCAGGGACACTGCCTCTGTTGTTTACAACACCTTCAGCGCAATCCCAGGCATGTCTACTCAGAAGTAAGCCTCATTCAGTTCAATTGAACATACTCCCAGTAAGTGTGTTTTAGATTTGCAGCCCTAATGGCTGCAAACTCTTCCTATATGTGTAGTAACCAAATAAATAATGCCATTTGGGGCTTCTGCTAAATGATTGTACCTTTTTCATAAGAATAAAATAGGTGCTTGATATGCACCAAGTATAATCAGGCATGTTACTGCCCATATCAGTCTTTTGTGTATTTCAGGCCATAGAAATTGATGTGTTTTAATCATACCAACCCAATATGCCAAAATGGTTCAAGACAGACTTTGCTCTCTCTCAGGCGCTTTCTCAATGTTTTCTATATGTCGAGAACAGGACTAACGTTTCGATAAATCTTTTTTATATATAAAAATATTGCCTTGGTTGTGTATTATCTGAGCCTTTGCTTGTTTGTGTATTTTTCCAAGCATTTTGTAACAATAAAATATTGTCTTATTTTAAAGGAGGGGAAATCGTATGCTATCCTTGTCAGACCATATCCCCAGAGAGAACACTGAATGCTAAGGAAATGTAATACAGCATGGAGTGCCTGGTGGGTCTTCAGTGGGGCCGAAATCAATACAAATGTACGAAAACCCCAGCAAACATGCAGAGCTATTTGCACTTAAACTACTGATTTGTTCAAGTAGATAATTGGACTTAAAAGGGCAAATCTTAAGTCACTGGCACCACTTGAGATTAAAGATGAATCATGAAGAGCAATTGCCAGCGTCTTCACTACAGCTTACGATATAAAATAAGTTGTTTATACAAACAATTAATGATTTGAAAGCATATTTCTGCTGGGAGGCCTCCAGCAGCTTGTGGAAGAAAGTAGCCCCCCCAAACAGGTTTTAAAAAGTCAAATTTCTATTAAGGCTGCATCAGTAACAGTTTTAATCAACTGCACACACAGATGCTCCATCATCCAAGGTATTCTCATCCTGCGGGACTAAAGTCTGATATTTTATTTACTATATATATATTTACTGCCTTTCAGTCATAATGCCTCCCAAAGCGGTTCACAATAAAAACAAAAATCAGGTGCTTGTTTAGTGTGCACAGACTTGCAGCACATCCTGTACTCAGACATTTTGTTCCAGCTTTTCAAACTGCAAGATGGCTGTTTTGCTTCTATTCTCTGTTGTTCAGTCATCAGAGGCTCAGGCTTCAGCAGCTGGTACGTTGCATCTTCTTTACAGATGATTATCGGTAAATAAACAGAACCTGCTACAAAACGTTGCTGCCTGGCATGCTCCTGTTCAGGTTTCCAGTGAGCTATGCCTTCCTTCAGGATACTCTATTCCAGTGCTCTTCAACTAGTCCAGATTCGAGACCCACCTTGCAACATGGGACTCACTTTCACCATTTTCTCTGTGTCCAACATGGTGGCTACAGCTTTGTTGCGACCCATCTGGACTGATCTCATGACCCACTTTTGGGTCACGACCCATCAGTTGAAGACTATTGATCTAAAGGATCAGTATTTTGCTTGCGATACCATAACACTGGTGAAAGTCCAGGGCTATCAGCGTCATCAGTAGTGGATAGTTGTCCAAGTCAGTACATAGCAGTGTAACTCATAATGTTGACAATTATTGCAGAAAAGAGATTATATTCAAGACTCCCAGCTTGCACAATGGGACCCACTTTTATAATGTTCTCCACGTCCAACATGGTGGCAACAGCTTTGCCGTGATCCATCTCGGCTGATCTGAACCCCCCCCCCCCACACACACACTTTTGAGTTGCCACTTACCAGCTGAAGACCACTCTATTCCATTCCCCAAGAGACAGCCAACTTTGTGTGGCCACTGAGCATGCTCAGTCCTCACTGGACTGTTTGGGTGTGTTTCCACCACCATAGGATATTCCCCCCCCCCCAAAGTGTTTTTGGAGGTCCCCCAAGCATGTTGGCACCTTCCTCTTGTGCAAGGATTGTTTCGGCTGCATATGGATCCACGCTTGGAGAATGAGTTTGCTACTGGGATATAGGATTGGTTGATTATTTAGTATGTCTAGAACACCATGCATGTACATGACACTTTACAAAGTACCAGTGTAGCAGGTCCCTATCCCAATAGGGGTCTATTCAACAGAGAAATAAAAGAGGAAGAGGAGAAAAATGGTGGCAGGGGTAAACGGGAAAGAAAGGAAAGGAACCTCTCATGCAAGCACTTGAGTCATTGCTGACTCCTAGAGGGACGCCTGCTTTCGCTGATGTTTTCTTGGCAGACTTTGTAGCGGGGTGGTTTGCCATTGCCTTCCCCAGTCACAGTTACCTTTCCCCCAGCTAGCTGGGTACTCATTTTACCGACCTCGGAAAGATGAAAGGCTGAATCAACCTGAGCCAGCTGCCTGAGAACCAGCTTCTGCTGGGATCGAACTTAGGCTGTGGGGAGAGTTTCAGCTGCAGTAACTGCCGCTTACCACTCTGCGCCACACAAGGCCACAGGGGAAGAATATACAATTATTTCAGTTAGACTGTGGGTTAGTTGCACTTCCTAAATGTAGCTTAACAGGACACGGATTGCCATTGGCAATATGGCCCTGGTTCTACTTCGCATATGCAGAGCCATTGGGGGTGGGTGATGTTCAGTACTCCTTCCTCCAAGATTTCTAGATGTTCTGGTTGTTGCTGTTTACTTGCTTCACAGCAAGTGGGGAGAAGCCAGGTTCTTCCTTTCACTGTCAGGAGGCAGAACCCATGCAAGTTGATAGCTGCAGGGTTGTCTAAATTAGTCCTCATTTTTAGGAGCACAGTCCTTTTCTTGTCTCTCTCCCTTTTTTAAGGAGTATTTCTTTATTTACAATACGTTTATGCTGCTTTTCAGCCAGTATTCCCCAAGCAGTGTACAGGTAAACAAGCAGTGAAATAAACAGTGAAAATAATCAACTCAAGCACTTATAATTTAAAAATTAATAAACATCAGCACATAGAATTCACAGAACTACAGGGAACAACTCCCAAAAGCACAACAGAACAAGAGCGTCTTGACCTGTCTGAAATGACATCAATGAGGGAGCCAAGGAGCCATCCTACAAAAGCACATTCCAGAATTCTGGGGACAGAACCAAAAAGGCCCCACTTCTGCAAAGCAGTCTGGCATCCAAATAGGAGGGAATGGGAAGGACAGTTCCTTCAGCTGGTCTCATCATGTCCCTGCACTCTTAAATGGCAGCCTTTCTCTCCTGATATGGTTAGTCAAGGGAGGGTGGTTGGTGTGCCATCCAACACAGGTTGAAGGAAATGGATTTTTACGGGTTCTTCCAGCTTTTCTTGTGCTTCATTCACGGAATTTTACCTGGCGATGGTGGTAGTGTGCAAATGATGGCTTCTTCCATTTGTAGACCTACTGTGTTTCCTACCATTTTCTCCATTTTCTTTACTTATCCAGGGGGGAAAAAGTTAAGTAAGAAATGATGGAATGCCTGCACAGTGCCTTTTGATTGTAAGCAATAGGAGCCCTCTCTGTAGAACAGGGTTGGACAACTTCAGAGGGATGGGAGGCTGCGTTGGACCCCTAGAACCCATGCCTCCCATAAACTGCCATCAAACTGCTTCCTGCATGCCTTGTTTCCTAGCAGAATTGCTGAGAATGCAGCAGCATGAAGGGAGGTAAATAGTGGGAGCTCACTACTTACCTCCCTTCATTAAGAAAACTCAGCTTGATTCTTCTCTCTACTCTGATGTTTAGCTCATTAGTGATCCATGGGAGGAGAGCCCATCTTCTTACCCAATAACTGCTACATTTCTTGAGAGCCTTTGGCTGAAGGGCTTTGTCTAAACCCTTCAACATAATGTCTATCATCCCTATCTACATGTTTGTTGAAAGCTCCAGTTTCATTCTTGAAGGTTAGTGATGCAAGATTCCTTTGTGGAAGCCATGCCAGCTGGTTAGTCTATGTGTTGAACAGTTCTGGCCTGGATTCTTCACTTTCTACCAATTTTACCTTGTACAGAAATTAGGTCGACAGGTCTGTAATTTCCTGGGTCATTTTTAAAAGATTAGTGTTAACTTGGCCACCTTCCAATCGATCAGTAAGGAGGCTGATTTCAGAGGCAAGTTACATATTTCGGTTAATAGTTGAGCAATTCTACGTTTTAAGAACCCTCGGGTGAACACCATCTGGCCCAGGCAACTTGTTACTTTTTAATTTGTCCATTAGTTCTAAAGTGCCACCCTATCGTGTTACCTCTGTTCAACACGATCCTTCAAATGCTGTGCTAGGAAAAAACAACAAATGTTCAGGGCAGAGGTGAGTTCTGTAGTGAAGACCAAACAAAGGCCATTCATCTGCTTTGCGATTTCCCCCATTTGCCGTCGGCATGCTTGCATGAACTTTCTGGTTCATGTTCATCTGAACCATGTGGGCAGGCCACTATAAACATCCTGTTGGTAAGGGAAGACTAAAGTGATCAGTCCCAATAATATGATTGTGCCTTGCTGTATATCTAGGAAGCTGCCCTATCAGCACCTCTGCCCATCTAATTCAGGGTTGTTTGTTCTGACTAATGGCATCTCTCGTGGTTCTCAGAGATCTTTGCCATCATTTCCTTTTAACTGGAGATCCCATGGATTGAACCTGGCACCCTACTGCGTGTTCACACATTCCAGACACAAGAAAGGCAGTCTCTTTGGTCATGAAAACTGCTCCTTTTTAAAGCCCTCTGAATGTAACTTTGAAGACCTTCTGCAAACAGTTCTTCCTTAGCTTTCTAAAGGCTGGCTGTGTCAGGAGAGAGTAAATTCCCAACATGGGATGCACCATAAAAGGCATTTCCCCAATTTACAAGGGGAACTGGAACTCCTTTAGGATAAAGCACACCTCCCTTAACAAATGGTGTTGTATTTAAACATTTAGCCAAGAACCTAACAGGGAGGAGATATATTAAGTTCTTTTGAGTGTTTCAGGGCAGATGAGTGTAATTATTTAACAACTGGACAAGTTTACTTAAGAACATTTCAAAATGCCATAGCTGGTATCAAAATATACTTGAGGACAATCTATGCAACCAGCAGCAAGGAATGTTCTTGTTCTTGGTGTAGTAGAGTCATGGATAAGAAACCAAGCAGTGATCAAGGAAGATCCCAAGTAGAAATACTGCTTCTGCAATGAACATGTTACATAACCTTAGGCAAGCTGCAATCTTTCAGCTCTCCTGCTACAATTTGCAACAGGAGAATAATGATACTGACCTACTTTACAAGGTTGTAAGGATCACTGACATAACATATGCAAATTCTTTAAACATGCTATATTATAGAGTTGCATTAGATGTATGCCTTTCCAGAGCTACCTTGGGGGCGGTTTTTGCAGATGGGGAGAATCATAAGTGAACTCAACAAGGCCATTTCTCTCATGGCTTCATGTAATTGTTACTTGGGTATAATTGTTACTTGAATGTTTCTGCTTCACAAATGACACGGTGGCAAACCTATATTTAGTTCATTGATTACACGTTCATTGGGGAGATACAATTAATCTTAGAACCACTGGCAAGAATACCTATTTAATGCACATGCACACATAAAACACTTTCCAGGTACAATTTAAAAATGTAATGTGTGAAATAGCACTGAGCATCAAGCCATTTGTGTGTATTGATTTGCCTCCATTCTTCCCCTGGATTTTGATAGGAGTGTTAACTATGAACGCCCAGATACGATAGCCCCTCAAAACCCATGCCAAAGTTTTATGCCACAAATCCCATGTTTTGTGCTACCACTCATAAGTGTGCACTGATGCATCAGATTGGGTTTTGTAGTTAACACACATGCACACAAACCAATATTGTCATATTTCCTCCAAACATATGCCAAGGTCTTCTGACGTTTTATGCCACACATAAAACTGCCACCCTAAATGTTAAAATGGTACACCTAAAAAGGAGTCTGTTACACACACAAACACCCACTGATTTCAATTGTTTCATCATTTAATCCTGTCCTCCCTTAACATATCTTTATCAGTAATTTGGACAAAGGCTCAATAAGAGCTGGCAGAGAGGGTTTGATGCTTGGCAGTTGTCATGGAGCTTTTATGGTCTTGATTTGGATGTTTAAGAGGAGAGCAAGGCCTCGAACCCCCACTACAAACCACAGCAGAAAAAGGCACACACACCCCAAAAGAAAAGAAAAATTCCCACAAAGAACACCCAAGATTTTACACTCGCTTGCCTGAAGAAAATAAATTACGAACTCCTTTGTTTTTCTTTAAAACCCTCAATGACAAATGAGGGGAAATGGTAGCAATTAGCAAGGCTGGAGTCTGGGATATGAGAGAACAGCAGGGTTTTCTTCTCCCTGATGCATAATTAAAAACTCTCAGTGGATTAAAAGGCAGAGCCGTGACTGGAATTTGCATTACATACTGGGGCGAGGAGTGCCTAATTAACAAACCCATCCCAAACCCGTCTGAACCTCGCAATAAACAGACTGACAACTTTGATGCGGTAATAGATTTGCTGTTCACTAACACCCGTTGCTTATATGTTTCATTATTATATTCTCTCTGATGTCTCTGCTATTCATCATCCTATGGTGGAGTGCGTGGGGAAAACATCACTATCAAATAGTCAGCTATGTTTTTTCTCTGACAAGACAGGTCAAGGCAGGATAGGTGATGAGTAAAGGATAAGATTAAGAAAGCTATCTCAATAGTAAAGCACCTGCTTTACGTGCAGAACGTTCCTGAGGCAATCTTGTCATTCATTGAAAGACAAGAGGTCTTCTACAAAGTGGCAGATGACATGAAAGGTCTCTTGTCTACAACCCTAGAAAGCCACTGCCAGGCAGAATAGAACAGGGATAGGCAATCTGGTGCCCTCCAGCTCTACCATTAGACGGTGTGTGTAGCAGTCACCTCAGGCCGGTGGCAGATCCTGGGAGGCAGCAGCAAAGTGTTCAAGGAGAGACCTGCGTGCCATGCAGTCTGCTCTGTGCCTCCTAAGTTAGCCTGCTGCCTTCAGGCACTGTGGAAGATACTGTCCCATTATCAGTGTTGAAGGCAGTTTCATCTGCCAGTCTAGTTGGCTTTGGTGCATGGAATGGGAGGAGGCACAATCTTGTTCTTCATCTTAGACAGTAAAATGTCTTGGGCCAGCACAGTCAGGAAGGCAGTAGCTTGCTGACCCTGGAGTAGATAATACTGGGGTAGATGGACAAATTATCTGAATCGGTGTAAGACAGGTGTGTGGGTGCGTTCGTGTGTGGCTCAATTTTGTATTGAATCAACACAATATTTATTTTTATCATTGTTTTTACACTGGTGCACATTTGTAAGAGCTAAGCCAGGTATAAGCCAGTTGTAATAGCACAGTAAACATACACAGCTGTCTTCCTCAACCTGGTGCCACCCAGATGTTGGACTACAGCTCCCATAATTCCTGACCATCAGCCGTGGTGGTTGAGCTGATGGACACTGTAGTCCAAAACATCTGGAGAGCACCAGATTGACCAATTTTGATACAGAGAATGCTTTAGGTACCCACTTTCCACCACACAGTCCTATGGAGAAAACTGCCTTATCTCTTGCAGTTCATGACCTTTTGGCTGTGTCTGTGTGCTCATTGAGTATAATATTTCATGCATCTGACCAAGTGGATTCTAGTCTACAAAAGTGTCTACAATAATAAGTGTTCTTTGTCTTTAGCTATAGGATGGTCTTTTCTTTTCTTTTCTTTTTTCTTTATTTGCTTTAACAGATTAGCAAGCTACCCATCTGGAATCTGTAACTCCTATCCATATGCTTGTGAACACTCTTAAAGAACTCTAAAAGGTTAGTGGAGACAGGACAAACCTGCTGTTATCTTTGTTATCTTTTAGGTGCCAGGTGAAGTCTGTCCTCTTCTTTCATGTCTTCAATGGCTTTTCAAGGCATTTGCCAATTTTAATTGCCTTTTTGCGGTTTTGGTGATGTCTTATCTGGGGCTTTATTTGCCAGCCTCATTGTTGTATGGTCTTTTGTATGTTTGTGTGTTGCTTTATTTATTTATTTTAATTGTTGGTGGGTTTTTCTTGTACGCCTTCTTAAAGCTCTTTGGTGACAAGAAGGAGATATGAATGTAATAAATAAATAACCTTAAACGTGCCTAAGCAAGTAAAATGCATGTAAGTAAGTAAAAACAATGCAGATGGATCATGGCACACACTACTTGGGAAAGCAAATCCAGTAGTTGACCAGTTGGTATTCTTCCAGTTGGTAGTTCATTTTTGTTTTTAGTTATGCTGTTATATCATAAAGTTCATTGTGGACTTTAACTTGAGAGATAATTTCTGGTACCGGTTTGATTCAGTGATTGTTAGATAGAATTGGCCTCTTCCTTGTAGGCAAGTTGAATATTGGTTTTCCAGGGCAGATAATGACTACAACCTATGTGTATTTCCAGATCATATTAAAAAAACTATTTATTCCACTGCTGAGTAATGTAATTGCCTGCAATAGACCATAAAGTTATAAGAAAAGATTGTACATGACGTGTCTTTCTCAGAATGTTGGACTTAATTCTTCTTAAGAGGAGGCCAAAGTGCATGTGAATACATAAATATTGTCAGTGAGCTATAAATAACAACTGTATATGAATTCTAAAATTCCATATAATTCACCTTTTAAAAGGAATTATCTTATGGGGAAAGGTTGCATTGGCTTTTGTAAAATCTTGTTCACATGTATTTCAGCATCCATGAGCAGTAGGCACTACAAGTATACACACATGCACACACACAAGATAGATAGACTAACAACAGAGTAATTGCAAAACATATTTAGAGCTAAATGTTTCAGTTTCCACCTTTATTAGATGTGATGTTAAGTGAATACCAAGAGAGTCAGCTTGGAATGCTTGGAATGCTGGGAAATTAAAATGCCCAAGGTGAAAAGAGCAGAGATAGATAGACAGATAGATAGATAGATAGTTATACACATGCATACACAGACACTTTAAAATCTTGGTGGTATTCATATGCATTATCTCTGTAATAATAAGAAAACTATATAAGTAGATTGGCATTATTATCTCGGGTGACCTGATTAAAATCAAAGTTCTGGTATTAACATTTAAAGCCCTAAATGGCTTGGAGCCAGGCTATCTGAAGGAACGCCTCCTCCCGTATGTACCTGCCCGGACCCTAAGGTCATCCTCAGGGGTCCTTCTCCGTGAGCCCCTGCCAAAGGAAGTGAGGCAGGTGGCTACCAGGAGGAGGACCTTCTCTGCTGTGGCACCCCGGCTGTGGAATGAGCTCCCTAAGGAGGTTCGCTTGGCACCTACATTATATGCCTTTAGACGCCAGGTGAAGACCTTTTTATTCTCCCAGCGTTTTAACAGTCTATAAATAAATTTTAACTTGGTGTTTTAAATTTGTAATTTTGCATTGCTGCTGTTTTTATCTGGTTGAGCTTTTATATTGTATTTTATATTATGGTTTCATACTGTTGTTTTATACTTTGAATGTTTTTAATTTTTGTGAACCGTCCAGAGAGCTCCGGCTTTGGGGCTGTATAGAAATGTAATAAAATAAATAAATAAATAATTGACTTATCTCACTAAGGATTTAACTCATGGATTGAAATCAAATTTCCCATATATGTTTCCAGGGTAAGGGTGCTTATACTAACTGGTTGCTGTAACAATTAATACATATTTGTCTGCAACTGAGCAGAGACGTTATACAACCTGGGAGAATAATCCAAGTCCTTCGGCCATGCAGCCCGCATGCCTTTTGTGGCATAGAATTATATTGTTAACAGTGTAACAGAGGCATCATTTCTTATCATGTGTTCACTGATTTCTTTTGTTCCGCTGTTGACACTCCCTGGTCAAG
Source organism: Elgaria multicarinata webbii (assembly GCF_023053635.1). Taxonomy (NCBI): domain Eukaryota; kingdom Metazoa; phylum Chordata; class Lepidosauria; order Squamata; family Anguidae; genus Elgaria; species Elgaria multicarinata. The sequence continues at coordinate 16,485,184 of NC_086184.1, read as the reverse complement.
CAGGGTGCCCAGGTAGCCCTGTAAAAGCCTAGTCACCCAGAGGTAGTGGTGGGGAACAAGTGATCTTGTGGATGTTGTTGGACTGCTGATCTCACCATCCTTGAATATGAGCCACACCAGATGGGGATGATGGGAATTAAATTCCAACAACATCTGGAAGGCTGCAGGCCCCCCACTCCTGATCTACACCCTAGGCAGCCCGTGCATTGATGTATACTACCTTTAACCATGTTGAAAAACTCTGTCTCCAGCCTAAGGTGAATTAAGGACTCTCAAATCAACAAGAGCGATAAATATATGCAGAGCACAAAATCTGTCAGATTTCTCTCATGCAGAGCACAGTGCAGAACAGGAGGATTCTCAAACTCAAGTCATTCTGCAGGGAGAGATTGAACAAGCGAAACATTGATTAAGAGGTAAGACTTACCTGGCACCTGCAGCTTAGCAACTGTGTGTCCTGAGAGGAGCAGAGCAGCTCCTGGCACATCAAGCCTAGCCTGAAAGGCACCTTGTCCTCCCAGACAATTTCCAAGCACGGTTCACATCACAGCATTCTTCTGCTGACTGATCTTTATGTGGAGAATAAGATAGAGATGGTGTCTATCTGCACGGACTTCCTTGCTTTCTTCTGCTGCTCTTTGATTGTAGAACTTGGGGAGTCTGGTGCTCACCTAAGTAACTAGTGTCTTGTGCATTGTTACTTTAGGTGGCCTGGTTTAATCCCAACCTGCACCACACATCCAAGTTTTATTTTTATTTTTAACCTTACACTTTTTTAAAAAATGTATTTCAGTTAATTTCTATCCCATATTTCTCTGTCATCAAAGTGGCTAACAGGAATTTCTGTAAGAGCCTCTCCCCACTTGGTACCCCTGGATGTTTTGAAGTATAACTCCCATCATCTCTGACCACTGGCTGTGCTGGTCGGGGCTGGTGGACATTGTAGTCCAAAACATCTGGAGGGCACCACTTTGAGCAACACAGTCAATGTGGTGGTGTTTTTTAAAAGAATAAAAAGTAGAAAACTTTAAATAGAAGTAGAGCAGCCAATAAAACCCGGAAGACAGCTCAGCACATAGAATCATAGAACAGTAGAGTTGGAAGAGGCCTATAAGGCCATCAAGTCCAACCCCCTGCACATGAAAATACCTAAGCCAATAAAGACATCTAAATGCCTGTTGGAATGTTTAAAAACAGTTTTTGCATCACCAAAAGGCAAGAAAAGATGGAGCCAGCAGATCTCTGGCGAACAGGCTTTCTGTAGCTTTGGCACCCATAGGGCAAAGATGGTGTACAGCCTCTGATGTTGATCTCCATGGTAAGGCAGATTCACATAGGGGGAGACAGATCTTAAAATATTCTGGTTCCAGACCAGTTAGGGATTTCCCCTTTACACTAGGGTGACCAACTGTCAGGATTTCCCCGGATTTGTCCTGGTTTTTGTTCTTTCCATGGTGTCAGGGGGGATTTTCTATAATTTTCAATAATGTCCTGGAATGACACACCTTCCCCTTTAAGGCTGCCATTAGCATGGCAGGAGGGAATGACATGCTTTCTTGAGGCACATCATTCCCCCACCCCGAGCTCCAATTGAGGTCTTAAAGGGGAAAGTGGGTCATTCGTGGACATTATAGAAAAGGCCCCAATTGGAGTGGATGGTGGTGGTGCAGAATGAAATCCTTTCCCCTCCTCCACTCCAATCGGGTTCTTTAAGGTGGTGGGGGAATAACGTACTTTCTGCAGGACTCAGAAAGCTGCTTCCCCACACACACACTAGGTGTCCTCTTTTTTGGTTTCCCAAATATGGTCACCCTACTTTACACCAATTGCTGGGGAACATGGGCAGGATGGTGCTGTTGCTTGGGAGGGGAGTGTTTCCCATGGGCAGCTGGTTGGCCACTGTGCGAATAGAATGCTGGAGCAGATGGACCCTTGGTCTGACCCACCATGGCTCTTGTTTTGTTCTCTTTGTAGGGTGATCCAATCCCAAAAAAAATCCTTCTGTTTCTAGTGTTCAGGTGGTGAATGCTGTCGCTCTTGCAGCGAAAACAGCACCACCTATGCACAAGAGAGAAGAAGCAACAGGCTCAGGCGAACCGCATGGTTTGCAGAAGTACAAAATTGGGGGGGGGGGGAACCTAACTTGATAGATACGCCCAAAACAACACATGTGAGCATGGCTAGTGGAAGAACAACAGAAAAACCCATGGGGAGGAATGACATGTCTGGAATGTTCAACAGCAGCATGCCACATTTTGCAACATTTTGCCTCAGATCCCACTTGTCTTTTATAATTGTATAGCACAGGGATGATTGGCAGGTGCAGCTTGTCATAAATTCTGCGGAGCTACTAATGATAGAGGAATTCTGTCCTCCTTTGCATCTGGTAATCCTCTTTGCATCTGCTGCTGCTCCTTCTCACCACCACCATTGTCTGGGCTAGAGTGAGAGGAATATGAACAAGCAGGTGAAAAGGAGGAGAAACTCTAGGGAGATCTGGGCATGTTTAGCCTGGAGAAGAGAAGATGAGGGGAGACATGATAGCACTCTTCAAATACATAAAAGGTTGTCACACAGAGGAGGGCCAGGATCTCTTATCGATCCTCCCAGAGTGCAGGACACGGAATAACGGGCTCAAGTTAAAGGAAGCCAGATTCCAGCTGGACATCAGGAAAAACTTCCTGACTGTTAGAGCAGTACGACAATGGAATCAGTTGCCTGGTGAGGTTGTGGCCTCTCCCACACTAGAGGCCTTCAAGAGGCAGCTGGACAAGCATCTGTCAGGGATGCTTTAGGGTGGATTCCTGCATTGAGCCAGGGGGTTGGACTCGATGGCCTTGTAGGCCCCTTCCAACTCTGCTATTCTATGATTCTATGATTCTGTCTTGTCAGTGGGCCCTGGGTGTGGCCCTTGGCATGTACCCAAGCCTATCCTTGACACCACCAGTCCTGCCAGGGCTCCTCTCAAACCTAGTGGCTCTGAATCTCTGGGCGGGGTGAGCTTATTTTAGTGCATAACTGCGAAAAGGAAGATACTTTTGCAGCACATCAAACAGCAACCTGGGACTAAAGACAGGAAATGGCAGCAGACAGATGAGATTGAGATAAGAGAGCGGTGGAAACGGGGGCACCCGTTGTAAATTACTTCTGCATTCTAGGTGTGTGACTAGAAAATCCGCCCTGAGTCTTGAGATGCAGTTAGGCGATGTTATTAACACAGTCACCGATCTAAAGTGGAACGTGTTTGCACCGTAAATACCAAGCAAACCAAACATTAACCATGCCATTCCTGCCTCAGATAATCCATGCCATATAAATAGCATTGACAGTGCGTTTCAACCCCAAGAGCAGAGAAGGGATTTTTTAAAAAAAGCTATGCAAGGAAAGTGTTTGAGTGTATCACATTAATTTCCCCCAAAGGAGAGCTACGTACATGCTGCTCACTTTGAAAAAGTACTAAAAACAACAACGAACAGTTCGGAAACTGATCTGGACGTGGTAGGGGAAGAGATGTCACGGCCCTATCTAATTGATACCCAGGAGAATTGCACCAAATCATGCCCATTCTGCCAAAATCTCTTCCCATCCCATCCCTGTCCGACTCAAAAGCCTTCTCCGTGACCTTGCGGCCACCCGTTTTCTCAGTTGCTCTTTCCTGAGCACCGTTTTTCCACCCCTCAACTAAGGTGGCCAGCTAAAAGAGGATTGCATGAAAATTGCATATAGTATTTTATATGTATAGATACAAATTTACAAAGAATTATTATACTTTAAATAAAAATAAAATACATTTCACCAGAACTTAGAAGTCAGTGACTCAGGCAGGACATAACGACTGCTTTAGAACGGTTTATAACAGTAGTAACAACTGTTCGGGCCCAGGACACATTTCATATACAGTTTTCAAACCGTTTTCAAAGTGTCATATGTTGGACCTTCAAATAAAGGTCAGTCCTCTGGCACCCCTTCAGTGTTCTTAACTTTACTTCAATTTTTTAAAAAAAATCTATGTGAAAAAGGAAAAAAGAGTAGAGCAGAAAAGCCCTTCAAAGCGAGAACTGTCTTCTGACAGACTTTCAAATAGATGAGTGTCCTCTATAAAGTACAACACCTGGCCCCCTCAACCAACTGATGGTGTCCTGTGCTGTCTCTCTGCCCATTTTTCCTCCCTAAACATGTACACAGTGCCATTTCTCCCCCTTCCTTCAAATCCCTCTTTAAAACCCACATATTATGCATGTCCTTTGGTGTATTCCCTTAGTCCTCATTTTTTTGTAGGTTCCGTGCCGTCATAGAGAAGGGATCTGCACCTGTGCAGAGCAGCATTTTGGAAACTTCTAGAACTTAGAACTTGCAGCTCCTGCCTGTGAGTAGGAAATCCCCCTGCCGCTGGATACCTCAAGGGCAGAATCAAGACTGTTTCCTCAGATTCTTTTCAATTGCCACTTGAACAATGTAATAGAGAACTTTCTCTCTTTAGCTTCCATTTTTCCCCTTCCTCATACCTACTCCTCAAAATATATTTTACCTCAGTTTTCATCTGCCCATCGTTATTTACACCTCAAACTCACATGTACCACAAAGTTGTTGGTATATTCCCTCAATCCTGACTGCAACCAAGCTTTAAGCACATATAATTGCATTTGCTGACAATTGTCTCTTGTCTTGTTGTTATCTACCATTGTCTGCCCTAGACTGTGTGCACACTGGGGGCAGGGACCTGCCAATTTTGCAGGGACAGCCCTTCCATTAGGCAGAATGAGGCAGCTACCTCAAACATTTTTGTGTGACATGAAAGAGCAGCAAATCCTTAGTAGCTTAATGTATTGTTCATGTATTTGTACTGCCTGAAAGGGGAACAGGTGCTTGTTGGATTTTCTGCTTCAGGTGCCAAAATAAGTTGACCAGCCTTGGTTGCTGTCCTCTTTGACTTGGGCACAAAGGGGCATTATATATTGTTCCACCTCAGGCAGCAAAATATATTGTTCTGGCCTGGCTATTTGCTTATATAACTCTGGAAGGCACCGATGCTGCTGTATGAACACTGCTGCTGCTGTATACGTTTGTAAACTGCTTTGTCTTTTTGTCTAATGAAGCATGATATTAAATGCTTAAATAATTTCTTTGTAAACCACCCAGAATGCTTCCGCTATGGGGCGGTATATAAATGTAAATAATAACAATCATCATCAACATCTAAGGTCCTCCTCCAGATGCCTACTCTGAGGGAAGCTCGGACGACGGCAACAAGGGAAAGCGCCCTTTCTGTGGTGGCCCCCCAGTTATGGAACGATCTCTCCGACGAGGCCCACCCAGCACCAACAATGTTATCTTTTTGGCACCAGGCCAAGACTTTTCTTTTCTCCCAGGCATTTAACAGCATATGTTGAGTTTCAACTGCAGAACTAGCTTTGGCCTGTCTTGAGTGTTTAAAAATTGCTTTAAATGTTAGCCATTTTTGTTTTTTAATTTTTTATATTGATTTTTAATGTTCAGTCTTTTCATCTTTGTAAACCACCCAGAGAGATTCAGCTATGGGACAGTATATAAATGTTGTTGTTGTTATTATTATAATTAATAATAATAATAATAATAATAATAATAATAATAATAATAATAATAATAATATCTGCTGCAGCAGCACTGGTCAAGTTTCTAAAGTCTGGTGTAACTTTTTCAGTGTATAGCATGAAGTGCTGGAAAACCATTTTAATGAGACAGGAGAATGTCTCATTAAAATTTGTTTCAGGGTATCACAGAACCATTGCTCTAAATTGAGCTTTAAAAAGCAAACATTCCAGAGGCTGAGGGGTATCCGTGTTAATCTGTTACAGCAAACACCACCACAGGTGGTGTTAGCTAGCTTCCCAATGCCAGGATGTTTGTGTTATCATCAACACTGCTTTGAGTATAATTACTGTAAAGTTTCTGCTTACAGTTTTAAGCCATAATGTCATTGTTGCATCCTATACTTCTTTGCTTTTTATTTCCCCTGTAACTGCTTTCAAATCCACCCCACCAACACTTTATGCACCAAACACTTGTGAAGTGGACTGTGACGCTCAAAACCTCAAAGCCTTGCTGGGAGTTGTAGGACTTTTTTTCTGGCTAAACATTGCATCTTTACACACACACACACACACACACACACACACACACACACACACACACGTCTTGTGGTTCCTTTAAGAGGTACCAGATTTATTGTAGCAGGCACTTTCGTGGACTAGAAGCCACTGCATCAAATACACAAAGTAATATCCTCAATCGGCAGATCAATTGTATTGTCTGGGGCCATGAAATGCAAGAGGTATGTGTGTACTGTGGGCAGTGTCAGCTCTCCAAGTCTCTGAAAAACCTATTGTCTGTACTTACCTGTTGTGGCAGCCATGGGATACAGCAATCAATCACTTCCTCAGTCACAGGTTGTTCTTGTATTTATGACCCAGAAAGGCCTTGATGTTTTATAAAATTATAGCAACCTGCAATTTACTGGTGCCTCAGTTCATTCTGCTCAGACAAACTGCAAAGGAGTGGGAGAAATACAAGTGGATCCAATCAAAGAGATTTTTTGTGTGTGTGCAAAAAATTAATTGGGCTCTTAATGCATCTTGGAAGCATTCCGGTTTAATCATTAACCTTCTTTATAAACTCTGTACTTAAGTAGCTGCCTTTTCCCAGCCCCCTGCTTTGCAGACATGGGCATTCTCTACTGAATGACTAGAAATAGAAAAGTGAAGGAAGCTACCAGAGAAGAGTCCTTTGATGATACGCACGTATCACCAAACACGGTAAGTGCATTCTTGCTTCCCTGTTTAAAAAGACAGACGGGTCTATAGGAATAATGATGAGTTTTGCCACTGACTTCAGTAGTGTGCAAACTAAGACAACTAAGCTTACGTTCCAAATAAATGTATCCTAAAAAGCAATACCAACTGGAAAGGAACTTTGTCAGGGAAACTTGCGTGTGCAGCCGAAAATCTAAGGTTTACACACCTATGCATGTATATTTGAGTGTAAGACCGATTAAACACAGTGGGATTCACTTCTGAGTAAACCTACATAAGATTCAACTGCTAATTGTCTTCAAGAAAGGCGTCTTGAACAATATCTCCTCTATTATTCAATTAAATATAATTTATATCTGATTTACATCTGAGCAAACCTACGTAAGATTAGACTGCAAATTGTCTTGAAAAAAATGCCATCTTGAACTATAACGTCTCTGTTATTTATTTATTTTAAATATGAATAGGTTGCCTTTATAGATAAAAGCCCAAGGCAGCTTCTAATACTCAGCGGAAAATACTTATAACAAAAAACTTCAAGCAGCTCAGTGAAATACTAATATCGAATAATAATTACAACCAAAACCATCATTAGCCCGATAATACCCACTTACGAAAGAGCAAAGAAATCAAACGAGTTTTTAAGGCTCTTTTAGAAGCCTACGAGAGTACGAGATGGAGCTTGCAATACCCCAGATGTCAACGTGTTCCACAAATGTGGGCCACTGCTGAAAAAGCCCTTTCCCAACCTAGTTGTTCTCACAGGCGAGGAGGTGTGTAGGACTTCAGATGCTGATCTTAAAAGTGCAGGCAGGCTGATATGGCCAAAGACGGTTCTCCAATAAGTTTGTCCTGAATTGTTTAGACTTTTAAGGTAAAAACCAGCACTTTAAATTGGGCTTGGATACACACTGACACCCACTTTGCAGGGTGTTATAGCCATAATGCTGTTCAACAGTTGCTGTCTTGGTATTGTATCACATTTAAGAATGCAATTCCTTGTGTTCTTTGTTCAGAGCTACAGGAATGTAACTGCTTAGGATGCAATCCTAAAGGGCACGCCCTTTATGATCCATTGTGATAATCCTATGCTTACAATCACCCTAGGCAGGGCAGGAGGCGTAGTGGAAATGATATTCGGCTCCCTGTCCTCTTGCCCTGCAGTTTTGCTAGACAGGCTTTTTTGCCCATCTAGCGAAAGTTTCTTGAGGGGGAGGCAAGGAGGCTGTCTAGGCCCCAGGATAGCTAATATCCTGGCCTCTCCAATCTCTTCGCCCTGCCCACCGAAACACCCCTCCACCTCTTTGAAGTTGCGTTCCTGACCTCGGAGGGGCGGCGGTTGGCACAGTTATTTTGTTGTCAGCTGTGAGGGGGAGTGGAGTCAAATCACAGCTTCTCCTCTCCAAAGTCAGAGTCCTGTCTGCAACCTCAGATATGGGAATCCAAAGTATCCTATGGCCCCCTCAGATGCTCTCTAGAGCCCATAAGATTGCTCCTCATGAGACTGAGCAGTGAATCTGGGTGACTCCGTTTCGAATCTCAACCCTGCCATGGACTCACTAGGTGACCTTAAAAAAGCTCTTTGACTCAGCCTTAGCCCCTTTACCTGCAACATGGGGATAATAATCCTGGCCTCCTTTACAGGGTTGTCGTAATGATTTCTGAGATAATGTGCTGAATTCTCCCATTGACATAAATTGAATTTAGAAGTGCTTAACTTTGAGTGGATAGTGCACGCTATGGATATAGCAAATAGGGGCAGGCATAAATATTTACTGAGTTTCCTGCACTGAGTGGGGGGTTGGACTGGATGGCCTTATAGGCCCCTTCCAATTCTAATATTCTGTGATTCTAATGCATTTGCTCTAGAGTATAGAAATATTGTATTCTTCAGTGTATGGGAATGGTCTTTTATTTGGCTCACAGATGCCAAGTGAATCATACATACCATGGAATTGTCTTGAGCCAAAAAAGAACTAGATTTCCCAGATACAGACTTCCCTAGTCCTGTGGGCATCTTAAAAAAGATCAATGGATTTGTTGTGGCAAAAGCTTGGGTCACAGCCTACAAGTGTTCTCTGTTGGGATATGCAACCATCCATACCCATGTTTACAGCTAGATTATGGGGTGGTGGAGGTAAGGGGAAGATATATTATTTAAAAAAAGGCTACCATGCACATCAACGCAAGAGACTGGTGTGCATCATTAACACGCATAGCACATATGTAATTGAGTATAGCATCCAACCTGAGTAGGTGCAGCCCACTCCTAGCTGGTAATACATTAGTGAAGCAAGATTTAATAGCGTACATAAATTCCTAAGAAAGAAAACAATTGCTTTCTGTTGCAAGCTATCCACTCCCAGTCCCTATGAGGTCCAACTCAGATAGCATCAGTTCTGTGTGTGACTTCCAACCAACAGCTTCCTGCTGGAGCCTTTGAAACTTTTGCTGTTGTTGTTGATGTTCAGCAACTTGTGAATCTATTACAGAATGTCCAGCGAGATTGAAATGCTCCCCCACAGATTTATTTATTTATTTATTTATTTATTTATTTATTTATTTCTAATGTGCCACTTTTGTAATGACTGGCTTGCGTGCATTTATTCTTTTGCATACGAACAGTCCAGCTTGGGCTGTCCGAAGTTTGGGTTCAGCACCTCGGATAGCTCCTTTAGCATTCTGGCAGGTTCTGCTTGAAACCCAGAATGGATTCACAGCTCCACCGAATTCGGAACCACCAACCTTCTCTGGGATAAACATTCTCATTTTTGTTCATAGCCCAATTGAGAGAACACTTGCTTTGCATGCAAAAGATCCCAGACATGCCCAGGGGCAGCGCCTGGCGTGGTTGGGCAAATACTACGATGCTCAGGCTCCAGGGGGCAGGAGCAAGGAACGCTGGTGCCCGTCGCAAGCATCCCTTCATCTTTTTTGATACTTTTTACTAGGCTGGCAGACACACTGCAAAGCGAAACACTGGCCAAGGCAGCAGCTGCCCACTATTTCCATTTCCCCACAATTTTCATGGCCAAGAAGAATTAGGGGGGGGGGGAGATGGCAGGTGACTGCAGCCTCAGCTGGTGTTTTACTATTCCTCCCAGCATTACTCTGAATGGGAGAACATTTTAATTCCATTTCACAGCTCTCCAGATTTATTGCTGAAATGGGAGGGGAGCACATTTTGCAGAGGGATTTTTTTTTTTTTTTAGTGATTTTTTTAAAATCTTACTTCAACACTGGGGATGCGATATTGCCTTCCATGGCACTTGAGGCATGGCAAACATGGGGCAAAGAGCAGGCCATGAGATACACAAACCCTGAAATGGCAGCTTCACCCTGCCTAAGGGCAGGGCCGGCCCTGTTTAATAGCACCATATGTCCTCATTTATATATAGACAGACTTCTTAATCATCTAATCATAATTAACTTTATGCTGTTGCAGGATTTGTTAATATCAGCGGGTTTATCAGCATCAAGGAAGTGAAATGGATGATGAAAGCGTAAGACACAGGAATCAAAGTTCAGACTTAGGACCTGATGAACAATCTGGCAAGGAGGGCAAGAAACCTAAATCCACGAATCTACAGAAAGAGGCAAGGCTATTGCGATATATTATCTTTTACAACTGAATTTTGTATTTTATTTTATTTTAACGTTGTGGCTCAAACACTTTCGAAATGGTTTGTGTATAAACTAATTTTTCTCAGTTGCTGCTTTGCAAGTCATAATCAATGTGCAATCCTATGCATGTTTAGACAGGAAAAAAAGTGCAGTCTGGGGAATGTTGAGAGTCGAAGGACTTTTTTTCTGTCCAAACATGTATAGGATTTGTTGCTGATGAGGCCATCAGAGGGAAAGGAAGCAGCAGCCAGGCACCTCTCCATCATGCTTGGACCTGTATGAGGCTATTAGAGAGAGAGGGAGAGGAAGCAGATGCAACTAAGAATCTAGTGTCTGAATCCCCCTATGCCCCCCCTTCCCTTTCCTTTTCCCGACACGTATTTTACATTGTAAGCCTGTGGACAGGGACTGTCTTAAGAAACATTTCTGTAAGCGGCCTTGAGAACCTTTTTTGGCTAAAGGAAAGGAAAGGAAAGGAACCTCTCATGCAAGCACTGAGTCATTACTGACTCTTGGAGGGACGCCAGCTTTCGCTGACGTTTTCTTGGCAGGCCTTACAGCAGGGTGGTTTGCCGTTGCCTTCCCCGGCCGTGATTATCTTTCCCCCAGCTAACTGGGTACTCATTTTACCTACCTCAGGAGGATGGAAGGCTGAGTCGACCCAAGCCGGCTGCCTGAAACCAGCTTCCGCTGGGATCGAACTCAGGCCGTGGGGAGAGTTTCAGCTGCAGAAACTGCTGCTTTACCGCTCTGCGCCACATGAGGCTCTTTTTGGCTAAAGGGCAGGATAAAAGTGCTAAAATAAATAAATAACAGATTGTGCCCTTAGCAGATAATAATATTATGGGCATGCCTCCTTCCCCAGTCAGTGAAATGTTCTGGGGGCCACACTGACCTGGCTTTGATTCAGTTTAGAAGGACAGCTCATGACTGACTGGAGTGCAGAAAAGGGCAACTAAAATGATTATTTATTTATTTATTTATTACATTTCTATACCGCCCAATAGCCGGAGCTCTCTGGGCGGTTCACAAAAAGGGGCTGGAGCATCTCCCCTATGAGGGAAGGTTACATCAGCTGGGATTGTTTAGCTTGGAAAAAAGGAGGCTAAGGGGAGACATGATAGAGGTGTACAAAATTATGCATAGTATGGAGAATGTGGATAGGGAGACATTTTTCTCCCCCTCTCCCGAGGTCGTCCCATGAAGCTGATTGGTGGGAGATCCAGGACAAATAAAAGGAAGTACTTCTTCACACAGCGCATAGTGAAATTATGGAACTCACTACCACCCATTTGGATGGCTTTAAAAGGGGGTTGGATAAATTCCTGGAGCTGAAGGCTATCAATGGCTACTAGCCCTGATGGTTGTGTGCTATATCCAGTATTCCAGTAAGCCTGTGTGCATCAGTTGCTGGGAAACTTGGGTGGGAGGGTGCTGTTGCACCATGTCCTGCTTGTTCAAACCTGGCCGATGGCTGGCTGGCCACTGTGTGAACAGAGTGCTGGACTAGATGGACCCTTGGTTTGATCCAGCATTGGGGCTCTTCTTATATTCTTATGACTTTTACTTCTGCCTTAAAGGTGTTTCTGTAATATTTGGGTTTATTTACAAAAAATGGAGTTGAGAGCTTGCCCTGTGTATGCTGTATGCTGCCGTCTGAGCTTGCTGCGTGTACACTGGTGTATGCCACCATGAATGATTCTGCATAAAGTGTGAAGGGGAGATGCAGGTATGCAAAGAGGCAGTGCACAGTGCCACGCAGCCACAGCAAAACTGTGGCTCCCTTTCCCTGTCCCTATCACATACGGGCTTGCACAGCTTATGGCAGCCTTCCCCAACCTGGTGCCCTCCAGATGTTTGCATGCTGGCTGGGGATGGTGGGTGTTGTAGTCCAATGCATCTGGTGGGTAACTGGTTTGGCTGTTTTATGGCTTATCCCTACTACAATGCAATAGAGTGAGGCATGTTTAAACCCAGAGCATCAGCAGACGAGTGTTTTATCGCACGCTCATTACTGGCTACTCACGTTTTTTCACTGGTCCTTTTCACAATGCTGTCCACCTCCCACACGTCTCCCGCTCCCTCTACTCGTTTTCCAATCACAAAAAAAGACCCAGAAAATCAGACTTTTTCAGCTGTAGTGAAATGTGCCCCTATTTCCTGCTGTGTGCAGGATAAAAACGGCCACTGAATTGCCCTTGTGGTCATTATTTACTTCCTCTTTCTTCCCTGCAGGGGAAGCGATGGTAAGGAAACGCAACCCCCCCCCCCCATCTGATGACACTCCCAGTGAAATCAGTGCGGTTAACAGGGCTTAACTTTTTCAACTGGCCATGCACAAAGTGGGAATTCATCCTTGAGCGTTGCGTCCTGATCCTTGGAAGAAAGTCTTGTTGTGTTCAATGGGACTCAGGGCAAAATCAGTTGCAATGTAGAAGATCCAAGATTAGGGCTCACTTGCAGTTTTTGTTTGGTTAATTTGTCCTGAAGATCTTTTCCCTGATGTAAATTCCACCCTTTCTCTTGGGTCTGTCATTAGTTCTGTTGGAGAAGAGCAATACAAGTATAGATGCTGTTCTTGTCTTTTACCCCTGTGGAACTAATAGCAGATTTGGGATGGTGGTGGTTATATTGAGAAAAAGGCACGAGAGGAAGGGTTAAACACCCTTTCTCAGTGCACCGCTTCCCAAGCTAACCGAAGCTGCTATCTAGCTATACAACACCTGCAGAAGATCCTACTGGCACCAGCATTGCTATCTTTTTGGCTCCAGGTTAAAACTTTTCTCTTTTCCCAGGCATTTAGCAAGATGTGTTGAGCTTCATTGATCCTGGATCTATTTTTTATAGTTGTTTATAGTTGGTTTTTAGATACATGTTTTTGTGATGTTGCATGTTTCTGTATATTGTTTTTAGTTGTTTTTAATCTTATGTAAACTGCCCAGAGAGCTTTGGCTATGGAGTGGTATAGAAATGTAACTAATCATAATCATAATAGTTGAGTCCAGTTTGGCTCTTCGTATCACGGCTGGCATCACGGTTGTCATTGCTGGGCAGCTGCAGAGGCCCGCAGTAGTGAAGGGGGCCCATTGCCATCTCCAAGAGCCTCTTGACACCTCCTCGCTGCCCTCTCCAAGCAGTGGTGCAGATAGCCCTGAACCTTGGGTCTGAAGCCCAGGGGCTCCAGATGACCACACAGGGAGTGGCAAGTCATGAGGGCATCAGAACAGCAGAAGCAAACTCCGTTTTGTTCCTGTAGTCACAATGATGCTGCTGCGATCTGAGTCTAAAATGCAAAACTGTGCCTGCTTAGAGTTATTTTTGTTTTGTTTTCAAACTCAGGCTTGGCGAATACTTTTGTTGTTGTTTTAGTGAAGCAATGATGCAGAAGCAACTGTAAAACAGTTGGGGGTGGGGAGAAGAGGAGAACTGTGAGTTGTGTGCTTCACAATTGAAGTAATACACCTTCCCATCTAAAAGGCTATTAAGTCCAGGGCCGAAAGTTACTGAGATGCACCACTATCTCCAAGTGTGCAAACAGGGCCAAGAGTGAGGAGATAGCTCAGCAACCGCCACTTCCCTTGTGCTCTCCCTCTTGGTGGTTGTGTGGATTCAGCGCAGAGCAAATGGCAGGCAAATGGGCAGCGGTCACAAGTGAGGAGGAGGGCTTCGGGGGCACTGCAGGCATATTGCCCCTGCTTTCAATCATCTGGAGTCACCTCTGCTTGGTAAGCTTACCAAGTTACATCCTTAGACACATTCTCACCCCTGCTGGGAGGCCCGAACACCCTTGATACATGCCATTTTGCAAGAACAGCCAATTATCAAGCTAGCAGGTCCAGTTTTAATGCTCCATACAGGCAAGCCAAGTGTCCTGTTGTGTTGGCACCTGAATGAATTAGTAGAGTGCCGGTTGGCTAAATGTGGAGATAATCACGGAGCCTGGTGAAGCTTCTGTTTTGTGGAATGTTTGGTTAATGTTTGCATTGTAGCACAAGTTGTTTCTGGTATTACCTTACCTGTTAATGGCGATAAACGGCTAAGCTGTTTGTGTTCTCAGCACTGCCGTTCGCCAGGCTTAAAATTAGTAATGAAAGCCATTTCTTTGGCACTGAACGCAAAGAAACTGTCGTGTTAAGGACAGAGCATTTATTACTGCACATTCCTTCCTCGGGTATGAAAGTAGCTCGGGCTGGCCGAGCCCAGAGTCTTAAGCAGCAACATCTCCCACTTCAACAGCACATCCTAAAATCCACAGATTTGTTCTTCGGCGACATGAGTTCCTAAGAAGGATGACAGCTGTTGTGTAAAGCTGTCTTTCCTCTATAAACATGGTCACTTGTCTTCATGATCTCCTTAGGAGAATTTCTGTGTAACGGATTTTCAACATGAGTCTTTTAACCCACCACTTTACCAAGTGTCTTAAACCTGGGGCCTGATCCAGCCAGGACCCACTCTAAATAGATCTGGGTACCCATATGACTCAAGTCCACTTGTATGAAAGAAGGATATAGTTTATTGATAGTAAATGGGGGCAGGTAAGAAAAGCTTACACATGTCCCTCAATCAGTAGATCACAAATCCCTTCAGTTGGTGTTGCTCGGGTTCCCTCAAAGCATTTGGTGTTTTCCAAGAGCTCACTTCCCCCTCTCAGGTGAGAACAAGTAGCAGGCCAATCTGCCCAGGAGGAGAAAGGGGGGAAAGCCTTAATTACTTGGCAGGAAATATGGTTTCTCACAGTAGGAACAGAAACATTCTTATCACCCCCCAAAAAGTTATGAACTGTGCAAGACAGCTACTTTGCATTTTCTAACTTTGGCTAACATTAAAAAGCTCTGACCTGAGACAGATCTGAAGGTACAGATAGGACAGCAGAGTTGGGAAGGACTATGGAGACAAAGAGTGTTGAGAAATATGTCAGTGAGAATAAAGGAGAATTATTATAAAATTATATGGAGGTGGTATCTAACCCCGGTTAGATTAAATAAGATAAATAATCAGCATTCAGCAAATTGTTGGAGAGGATGTGGGGGAAAAGGAACGTATTTACATATGTGGTGGGAATGTAAATATGTGCAAAAGTTGTGGAAGATGGTGTTCTCTGAGACTGAAGAAATTGTTGGAATGAAAATAGAAGAAACACCAAGAGTTGCATTACTCTCACTACTTGAAGATTTTAAATGTAGTAAAGAAATCAAGGAATTGATAACGAATTTGCTGACTACAGCAAGGTTGATTGTAGCTAGGAACTGAAAGATTCAAGGTGATTATTGTATTGAAGAGTGGTATAAAGAAGTATGGGAGATTGCTATTAATGATAAATTAACATGTAACATAAAAGTGAGAAAAGGTATAGCAAAAACGAATGATTTTGAGGAAATTTGGAAGCAGTTCCTAATATTTGTGTTTTTTAAGGGAAGTGGGAAACCACCAGCAGAAGAGGTGTTAAGATTTTGGAAACAGGAATGATCCCGGAGGGAAGGGGGAGCACTTGTTATTTGTTGAATTATTTTGGATTATGTTATGATAAAGCATTATGTGTTAACAATTGTATATTCAAGTAATTTGGTGTATTAGTATGTTAATTGTTATGTTGGTTTGTATTTTATGTAGTAATAAATAATTAAAAAAAAAAACTTAAAAAAGCTCTGACCTTCACTCTGCAGTTATAAAAATGAGCTTTAACTTCATATTAGTTGCCAACTGATCAACTAAATTATACATATGCTACTAGACACTGCATATGACTCTGTGTAAATTCACACATGAAGCTTCACCATTCTTCCTAAGCAAATCCAATACACTGAGGCTTCTGCTTCCAGATTCTTTGTGGGATTAAGATCTGCTCCTTTACATGTGTTTTTTTCCCTGGGGCTTCTCCTTTCCCTGCCTTTCTATATGTTCCATTACACAACCACTAGGTGGTGATGTGGTATAGCAGAATGGTGCAAATACACCAGGGTTTCATGCTGCCATTCACAGAAATGTCAGACATTCATCCTTCGAAAACAACAACAGCAACCTGCTATAATGGTTGCAAAGCACGGGAGAAACCCTGGAGGATGACGGTGTCATGTAAAGCACCAGCAAACTACTGTGAGTGAGGAATCATGAATGCACAATAAATGCCTTGTGAAGAAAGACTCACACATGTTCTCATGATATTGTATATAAATTATAAAATATTAGAACAGGAGCGAGGAACCAGTGTCCCTTTTGGACTACAACTCCCACCATCACCAACCATTGGCCATGCTGGCTGGGACTGATGTTAGTGGGAGTCCAAAACACCAGTTCCCCATCTCTGAATTAGAATAACCAAACCACTGTTAAACTCACTTACCTCCATTTTCTTTCCAAGGTGGGTCTGATCAGTGGAATTTGTGTCATTGTCGGTACTGTGATAGGTTCCGGGATCTTTATTTCCCCCAAGTCGGTACTGGCTAACGTTGGAGCGGTTGGGCCTTGCTTAATCATCTGGGCAGCCTGCGGAGTGCTTGCAACATTAGGTAATTCATCTCCTGTGTTTCTAACTCTTTTCATTACAAAATCCAAAATATAAATCACTTCTTATGTTCTATTTCATCCAGCACTTTGCTTCAAAATTAGCATATTCAACACAGCAGAACAAATAACAGAAAATACTCACCTCACCAAACATTCAACTACCTTTCGTACCTCTGGCTTCTGGTTCTTCACTGCAAATCATCACATGATGAGAAACCAAGAGGTGTATGTGTGTGCCAGTGTGGTGTAGTGGTTAGATTGTCAGATTAGGATTGGTAAAACCTGGGTTCAAATCCCCACTCATCCATGAAGCTCTTTAAGTGACCTTGAGCTTTTCTACACAAATCTGTTAATCAGTTGTTAATGTGCAGTTTCATTGCAGAATTGAGATTTGAATACTAGAACGTTTCCTTTCCTACTTTTCTTCTACATACCCTGTAAGTGGCATGGTGGTGTAGCAGAACAGCACAAACACAGAAGTGGGAAAAAAAAACAGTTTTCTTTGGGTTTTACAATTAAATGCCGCATTTTCACTGCTCTAAAAAAACTTGCCGAAAGTGCTTTTTGGATACAGAAGCGAATCTGGAGGGTCGCGGCAGCATCTCAAGAACCTGTAAGCAACCATGAGTAGGGAATGACAAGCACACAATAAATACCTCGGGTAGAAAATACCCTTGTGCCGGTCACTAAGCCCCACCTACTCACAAGGTTGTTGATGGCTGAGGCCGTCAGAGGGAGAGGAAACAGCAGACTCTCCTTATGCTAAGATCCAGTTCTGCTAGTTGATGAATCACTGCCTGTCGTGTAGATCAAAAGGGCTCTGGAGAACAGAAAGTTAAGATAGTATATCTGAGAGCAAGGGTTGCTCCAATTCTAACATCTTTTTACCGTTAGAGCAATGTTTCACAGACAGAGACAGAGCATTATCCAAGGAGGTAGGAAGGGCCAAGGTGAGAGAAGGCATATGGGTTGGGAATAGCTTTGGTGGATGTACATGACAGAATAGATCAGAAGTAGATGCATGAAAGGAAGATCATGGGGGGTCCTGGGCTGAAAAGACTGCAAGTAAATTGGTCGAAAAGGAGCTGAGGAGTTAGGCAGGGACCCTCCTAGGTATGTGCAGTGGAATGTTGGGGGCAGGTTCCTTCCAAAATCTCTATCAGCTATAGAAACTTCCCGAACGAGACTCCACGCAGGCGCAGAGCCCATATGTGTGATGCACAGAGACCACGAAGAAGAAGCTACATTATCCTGCTGCATATACAAAGCTAATTATCTTTTTGTCAGTTGTTTTCCATGGGCTTTGCCCTGAAAAGTGTCATAAAAAGTTCTATAAATAACTAAATAAGCATAATACGAGGGGGAAATGCCACGTGAGCCATTTTGAACCTCAGGAAGGAAGGAAGGAAGGAAGGAAGGATGAGATATAAACAAAAACATAATAATGCAAATTCATGAAACCTGACCCTAAAAATCACCTCTCCTCACTGCCTTTTATATTGTAGCCCCTGATCAGTAGTGTTTCATGGGCACTGCCCAATAGGACTGCTTGATAGTAGCACAACTGCACTACTCATAAATGGAAGAGATGTGATCATGGGGGAGCAGACAGCATTTCCATAGCAACTCAAAAATGATAGTGATTTCGTGATTACAGAAGCACTAGGTGAGAGGTATGTGGAAGTGTTAAATTAACACTTAATTGGAAACAGAACCATTATGAGTGACTGAATTACCAGGGCCCCATAGAATCTGGTGCACCTTACAAGTAAAGCCATATTGAAATAGAGATTAGTAGTAGCACAGCTACTGTGGCAACGATAGCACAGAGGTCCTTTTTTTTCACACTCCACTTCTTCTTTCCTCAGGGGCGCTATGTTTTGCCGAACTTGGCACAATGATAACAAAATCAGGAGGCGAATATCCGTACCTTATGGAAGCCTTTGGCCCGATACCTGCGTACTTGTTTTCTTGGTCCAGTCTAATAGTCATCAAGCCCAGTTCCTTTGCCATCATTTGCCTCAGCTTTGCGGAGTACGTGTCGGCTCCGTTTTATCCAGGATGTGACCCTCCCGTACCTGTCATCAAGTGTCTGGCGACAGTAGCCATTGGTGAGTATTTATTTATTATTTATTTTATTATTTATAAGGATTTTTATGCCGCCATTCAGCCAAAAAAGGCTCTCACGGCGGCTTACAAAAGTATTTCTTGACAGTCCCTGCCCACAGGCTTACAATCTAAAAGACATGACACAAAAGGAAAGGGGATTGGGAGGAAGAGGAGGAGGAGGAAAGGAAAGCAAATTCAGGCACTACAATCTTAGATGGAAAGTTCAGCAGTTACAGGTGACAGCAGGAGGGAGGGGGCTCTGAGCTGGAGCTGGACCCAGGCACGGTGGAGAGGTGCCTGGCTGCTGCTTCCTCTCTCACTGGTGGCCTCTGCAGCGACAGTTGGTAGCAGGAAGGAGGGGGCTCTCAGCTGGAGCTGGACCCAGGCACGGTGGAGAGGTGCCTGGCTGCTGCTTCCTCCCTCACTGGTGGCCTCTGCAGAGACAGTTGGTAGCAGGAGGGAGGGGGCTCTCAGCTGGAGCTGGACCCAGGCACGGTGGAGAGGTGCCTGGCTGCTGCTTCCTCCCTCACTGGTGGCCTCTCCAGAGACAGTTGGTAGCAGGAGGGAGGGGGCTCTCAGCTGGAGCTGGACCCAGGCACGGTGGAGAGGTGCCTGGCTGCTGCTTCCTCCCTCACTGGTGGCCTCTCCAGAGACAGTTGGTAGCAGGAGGGAGGGGGCTCTCAGCTGGAGCTGGACCCAGGCACGGTGGAGAGGTGCCTGGCTGCTGCTTCCTCCCTCACTGGTGGCCTCTCCAGAGACAGTTGGTAGCAGGAGGGAGGGGGCTCTCAGCTGGAGCTGGACCCAGGCACGGTGGAGAGGTGCCTGGCTGCTGCTTCCTCCCTCACTGGTGGCCTCTGCAGAGACAGTTGGTAGCAGGAGGGAGGGGGCTCTCAGCTGGAGCTGGACCCAGGCACGGTGGAGAGGTGCCTGGCTGCTGCTTCCTCCCTCACTGGTGGCCTCTGCAGCGACAGTTGGTAGCAGGAAGGAGGGGGCTCTCAGCTGGAGCTGGACCCAGGCACGGTGGAGAGGTGCCTGGCTGCTGCTTCCTCCCTCACTGGTGGCCTCTGCAGAGACAGTTGGTAGCAGGAGGGAGGGGGCTCTCAGCTGGAGCTGGACCCAGGCACGGTGGAGAGGTGCCTGGCTGCTGCTTCCTCCCTCACTGGTGGCCTCTCCAGAGACAGTTGGTAGCAGGAGGGAGGGGGCTCTCAGCTGGAGCTGGACCCAGGCACGGTGGAGAGGTGCCTGGCTGCTGCTTCCTCCCTCACTGGTGGCCTCTGCAGAGACAGTTGGTAGCAGGAGGGAGGGGGCTCTCAGCTGGAGCTGGACCCAGGCACGGTGGAGAGGTGCCTGGCTGCTGCTTCCTCCCTCACTGGTGGCCTCTGCAGACGAAAACAAGTTAGCTGGCAGAATGTGTTAGGGCGGAATCCTATGGACTGCGCCCTTAGTGCGTGGAAGCCTCCAAACCTGGAGTCTTCTGAGATTACTATGTCCTACCAGGCAGAAGCTGGAGGGCAAGAAGAGCAGCAGAGGAAAAACTTTGCCTCCCCATCATCTGATCTCATTTATTTTTGCTACATGGGCTTTTCAGGCCATCTAGCAAGGGTGCTTTGGAGGAGGACGGAAGGAGGCTGGAGGACACTTAGTATAAATACTACCTTGACCTCTCCAGTGTCCTCTCCTCCCCACCCACTGGAACACGCCCTTTCCCCCCTCTCTGAGTCCGATTTTCATTGATAAGAAAGAAAGAAAGAAAAAAGATGGAAGCAGCAGCAGGAAAACACGGGAAGGTTGCAGATGGAAGCTGACAATGACTGGACATGTAACCTGTAAAATTCCACGAACGAAGCAGGGCAATTGCACAGTAAAAGCCTTGATTGGAAGCAACCCCATTTTTACGCTGGACTTAAAATCAGGAAAATATTGGTGCATGCATTCATTCTAATGCATCTCTGTTCTTTCCCTTCTCTTAGTGATCATTACTCTTGTGAATTCGCTGAGCGTGAAATTGGCAAGCTACGTTCAGAATTTTTTCACTGCTGCTAAAATGGTAATTGTTGTAATTATCATTATAAGTGGCATTGTTCTCCTAGCCAAAGGTACATTCTGTCTTCGTTACATACTCTCTCTATATAGTATAACAACTGTTCCTGTAAAGACTGGATTTTTAGTTTCGTGGGAGTTGCTTTCTTTTGGGGCACATTTGTTGATAATTTTAATACCATCTTCCTTGTAAATAAATTGAAAGTACTTCATATTGTACGTTAAACATAACACACTTTTTTAAAGTCGCATTTTATTCTAACTTGTTTTAAAATACAGCATAAAATTAATGAAAATCACGCATCAAAACAAGAATAAAAAGATTGGACTGTACTTAAAGAATACGTATGCCACTTTTCAGCATACTAAAGTCCAAGGACGTTAACAACAACGATTAAGTCATCCAATCATAATAAAGTATAACAGCAATAAAAGCAAAATGAATCAAAACAACATAGCATCAACATAATCAGGAGAGTCAATGAGCAAAATAAATAATTTAATTAAAAGGCTGTGAAAATAGGAATGTTTTTACCTTGGGTTTTTCTTTTGCTTCTGGATTCTTTGTGGGATAAAGATCCGATCCTCTACAAATGTTTATCCCCCAGGGTTTTTCCTGCCCTGCCTTTCTATACGAGCCGTTACATAAACTCTAGGTGGTGCTGTGGTATCGCAGAATTGTGCAATTACACTAGGGTTTCATTCCACCATTCTTAGATATACCAGGCTTTTCCTGATTAAAACACACACACACACACACAGGTTGCAAAGAATGGGAGAGGCCCTGGAGGATGACGACATCATGCAAAGCACCCCGCAAACTACCATAAGTGAAGAATCATGAGTGCACAATAAATGCCTCGTGTAGAAGGGATCCTGGTGCCTAAAAGTGAATAGGGTATATGCAAACCACGTACCTCTGAGGAATGTGTTGCGTAATTGGGGTGCCACCAGTGAAAAGGCCTTTTATCTGGTCACCCATCCAGCTAAGCTCAGAAGGCAGGGCCTCTGATGAAGGTTCTGAAAGGGATACAGGGAAAGCCTTCCTTCAAAATAACTGTGAATGAAATCTACAGCATTGTTATCAACAGACACTATTCCTCTTTTTTCCTTTATTTATTTTACACAAAGGGGGTTATGTCTTTGACATGCAGTCAAGACTGCAGGGTATGCCTTTAGGGCAGTCTAGGGCCAAACTCGGCAGAATGAGCATTCACCAGCTGGTTGTTATGACTAAACATGCATAGAAATGCAACCTAAATAACTTTAAGTGCACCATTCTTAGTATGTGTAGCTAGTGCATTGCCCCCATTTAATTTTATGCCACTGAAAAATCAGTGAATTGAAATATAGAGATATGGTTTGTTGAGGGCAGCTGGTTGACCACTGTGTGAACAGAATGTTGGACTATATGGACATTTGGTTATGTTCTGTGATGGTGGGGTGCGGGACATGCACAACAAAATAGCAATCCTAAGGAGACACCCCACCCCACCCCGCATGCAAACATATTGAAATCACTGCTTACGGACAATGATAGGATTGGTATAAAAACAACAATGAGTCTTGTGGCATTTTAAAGAGTAATAAATGTACTATGTTGAAGTTTCCATGGACTAGATCCCAGTTCATCGGAAGCACAAAATGTTAATATAATTTTTGTTTGTTTTTCAGGAAATACACAGAACTTTACAAATTCCTTTGATGGCCCCCCGCTTTCTGTGGGTGCGATCAGCCTGGCATTTTATAATGGACTTTGGGCATATGATGGATGGTAACATGTTTTTATTACTGTCATTCACAGTTAAAGTATAACTGCTTATACCCAGTTTTAATCTCTAAGAGTTGATCTTAAAAGCTTTCATGATTCATAGATATGAAAGGAAACCAAAGTCCTGTCCACTTTTGTACACCTTTTACTTATGGAACTCACAGCCACAAGATGTGGTGATGCCCACTAGATTAACAGCATACTGCACTTGACTGACCCCATCTCTGATCCGGCAGGGCCCTTATTTTGTCCTCAAGGCACATATTTCTGTAGAATCCCAAAACGAAGCATCCTTCTTAGCCGCTTCAGTCAGTGTTGTCCTGTGACTCCTGCCCTAATCCTTATGGCCACCTAGAGGGAGAGGCTAAGGCAAGTGCAGGTTGGTCCTCCATCTCCTTCCTCTCGTCCCGTCCCAGATGCTCGGGGAGAGCAGGTGAACAGGCAGTGACTGCAAGGAGGAGGAGCGGGAGGGCAGTAGCTCAGCGGTAGAGCACCTGCTTTGCATGCAAAAAGCCCCAAGTTCAATTCCCAGCTTCTCTGGGTAAGGCTGGGAAAGAATCCTGCATGAAACCTCAGAGAGCCACTGCCAGTCAGTGTCAATAATACTGGGGCTAGACGGAACAAGGGTCTGTTTTAGGAAGGCAGCTTCCTATGTTGCTATGGTCTGGCAGTGAGCCCTCTGCTCAGAAGTAGGCCTTAGCAGATGCCCAACAATGGCACCCCCTCATGCTGGTTGTGACTGCAATAAGTGAGGATGCATTAAGGGTGCAGTCCTATTAATCGTGCCCTCAATTAGGAGGTTTCCGATCATCCAACGCCGGGTGGGAGCTGCAGTGGAAGTGATCTTGCCTCACGTCGTCCTGCCATGCAGTTTTTGCTAGATGGGCTTTTTTTTTTGGCCTGTCTAGCAATGGCACTTCAAAAGGGGAGGGAAGGGGGCTGCAGAGGCGCCATCAGGATAGCTCGTATCCTGTCCTCTCTGGTCTCCTCCCCTCCCTACCCACCAAAATGCCCCCTTCCCCCCCCCCACCCCACGCCAAGTTCACCTTTCCAACCTTGGAGGACAACAGGTGTGGTTCATTCCATGCAGGCTGCAAGGGGGTGGGTCAGGGGGATCAGATCTCCAACTCCCCCTTTCGAAGTCTCTGACCTCGGAGGGGGGAATCCACACTATGGGCCATCAGACCATGCCTTAGTCTTGCTTTCCATCTGCCAGGAATTGCACATGGAATTGCTTTTTCTTTTTTCTCTCGGGTTGTGTGTATGTGTCCACCAGGATTATATATATAAAATTATTTCTTTAAATTATATAAATAACTGTGCACCACAAATAATGGTGTAAGTACCACATAATGGAGACATTCACGTGCAGCTTCTAGCTTGCTGGTTGCTGCTTTCAGGTGTCTTCTCACCAATATCTGTAACTTGCATCGAGCACCAAATATGACTGTTGTTGAGTTAGCCAAATTGAGAAGGCCGCCATTATTTCCATGCAATTTACTTGCTCCGGAGATTGTTGGCTCTTATATAGAGAGCTTTCCATCTGAGCTAGCCATGCAGCACTGAGAGCACACAGGCCACAGGCCACGTGCTTAGTTTGTGGGACATCAATATGCATTTTCATAAGTACCTGTCTGGCTGGCTTGATTTCAGACACACAGAACTGAATCTTATATAAGTGCCGGCATTTCGCATCCAATATTGCTGATGTGGGGAAAGAAGAGGAAAGGTGGAGGTTGATGGCTCGGAAGTCCGTCCAGTATGAGTCAGAGGGTGGATCTTAAAATAGAATTATTCTATTCTAAACCTAAAGCCTAAAATGAGTTTGCTGTCATCATCTCTGTAGCTAGATATTTCTGACACAGGAGCACAGATTGTGTAACTGATGGATGTACAGTAACTAGAATAATTTCTGGAAATTCAAAAAGCGCTCAGAATTGGTTAAGGGTGCAATTCTTGCAGGTGTACAACTCCAGGCTGCAGGCAGTGGAGGTTGGTGGCTCCACTATCAGTGGGGTGGTGAACCCACTCTGGGTTTCAGTCAGAAAGAGTCAGAACTCTAAAGGATAACTCCTTTAGAGTTCTGACTGGTTATGACTGAAACCCAGAACAGATTCACTTCCCCACCAACATCAGATCCATCAGCCTGTAGTAAGCGGTCCATGTGACTTACTTCACAGTGGACAGCCCTCTATTTGAAGTCATCCTCTATTTAATGGCATGTTCAGTCCAAGCCTGAGAGGACAGGGGGCCTTGACGTTTCCCCTGGACAACAGACTCAGGAGGTACACAGATCACTTGCTCAGTCCTCCTGATTATGGTGAAATGTATCATATTTCTATTTAAATTAAAGAATAGTATTTATTTCTATATTTGCATCTATGCAGAGTTTCATGCAAATCTGCATCCTCTTTTGTCCCCTCCATGGGTGATCCATTTGTTCTTTTGTGGAGATACATAAATGGCTGCCCTAAACTGAATGCTCTTAGGATGGCCAGGTCTCCTACTTTTCAGAGGACGGTCCTCTGTTTGAAGGGCTGTCTAGTCATAGCCCAGTTTAAAGATACAGAGCTATAATAAGAAAGGAGAGCAGAGGCCTTGAATTTGCCCGTCAACACTTAGTGCCTGAACAGCACACTGGGCAAATGCACAGGACACAATCTTTCCCACTATGGAGAGATGTACTGTGTTTCTGTTTGACTTATAGTAACAGTGGTGTGGGGCAACCTTCCCATGCCTGAGTTCTTCTATTAATTCTCCTTTAAGACAATCATCCAAGAATTCTTCTTCTAATGAGCAACTGGGCTGTTTCTTATTCCAGCCTAATCAGGTGCCTGTGTACCTGATTTCCACTTGACTGGCAAATCACAAGGGGTGTGTGGGTGACTCTTCTTTTGGCTAGCCCTGTGCTCCTTGTGTTACTGTTCTGGATGCTGGCTCCCTTCCTAGCATTCTTTGGTGATTGACAGGTAGGAGGTTAGATTATGTAAAAGCTTAGGTTAGTTTTCCGTTTAATATAGCCTCTGATTCTCTTCTATCTCTGCAAAAGCTCTTTTGATGATAAATGTTTATTTTTTCCTTCCTGATTGGAGAATGTGTGGTTGAGATTTCTGACTAAGACCCCATTGAGAGGGTTTTTCTCTTCCCATGTTAGTGTTTTGTGAACCACCCAGAAAGCTTTGGATATGGGACGGGATAGAAATATAATAAATGAAATGACAAACTTAAGTCCCGTTGGTTTCAGTGTGTCTACTCTAAGCATGATTAAACCTAGAGCCATCCCAAGATGTACGACCACACAACTACTAGTCATGATTGTTATATCTTACCTCTAGTATCAGAAATAATGTGTCTCTAAAGACCAGTTGCTGGGGAATATAAGCAGGAAGGTGCTGAGGCACTCATATTCTGCTTGTGGACTTCACATTGGGACACCTGGCTGGCCACCGTGTGAACAGAATGCTGGAAGGCCATTGTGGAGGAACCCTTTGTTCGCTGAGTGGTGGTCAAAGACTCTCAAGACACAATTTCTCTCATTTTAGGAAAGGTTTATTATGAGCAGCCTGAAGTGCTGCAAGGTGGCAACTCCTGTGTTGGACTGCATCTCCCAGAATGCCCCAGCCAGCAGAGCTGGCTGGGGCATTCTGGGAGTTGTAGTCCAACACATCTGGAGCGTCCCAGGTTGAGGAAGGCTGTCCTAGAGGATCTGAAGGACTGCCTACTAATTTCAGGAAAGGCTAACATATTTATAGGGTCAGTTCCCCTTAGAGACAACGGCAGAACCTTCCCACCAATCAATACAGTTTTGCAACACAGTAACCAATGATAGACAAGTGCAGAGTGCAAATAATTCTAAGACTAGAAAAACAATACGTAGATGGGTATTGCAATCATTTAAGCAACCATCCATCTATCTGTTTCCCTTTTGTGGTTTAGCTTGCTTTGAAAATATCTCACTCCACCCTCTGTTTCTGTCGAGACACAGTCCTGTGACATGTATTTCAACATAGACCGTTAGTTGTGAAAGTGGTTGCAGTCTTAATACATGTTAGGTACGCTGAAAGCATGAATCTTATGATTTATAATGAAACGGCCAAAGCAGTTTATTTTCTTATAGCTGTGGGCACAACCCATCTTGATTTCCTCGACACCATTGGTCTGATCCAGCATGGCCACGCTTGTGAACTTATGACCACCAACATAAGTAACTTGCAGCCCAATGCATGTTGATTTGGAAAGAAATCCCACTGGGTTCTATGAGGCTTTCTCCTAAGTTAGCATGTGTAGGATCATAGCCTTGCAAAGTCATGTTTTGGTGTTGTTGTTTTCTTCTTCTTCTTCCAGGAATCAACTCAATTATATCACAGAGGAGCTTAAAAATCCTTATAGGTATGGAAAATATTACATATGCCAATGAAACACCAATTCCTCATCATATCCAGCTGTTTAGGGCCAAACTAGATGCAATGTTAATTGTGTGTATGCAATTAATGTCCACGTCGAAGTAATGTAAACTACAGCCATGGGAGGAGGGGATCAGCATTGGGAGCAGTAGGATTAACCCTTTCTCTGCTGTGATTTTTGATGAAAATCACCCAGCCCGAAGCTGCTATTTGTATTCAAAGCCTTCAATACCTGCGGAGGGGTTGGTGGAGTTCATTGGAATCACAGCAGCGATGGAAGGGTTGGAATTCTCAGTGATGGAAGGGTTGAACTCCCAATCTACATCCACTCTTGTGGTCCCAATTCTGCTCCCCTGCCCCCACCAAAAAGTGTACATGAAGTGCACTGCACAATTAAATCACATCTCCTGGTGGTTCCACATGGACCTTTGGCCCCATTGGAGTCCACCAGAAAAAGAGCCTTCAGTGTGGTGGCCCCCTTCCTATGGAATTCCCTGCCTTTCGACATCAGACAGGCACCAACCTTGTATTCCTTCTTTGTTTCTTTTTAAAATATATTTTAATGGGTTTCCCCCCTCCCCTATTTTTATTCTATTTGTTCACCGTTCTGAAATTCTTGAATGGGAAGTGGTATATAAATATTGTAAATAAAATAGATAAAATCTAGCTTGGATCTCAGATATTCTGGTGACGTTGCTGGCTGGCTGACCCTTTGTTAGGCAGGCTTTTGGTTCATAGCACAGAATGGTTCAGATAAGCCACCCTAGAGAAAATGTCCTGGGTTCAGACAACACGCTAACCCACAGTTCAACAAACAACCCATGATTCAACAACAACCCACAGTCAACCACTGAGTGTGGGTTAGCATATTGTGGGTTAGCTTTGTGTCAATCACTGGGCTCAAAAGTCACCCAGGGTTGTTAGCTCTGCTACCTCACAGGTTTGTTGTAAGGATAAACTAGAGTGGAGGAACAATGTGGGGCTCCCTGGATAACAGGCAGGAAATAAATATAACAGAAAAATAAATGTTTATTTTTTAAAAAAAATCTCACCTTTCTGCCGGATGACATGCTGCCCCCCCGCCCACAAACTGACTGAGAATAAGTGAGAATTAATACATAATAATGCATAATAAGATTTTTTAAAAGGCAGCGGTGACTTAGAAAGGCTCAGAGCAGGGGGATGACAATGATGGAAAATGTCCATAAATCAACTAAAATTTCTTTAATCAGGTGAAAGCCTTCATATATACTGATAGCATTGTATCTTTATATTTAGAAATCTACCACTGGCTATTATTATTGGAATCCCACTAGTCACCGTCTGTTACGTTCTGATCAATGTTTCTTATTTCACGGTTATGACATCAACAGAACTCCTGCAGTCTCAAGCTGTTGCTGTGGTGAGTATGACCAGGAGTTTCTAGATAAAAAAGAATTGTTGCTTTTGTTTCAGGAATTGGGGTGTGTGTATCAACTAATAGAAACCCAAGGCTCTGTCACATTTATGAGGGGATGTTTCCATACGTATGCAAGGGAATCCTAAGCATGTTTACTCAGAGGTAAGCCTTGGGGCCAAACTGGATGTGATTGTTGTCACACATAGGGTTTAAAAAATAAAATGAAGGGGGATGCAACCTGGATTGGGACCATGACATGCGGGAGGGGGCTTTAATGTTTTGCCCCTGTTGTGGTCTTCATTAGAATGCCTTCCCCCAGTGCTTAATGTTTGCTGTGGAAGGAAAACTCCCATTGGTGCCAGTATGAATTTTCCTCCTGTTATGAATAGTATGTGCAAGGCCAGCATCAGAGGTCGGTATCACTGGGCACCAGCCAAGGCCCACGCATCCTGCAGGGGGGTCACAGTTAACTCTTGGAGCCTCCTGGCTCTGCTCCTCCTCCTCTTTGCCATCACTGGTTGTTCACCTGCCCTCTGCAAGCGTACAGACGATGACCAGAGTGAGAAGGTAGAGCAGCACCCTTCATTTACTTTGTCTCCCTCTCTGGGCTGTTGTACGCAGGGATTCAAAGCCAGGTGTTTAAGAACAAAACGTGCGAAGACCTAGACCTGGCTGGATAAATCTGTCAGTTTCACTTTCTCCCACTGTCAGTTTTTTTTAAAATCTCGTGTTCTTTTAAAACTTGAGAAGTTAGTGGATATTGTTAAATTCCAATCAAACCAAACAAAATGAAATTCTCACCCATTCTGAATTTCACCAGGAGGTGAAATGTAGGGGGTGGCTACAGAGGTTTTCCTACACCCTCCGCCAGAATGATATTTCTCTCCTCTCCAACTCCATGATGTAGGTAGATGGTTAAGCTGCTGTCTGCGGGCTACTGCTACAGTAATGGGGAACCACTTCCAGTACACTATAGGAGTAATAATGTGTATTTAGCCTAAAAGACGAGGAGGATATGACAGCAATATAGCACATATTCGCTTCTTGAAAAAGCAGTGCATACTTTTTAATAAAGCATCTTTACTATTACTGTGTCTCGACTTGCCTCACTGTCCGACTTCTTAATTTTGCATTTTAAAATGTGCATTTTTTTCTTCCATCGCAGACCTTTGGGGACAGGGTTCTGTATCCGGCTTCTTGGATAGTTCCTCTCTTTGTGGCTTTTTCTACCATCGGAGCAGCCAATGGGACTTGCTTCACTGCTGGCAGGTAAAACTCAAAACTTACCAAGGTGGAGTTCCAATGCACAGGTTAAAGTTGTCTGATAACCCCCTCCCCATAGTATTCACATTGCAAAACATCTCTGCTTTCATATGTCTAGGGGATTGATGGCCTTCACTAGGTTGCTCTGTTTCCAATAGAGCCTGGGCACTTGGGACAAAAAAGTTTCTTACTCCCAGTTGCTGGTGAACACAAGTGGGAGGGTGTTTTTGCACCCATGTCCTGCTTGTGGGCTTTTCATAGGCATTGGTCGATTCCTGTAGGAACAAAATGCTGGGTGAGATATGAGGTTTTTGGTCTGGTCCAGCATGGAGAGAGCAAGAAGATCTTTTTGAGCTCATGCTATTTTTAATGCTCCCATTAAGAGGACACCGTACCTCTGGGCCATTCCAAAAATCAAAGCAAGTTTTCTAGGACTTAAGTTGGCTGAAGTTTACAAGCTTGTAAGCTTCTCTTAGGGCTGGGCAGGAAGGGCAAGGCGTAAATTTAACATTTTACTATCTTCTGCATATATCTACATTTTACTATCTTCAGCAGTCTATAAATGAATAAATATAATCTACATGTCTGCTCCTTAATCATAATCTGGTGTATGTAAAATCACAGTGCACGTGATGTTAGTAGTGCTACCTCATCTCCCAGATATGTATGCCTTTGGCATTGGACTGTTATGACCTTATTCTTGGTCATACCACATAGGCCTTGCAGCTAGCTCCTCCTATGCTCTCCTCAGCTCCTCCTATGCTCTCCTCCTTACTGCATAACATAATAAAAACACGTTCTATATTGAAATTCAAACTCTCTCTCGTATCAAAATGCATAGCCCCATGCAAAGGTAGACAGGTCTTTGTTTTCTGACACCCTTAAAAGTTGTATATGAGAAGAAATGAGCCATTTTTCTTACCCCACCAGGACAGGCTCGCACCTGCCAAAATTCTCTCTTCCCCCAAAGCATTACAGGCACAAGCGGCCTGCCACCATTTCTATCAGAGTAACTTTCTCTAACCAAAATAATTTGCTTTCCTAGGCTCGTTTATGTAGCAGGTCGCGAAGGGCACATGTTAAAGGTGCTATCTTACATCAGCATTAAGCGATTAACCCCAGCACCTGCCATCATATTTTACGTAAGTATGATTTTTGAAATAAGATCTTTCACCTTAAAATGACGACGTCAAATCTGGCTCTGTGATTTAATTTCTCTGAAAGCTTGGGCTTCATGCTGCTTTTTTACATATGCAAAGGTATCTCTAAGGAGGCCTTGAACCAACCAAGCATCAGGACTGCAACTTAGAAATAAGCTAGAGGAGACTAATCGTGATGGTATCTGTACGCCGCCCTGAGATCTTAGTGATATAGGGCGGGATATTATTATTTATTTATTTATTTATTTATTTATTTATTTATTTATTTAGCACCATCAATGTACATGGTGCTGTACAGAGTAAAACAGTAAATAGCAAGGCCCTGACGCATAGGCTTACAATCTAATAAAATCATAGTAAAACAATAAGGAGGGGAAGAGAATGCCAACAGGCACAGGGTAGGGTAAGCAGGCACAGGGTAGGGTAAAACTAACAGTATAAAGTCCGCACAACATCAAGTTTTAAAAGCTTTAGGAAAAAGAAAAGTTTTTAGTTGAGCTTTAAAAGCTGCGATTGAACTTGTAGTTCTCAAATGTTCTGGAAGAGCGTTCCAGGCGTAAGGGGCAGCAGAAGAAAATGGACGAAGCCGAGCAAGGGAAGTAGAGGCCCTTGGGCAGGCGAGAAACATGGCATCAGAGGAGCGAAGAGCACGAGCGGGGCAATAGTGTGAGATGAGAGAGGAGAGATAGGAAATATATGAATATTTTAAATAAAATAAATAAATAAATAAGCTGTATGTCAATTAAAGCCAATGTTTGAAAGGTTTCCATCAAAACTATCATATGCGCAATTAATATTAGCTCTTACTTTAGAGGGCTCCCAATACTGTGAAATCTGCATTTTCTATCTATGTCCTCCCTGCAATCTCTCTCTTTTGCTTCCAGGGTGCAATAGCTATTATTTATGTCATCCCAGGAGATATCAATACACTCATCAACTACTTCAGCTTTGCAGTCTGGATATTTTACGGTTTAACTGTACTGGGTCTCATTGTCATGCGCTTTACCAGGAAAAGTCTAGAAAGGCCTATCCGGGTAAGTATTGCACCAGAAGGTATTCCTCAGAAGGATTTCCTCACTGGGCAGATGTTGCATGGCTCCAGATGCTTTTTGGGTGATGGCATTGGCAATTAGGGGCACAGGATGGGGCAGGGGAGGGGCATGCATGTAGGGCAAGTTCTTCCACCAGCCTTCCAAATGTTCTGGCGCCTGCTTTTTCCTTGTGCCGTTGCTAGCGTTCCTGCTAGCGCACGCACTATAAATTCCAAACTTCAGTCACACATTTAAACTGGATGTCTAATAAAACATGTTTATTTATTGCTACTCAAGTGCTGTTCATCACATATAGTTTCTGGGCTTAATCTGTCTAGAGCCCTTTGTGAAAATCTTTGAAACACGTGAAAAATATCAGAGAGCTTCTGCAGATGCACTGAGTAGTTTTCCTTCTTTGGCCGTGATCAGAAGACACCTTAACCCATGGCTTTAACCATGGTGGTTAAGCCAGAAAGCCAGGCTGTGTTCAGAAGACGCCTTAAACCAGGGTTTTAACCATGGTGAATAAATCAAAAGGCCTTATTACTGTGGTTAAAGCTGTGGTTTAAGGCGTCTTCTGAACACAGCCTGGCTTTCTGGCTTAACCACGATGGTTAAAGCCGTGGTTTAAGGTGTCTTCTGAATGGACCCATTTTATTGTCCACACACACAGGTCAGTGCCTAAACCAAGGAACAAGATGGCGCCCCTTCCCTCTCCCAAAGCCAACTGACCTTCAACGCTCATCGTGGGGTCGCTTCCTCCACTGCATCTAAGGCAACAAACTGGCTTTGGAGCATGGAGGGCAGGATGTAGGGCGCATAGCTCTCTCCTCCAACACTTTGCTCCCACCTTCCAGCATTTGCTGCCTGGAGAGGGACGGCCTCATTTTGTCAACCTGGACACCCCCCCTCCCCGGGTTTAGGCTGCTCCACTGTCACTTCAAAGACATAAATTCCAAGTATGCCCTTAGAAATTATACTCCCCTTATGGTGCCATCCCCTGAAGTATTCTTCCTCCTAGTGCAGTTCAAATGTTCTAGTTTTTTCTATACCATCACAGTGTGTTAGAGTTCGCATCACCCTTGGTTACCTACCAGGGTAAGGTGGCAGATTTGGCAAAGGTAGTGAGTGAATGGAGATGCTATATTTAGTTGAACATAAGTTCTCCTGATCCTGTGAAATAAAACCTAAACCTGCTCCATATCTTGCTGTGATAGAATTCCAGCTGGAGAATACCATTTGGACAGGCCCCATGTGTGGCCGTGATAATCAGTTATCTCATGAGTCAGATGGCGGAAGATCAAATTGACAGCCCCAAACATGACCAGGGTAACTCAGATAACATGCAGAGGTTTTAAACTGACAGATGTGGGGTGCTCAGGTGAGCCCGTGCCAAAGGAAGTGAGTCAGGTGGCTAGCAGGAGGAGGGCCTTCTCTGCTGTGGCACCATGGCTGTGGAATGAGCTCCTTAAGGAGGTTCGCTTGGCACCTACACTATATTCTTTCAGACGCCAGGTGAAGACCTTTTTATTCTCTCATCATTTTAACAGTCTAGAAATTTAATTTTAACTTTGCGGTTTTAAATTTGTATATCTGCACTGCTGATTTTATCCTGCTTGTGCTTTTATATTGTATTTTACATCATGTTTTTATATTGTTTGTTTTATACTTTGGTTTTAATTTTTGTGAACTGCCCAGGGAGCTTCGGCTATTGGGTGGTGTAAAAATGCAATAAATAAACATGAAATACGCTCTTCAGGTAATATTTGCATGCCATGTCCAATGCCACAACGGTTAAAACAGAAGAGAAGCATGGGGGAAACTACAAAAATTGAGTGTCTGAACAAAACATTCTGTTGGTTTGGCCTCGTGCGCCAGAGTAGAGCTCTGCCAATCCCTTCCAGGAACCTGAAATTTCTCACATCATTGCATTTTTCTCCCTCGATCTTGCAGGTACCCATTATCATCCCCGTCATTGTGACATTAATTTCAGTCGTGTTGGTCTTAGCACCCATTATCACCGCACCTGAGCTGGCATATTTGTACTGTGTGCTGTTTATTCTTGGCGGACTTATCTTTTATGTACTTTTCATCCACTTTAAATTCAGTTGGGCTCAAAAAATCTCAAGTGAGTATATTATTATTAGTTTGGGCTGCCTTCCATCTAAGATGGCTTTGTGATAAAAGAATTTGGGCCTGGCCACTTAGCCTGGAGGAATCGTACTCCGAAAGGAAGTGGATGAGCAGGTGGGATGTATAATTCAGAGGAAATGATATAAATGTAGTAATAGTAATTTATTAATGCTTAGGCCATTCGCATGATATAAATGAATCTGAGTGGAATTAAGTGACTCAATCTAAGGATTAAGAAAGAACTTGGCTCAATAAGGGAGACAGCTAAGAATATTGTCTCTTAAGATCACTTGTTTTGAAACAGATGCAATATAGTGCGTTATTGCTAATACCACGGGACTAATACAGAGCACTAAAATAAAATTTAATTCTTGAGTTCTACAGTGCAACTAATTGTGGTTTCCAAGTAGGGTTGTCACCTTTTTTTCCTAAACGACCACCTCTGCTTTTAAGGGCTACATGCTAGATACAAATTAAATGTACATAAACCATTCCAGAAAAGAGAGGGCAATCTTATTTCCAGGACTCACTGGCCCAAATCAATTCTATGATGGCTTGTTAACCACCTGTGTGCATGCTGGCTCATTTCCCTAATTACCCTGGCCTGGTGCAGGTTGTGGTGGTGTCCAAACCTGGCAAAGGTAGCTTGTTGGTTGGGTAACTAACCCCCCTCACTAGGCTCAAGCATGAGCTGTAGAGGGAGAGTAAAGGGTCAACCTGGTGCCCGCAGCCACAACCCAGTGGGCTGTGGTGATTATGTGAACCAGGTCTCTGTGTAGAAAGGCAGGTTGCTGTAGTGTATTCCATTTATTGGTCCCTTGCTCTTTGTTAGCACATTGTTTGCTGGAGATTCCAACTACAGAAAATTGTTTGGCAATTTCCACTTCTTCATGTTGATGATTCTTAAGCCTTCCCATATTTTTAAAAGAATTTTAGACGTCTTAGTGGGTCTGTTCACAGTAATCCAACGGCCATCTTTTCTTTACCATTTTGTCTGTTCAGAATGGAGTTTGCAGATAGTTTGATACACAACTCATGAAGCCTCAGTTATCCTTTGATGGTTGCAACTGGTTTTTCAAATGCTCTCTCGCACGTTGCAAAGATCACAATTAATCACTTACCAGAAAACTTTTGAAATATAGGCAGAGATAGTCATC
This sequence comes from Elgaria multicarinata webbii, assembly GCF_023053635.1. Lineage (NCBI taxonomy): Eukaryota > Metazoa > Chordata > Lepidosauria > Squamata > Anguidae > Elgaria > Elgaria multicarinata. The sequence continues at coordinate 16,449,802 of NC_086184.1, read as the reverse complement.
CTTCACTACGCCAGTCACCATGTCAACAAATAACCACCTGCAATTTCATCATGTTAAAATGGTTGAACTCAGTACTTGTTTTGAGAAGTTAAAAATAATCACATAAATAGAACAAAATAGAACTAGTTTCAGTGGAACAGAATGATACTCTGCCCTAATAGTGCAATTTTTATGAGCTGGCCCAAAGCAATTAGTGATTTTTAATAGGCTTCTTGCCATTTCTGGAACCCTGAGATGCTGATATTGAAAAAAATGCAATTAGGATTTATTTTTAAGACTGCTTGAAGGGATCAGCATTAAATATACAATCTGGTACCCTTACAAAATGGGAGGCAACAAGATGTAGAAAACTGAGCATTCTATTAGGGAAACCAAAATTTCTGGACAAATCAATGTCTCCTAATTTGGCCATAAGAAAATATTCTGGTTCATGAAATATCTGCAAAAGGAGAAATGGTAAGTATAAGTATTAGTGCAAAACCAATTTCTAAAGGTCTCTTAACCATGACAACTTCTGTATTTCAGAACCCATCACTATGCACCTTCAGATGCTTATGGAAGTTGTCCCAGCAGAAGAAGTTACCGAATAAGTTCTAAATTTCCCATCCATAAAAAGGCAAGATCTCAAAAACGGCTCAGGAGACGTGCTGCATCATTTCACTTCCATGGCTATAAGTGCTCTGAGGGCGCACTTAGGCAGTGTCCTGAAAAAGGTTCCACTAAACTAACATCTGTTATTATACAGTTACATACGTTTATTTTTGCAGCATTTAGAATTCAAAGATTTGTAACATCATAAGAAGCTATCCGAATGGAGAGAGGGGAAAACCCCAACCTGAGGATTTATGGGCCTAGCACTTCAAAACATGGAAATCAAGATGGAAAGGCGTGAAGAGTTGGGAATTACTGTTTTTTTCTTTGGCAAGTGAACAGAACAGTATTACAGTGCCACCTATCAGCAAACATACATGGAAGCACAAAGATAAAATAAACATGTCTTACAGATATGCAAAGCCAGAAACCCAAAGGAAGTGGTAACTGAGCATGCGAGGAAGAGAAAGGAATGTGATCAAGGGGTAGCTGCCGGTCTAGTCCGTATATTTACCTCAAGGAGTTAAATCAACAAAAGTAGTATAATAGAAGGGGTAGATGTTTACAAGCTAAGCTTTCCACTGAGTATCTCTAATGTCTTACAGCAAGGAAACGTGAAACAGATGGCAGTTATAGCTTTTTCTGTACTCAAGCAGGTTTTTACAGGCTCAGTGGGTTGTGTATGGGGGTGGTATTGATTGTCATGAGGTCCAAAGACAGGCCACCCTTGCATCATGGTCATGATAGTCCAGAACTCTTAGAGATATGTCTGCCCACAGGGTGTCTGCCTTTTTAGCCCTGTGGACCTCCGCTAGAGCCTTGTTTTTGCTCTAATTAAAAGGCAAACCAGTAAGGATGCTTGTGCCCAATTTATTATGGAATCAATCTTTAAGGTGCCACCAGCCGCCTCCTTGTTTTTGCTGCTACCAATTAACATGGCTACCTCTCTGGAAGTCGTTGAAAGAAAAGTTGGACTTTTAGATCTGTGGTTGTGTCCCAATAGGCTAGCTTCAATCAGAAGCATCTGGTATGGTTACCGCTTTCTTTCAACAGGTTCACAAAACGCTTGTTTGGATTAGTTAGTTGTTACTCAGTTTCCCACACTCTTCTTATAGCTGTTACCTCACCATAGAGGCTATCGGCAAGATTATCCTCATTAATTTTGGCAAACCAGAGCCAAAAGGTGTGAAAGTCAAGGACCACTTACCGAACAAGCACGGATCTCTTGACAGGCATACAGGAGGGGTTGTATAGTCTGCCTTTGCAGTTGATTTGAGGGCAAACAAATGGATGTAACATGTCTCTATGTAATATCAGAGTAGGGATATACACCTGGCAAATAGGGAACATGGACATTCTTCCCCGCAACCTCTTCCTCTATCCTTTTCCAAGTTCCTACATAGCCTCAAACTCAACATTCCAGCACTACTATCTTCTGATATGTTGTGAATGCCCTAATGTACAAATACCATTATACTTTCAATATAAAATAAAGCAATAAACACTCCCAAGGTGCAGAGGCAATTTTAAAGAATGAATTTTTATTAGTTTTTGTTTAAAGGCACAAAAAAACTTCCCTCACAACTCTCCATATGGTAAACAGAGTACCTTTTTTTAAAAAAAAAAAGTCACCCAACTATCACTATTTGGTTCTGTCCATTAGGGTCCATTAGGATTCCGTGGAACTGTGTCCTCTGCTAAGAGTCAAATGCAATTTTACAAAGCACATACAGGCAAACATCTTTCAAAATTTACAATGAAAATCAGGAGGTCGCATATTTGATAGAAGGAATGATAGCAGGTGGGGCAAATTAACTCTTTCCCCTTTTGATGTTTTTATTTTTTATCTGAATTACTTCCCCCTGCCTCCACCCCACTGAGCAAAGAAAAGACAGCCCCATTTTTCTATTTAACTTCACAACATCTCACAGTTGCTTTTCATTCAACACCCCCTCTCCACCACCAGCTCCCAAAGTGGGAGACACCTACAGTGTAGTCCTATACACGTTTACTTGGAAGTAAGTCCCACTGAGTTCAAATCCCGAATAAATGATCAATGGAATATGCAACCTTACAGGTTCTGCCATGCAACATCCAAGTCCTCATTTAATATCTATCACTCCAATAAGCCCAAATGCTATACAGTAGTGAATAAAGGTAAAGTGATGTTGATGACAGCTATCAGACGGAACGTTGCTTATTTTTACTGAGAGGAAGCAAACCAGAACAGATACCAGAGCAATTTCTGCCTTCAGAACGCATGGGCATAATCCTCCCAAATAGGTCAGCCATATCACGCAAGAAAAACTCAACTACTACTGACAGATGCAGGTATGTCTCAGGACATGTTAGATTTAACAGCAACAAAACAGAGACTGTGCCAGCTCACTGACAGAATTCCAATAGTCCAGAATAGGCCCAGGTCAATATGGGCATAGTTGTAGATTAGCGCCTGCTTGTCTCCATAGAGTTAGTTATAAGAAGCTGCTACCTAGAAGCAGCCTTAGCACACAGGTTTTGATTTCAAATCAAAACTCTTAAATCACCTAAGCCTGCACCACTCTCTATACAACAGCAGCATAAAACTCAGTATTTTTTACCCAATTGGCCCTTTAGTTTCAATGGGACAGTTGTTGTTGCCAAATATAATCAAAGGGGCTGTCGTATTTAGATACGCCTGTGTACTTGATGGAACAAACAGAAGTAGTCCTTAAAAAGGATGAAGGAATGAAGTTGGGGCTATTTCTAATTAGCCTTTTGGAGTTTTACTGTAAGGGGAGGGGTACGTCAAGCTGAATAGATATCCACATGCCATTACTTTTTTTAAATACCTAATTAGAAGAACTAATGGACTATTTTAGTTTGTTAGTTCTTCTGGTTAAATGGTTATGTAGCTCCTCACAGAGATGGCCCCAGTTACAGCAGCAGGTTTTATGATCAACTTTGACGTCGTGGCTGGCTTAGTTTCTTTGAAGGATTCAAAGAATTCCTGATGACGATAAAGCCAGCGGACAACAACAAATATGGCCTTGGATTAAAGTGTACAACACGTAGCCTCAGCTCTTTTTGTGTCAACAGAACCTTGTACGTTTTAAGTTGCAGTGCAGCCTGGGTGAGTGGTGACCCTTTGGCTCTACCTCTGGTGACCCATTCTCGGCTCCACCAGTCAACAGTGGCTACCATCAGCCACTGCCTCCCTCTCCCCCAACCGTCCAGGTAGCATTTTATTTATTTATTTAATTATTACAGTCATATACCACCCCATTTTCAGAGGGTTGGAGGGGCTGCTGTGGGAAGGAGGGGTAGGGAATTTCACTTCTGCCAGCCCAGTGTCACTCACCTAAACCTGGGTCCAACCCATGGTAGATTCCACCCCAAAGCCCCTTTGCTGGTGTTACTGTTAGATCATCATGTGTATATTTAAACTGTCACTATAAACGCTTCCATCCTGAACGTCTTCACTTGGAATTTAAGTGCTTCAATTGGAAGCACTTCCAAATGAGCGTACGTAGCATCACAGCCTATGACTTCAGTCAGAGAGTCAACATTTTTCTCACCCCCACATGACAACCTTGTTTCCAAAGTCATGGTCAAAATGTACAACTTATCTCGGTACTTAAAAAACTAGGGTTCTGCTGCTATGAGAACAGCACCCCACCCCCACCCCCCACTACTTGAGCTTGCAAGATGCCTGCAAGATCTAAATGTGTGTTTTCATGTTAAAGACTGGATCCTTGTCTCCGAATTCCAAACGAGAATTAACAGGTGGAAAAATCACTTTCTGTATCGCTGTCACTCAAAGATTCCTCTTCCTCCTCCTCCTCCTCCTCCTCACACAGCAATGTATCAACCTGGTGCATTTTCTTAGGACCGGAGCCTGATTAAGAAAATAGCATATTTTAGACAAATTTATAAAGGCCAGTTTCTAAGCACAAATGTATAAATGGCAGTTCTCTGGCTAGCACAGGGGTAGGCAACGAGGCCCTGTGGGCACCAGTGCGCCCTCTGACACCTTTCTTGGCACCTGTTGAGAAGCCCTACTTGTACTTTTTAAAGTAACAAAAGTTTTCACTGACAGATGGGAAAGATTCCAAGCCTGCTCCCATCTTCTTTTCCAATGAATGCCACTGGGCCACATGTGGGGCTGAGAGACAGCCTTAGGAAACGGGAAATGGCAGGGGGTCGCAAGCCGATGCTTTCATCTGCAGCATGCCCACTTGGTGGTGCCGCCCAGGGCAGCTTCACAAGCTGCCAGATGCGTCCATGGCCCCAAAAGGTTCCTACTCCTGTTTTATCACCATCCAGAACAGACCCAGCATAGCACTATGAAGGTAAGGGCTGGCCTTGTTCTTAATGGCTCCTGTTGAATCCTATGAAACAAGAGCACAGGCTGCAATCTGGGGTATCTCAGAGGAGAAAAAAACCCCTGCTATAATCCCTAGTAATTTATTTGTTTAGTAATCCCAGTATCACCACCACAATGGTGTCTGTAAATGCACTCCTTCACTTTCAAGTAAGCGAAGAGGGCCCTGACACATGCAAAATACATATCCTTGCAAAATAATGGTCCTCTTTCCCCAACAGGAATGGTCACACTGATAGATATTGATAGACAGGGGAGCTGACATTGACACCACTGCCAGCTGAAAGGAGGACGACGCCTGCCTAGGATGCTTGTGCCTCTTTGTCAGAATTATTCCGGGCGCTCCACACTTTGCAGCCTCCGTGAGGCATCCAGCAGATATGCAATGGATGTTTCCTTCCTTAGTGTCAGGTAGACTATCAGGAAAAGCAAATGTTGAAACTGTGCTTCTGGCATGACAAAAGAAGCTCAGTGTTGGAGCTATGTGAAAATCCTGTTGCTCTGAAGCAGACAGAATGGGAACCGGGACTGGCTCCTCTCACTGAAGGGGACTGAGCATGAAACAGCCTACTCCCAGGTAAAGTATTGCGTCCAGTTCTGGGCTCCACAATTCAAGGATGCAGACAAGCTGCAGCGTGTTCAGAGGAGGGCAACCAGGATGGTCAGGGGTCTGGAAACAAAGCCCTATGAAGAGGGACTGATAGAACTGGGCCTGGAGAAGAGGAGATTGAGGGGAGACATGATAGCACTCTTCAAATACTTAAAAGGTTGTCACACAGAGGAGGGCCAGGATCTCTTCTCGATCCTCCCAGAGTGCAGGACACGGAATAACGGGCTCAAGTTAAAGGAAGCCAGATTCCGGCTGGACATCAGGAAAAACTTCCTGACTGTTAGAGCAGTACGTCAATGGAATCAGTTACCTAGGGAGGTTGTGGGCTCTCCCACACTAGAGGCCTTCAAGAGGCAGCTGGACAACCATCTGTCAGGGATGCTTTAAGGTGGATTCCTGCATTGAGCAGGGGGTTGGACTCGATGGCCTTATAGGCCCCTTCCAACTCTACTAGTATTCTATGATTCTATAACCTTCACAACTAAAGGAAGTGAAATGTACACATACAACAGAAGGGGTAGCTTACCAATAGGAAAGCAACTTCGTTCTTCAGAATCTTCCAAGTAATCGAAATCAAAAGACACATGAAGATTCTGTTAATAAATATTTTGAATGCTTCAGTATACCATGCCAATGTCTTAAGAACTGTAAGGCACTTCTGAATTTACAACTTACTTTGTGTTTCAGCAAGTTGCACCAAGGTTCTTCCTTCTCTTTTGCAAGGATAATCACAGGCTCATCATTCTTAAGGATACAGACAGATTTTTCTTTGAGGATACTTCTCTGCAGCTCCATATCAGCCAAATAAAACTTCTCTCCTGCAGAAGCTCTGAATAGTTTTTAATTATATGAGATTGTCATAAGGAAATGGAGTAATATTTTGATTTTGTATTGATAAAATGCTTTTAACCCACCTGAAAATGGTCCTTTGTGTAAAAAATTCACAGTCATAACTAGTAATATTTCGTAATTTTATCTTAATAACAACAACGTCCTGTTTTTCAAACCATTTCATTGTTGGGTGAAAGCTGAAATGTTAAAACAACAGATTGGGTTAAAATGAATTTGATGTTAAAATACAAATGGCTATATATTAATATTGATATACAGGTAACTACTCCGTTTACGAGCAACAGATGATACTGTTCAATATTATTAGTTATTAAATTTATGCATCACTTCCCACCACAAAAAGCAGTCTCAAAGCAGCTTATACACAATATAGAAATCCATAAAAGAAAAAATACTCCCCCCAAAACAATAGAAACCATAATCAGCTCAACGATACAAATAAAAATAAACATCATAAAGCAATCTAAAAACAAAACAATCCAAAAACAATTCCTTCACAATACACAAAATCTCACCAGCCTAAAATGAATACCACAAAAACAACCCACAACAATTGGGCTACAACTAATGTCCAAAGGCCTAGGAATCTAAGTACGTCTCTGCCTGGCACTGAAAAGACGACCGGGTCAATGCCAGGCAAGCTTCCTTGGGCAGAGCGTTCCATAAACGCAGAGTTATCAGAGAAAAGGCCATTCCCAAACTGCCCCCACCCCCCCAGCTTCTCTTGGAAGGGACACACAGAGAAGAGCCCCTGAAGCTGACCTCAGGGACCGGGTAGGTTGTATTGCAATATCGCAAAACAGCAATTGCATAGTAATAACAAATATGACAGTAGCCAAAATGGAACCTTCAGTTCAGAACCAGTATACCTCTGACTAGCAGGTGATGGGGCAAACTGGGGAGAGCTCTCTCTGTCGCACCCTGCTTGTGAGCTTGCCGGGAGCATCTGGCTGACCACAGGGCTAGGACTCCACACCCATGGGAAAAAAAAGAATATGAACATTACATATGGAAGGAGGGAAAAGAGCAAACAAGGTAGAAGTCTAGTTTCTATTGACCGTTCAGCTGCTCTGGGAACCTTTCCATCTGAAGAGGGGGTATAAATGCTTTAAATAAATTATTTTCCCCTTCAGACTTCACAAAACCCACACGCTTATATCTTCCACAAGCAGAGTAAAACTGCTGTTCAGTGGCCAGGAATAGGGAAGGATAAAATATGAAAAACATTACTACCCGCCCTGAGTCTTGGTATGGGGAGACTATAAGTCCAATGAAGTAAATTCTGATACCATTCCTGAGAAGGCTGTAGAGATCCGTCTGTTTTTTCCCTTTGAGCCATTTCATCTAAATTAGGGGATCAAAACAACATAATTTTACACGGCGGCACATATTGTAATAATACTTCAGTAAAGCTAAGGGGCAATCAGTAAACTGCACAATGGATGTTTCAGCTTCATCTTGTTGATTAGAAGTGCTTTGTCATCCCACAGATCACTGACTTCATGTTTGGTAGAAGAACGAGATGGATTTGGCAGGGAAAACAATAAGCAGGGTAGTGAATGGGAAGAACCCCCAGGGTGATGGATGGGGGCGGGGGGAGAGGGAGGGGGGAAGGGAGGAAAAGAGAATGCCTAGTGAAGATGCTTTAGTACAGCTGTGAATTCCAAGGGTAACAACCGGAAGAAAGGTGACTCGGTTTGTCTTTCGTTGCTTTTCCAAATTAAACTGACAGCCTTCAGGAACGAGGTTACTATGCATCAATTCTTGTTTATTTATTTATGTATTTGTATCCTCCTCCTTCGCCCAAATGGCTCCCAGAGCACCTTGTGTATAATCTGTAAAACAAGACTGTCCTTGTCTGCAGGCACCCAACTCACAAGGCAAAAGGAATGGGGAGGAAGAGGGGGGAGGAAATTAAGACTTCCAGCAGGGCTGGTGGATTGCCCCTGCTTCTCTCTCTCTCAATCTCATCTCCCTCCGTGCAGCCTGCTGGAATGGATGCTGATGGTGACAGTTGAAGGAACAAGCAGCTTCCACTGGGGTGGTCTTCAGCAGGGCTGGTGGAATGGCATTGCTTCCCTCAACTAATAAAAATAATCAGACATCAAACGAATAACCCTCAAATAATGTTACCTCCCTGAGTCCTTGTAAGAGACTAAACCTTGTATCTAAATAAATGCTGTCCAATGGTATTTAGAAATAGCAAAGGACTGCCAGAAAATGTTGAATTCGTATATAGCACTAGAAAGACAATTTATAGGAAAATGAAGCCCCCGATTCCCACCCCATGCCCAGTATGTTTCACACAGTAATCATCTGAAACCTCATAATCTACTTTTCATCACCAAAAATATTCCAGTTATGTAAATATAGCACTTTTAATTGCAGGAGTTTAATGTATTGCTGATATGTTTGGGGTATAAAACACATTTTTCTGGCATACAGTAACTAGACTTCATGAATGTGAGAGAAAGCTATACTGTTACAGATTAACACAAAGAAAAAATAGTGTTTAAAATGTGTTCAGTTATATTTGTTTTCACACAAATCCTGCTTGTTTATTAGAATGGTTTAATTTATATCCTTTCAGAATGATAATTATTGCAGAACAGCATACTTACTACAATTATCTTGCAAAGTTATTTGAGAGCAACTGTCAATGCCATCTTGTGCATTCTGTACATTGGAAATGACCTGATCTGTGGCCTGTGAATTGATGGTAGCCTGGTCCAAGATGCTCTCTGAAGCAGGTGCAGCCTCCTCACTTGTTCCACACGTCAGAGTATGTATTCTGAAACAGGGAGGGGAGGTTATTATTGTACACTTCCCTTAGAAGCAAGAACTTAAATATCTCCTTTGGCTTGTTGATCAGTGGCCCAAACACTGGATGATTTCAGTCTACAGCCAATAAGAGGCAGATTTAGGTTCAAACACATTCTATGGAATTCTTTCCTTTTTATTTTGAAGCGTAACGCCTAGGGAAGGTTGGGTGCACGAAAGATGAATGGGTTCTAAAAAGGATGCTAGTTTGACCCTTCGAAAAGAAGTTGGCCATGGACTCATTGAGGAAGGAAGCGGCTTCCCTCTCTCTGGTTAAACTGTCCTAGAAATTAACTGTAAAATCCAACAAGATAAAAACCAACCCACACACCATAGGCAAGGTGTTCCACGCAACTGTGGAACTTAACCCACTGAACAAGGAGGGAAGTTCTCACTCCTTGTTTCTTGCAGTGGTGGTGAAAGTGAAAGCCCCCTGAAAACAGGACACCAGGATAGGAAAGTCTTTTGTCCCTAATTACGTCTCTAACTATATGAGACCCATTTGTGACATATCAACCCCAGATAGAGAAACATCCTTCTCGTGAAGGCTACCTTCAATTGATATACAAATGAGGTTAGCTTTTAGTACCAGAAGTTACAGAGAATGGAACCCTGGCTTCTGAAGTTCTTTAGCCAGCTATATTACACCTCCCAATGCACATGCCTGTTTAGCCAGAAAGCTTGTTTTTGGAACCAAAATAAAATAAAAATAAGAAATCAAGGTTATTCCCTTACACTGCAGTCAAGTCTTTTTTCTCATGTCCTATTTCAGCATCTCTAAATAAACTCTGGAGTTCATGTGTGTGCTGAGGGTTGTCAGCTCCCAATCCAGTAGACAGGATCTCAGAGCGAATATTGTATTCATTGATAGAGGTTTTCAAATCTGGAAGTCTGGTGATCCTCACCTGGAATTTAAATTAGAAAAAACGGTATTTGCTTTTACACCAGTGGTTCCCAATTGGTGGTCCGCGGACCCCCACCCAGGGGGTACGTAGCACCATTCACATATTCACCATTCATTTCTGGAGTCCACTGACAACGAATTCCTACCAGAAGTAAAATATAACATCACTGAGCACCTGTGTGATTTAGCGACTAGCTTCAGAGATTACTTCCCTGCATCTAATCCTGAAAACTCATGGAGAAGGAATCCCTTTGAATGTGGTAATGTACAACTAACAACTCTATCTGCGGAAGAACAAGATGCACTTGTTGACGTGACTTGTGATGGTTCATTGTTTCTCAAAGAATATAGACTGGACCAATTCTGGGTGAAGGTTTTTCCTGATTATAAGAAGTTAGGTGAAAAAGCTTTGAAACATCTACGGTAGTTCCCTTTCATTCCACATATCTTCATGAACTGACATTTTGTTATATGAAGAGCAAGCATAGAAATTGGCTCGATGTTGATCCAGATTTGAGATTAAAAGTAGGAAATACTGAACCGGATGTGGAAGGGATTGTTCGGGACAAAAAGAGGCATGATTTCTCCCATCACATTTAGGTTTAGTAGCTGCTAGACATGTCATAATTTGTTCAATTGTAAACTAGACATTAGTAAAATTAAATTTGTCTTTATATTCCTAACTAAATCATTGTCATTTTTACGTGATAATGTCACAATTTTTTTGGTCTGTTTTTTTTAGTATACCTAAAATCCTTTGCTTATTAGGGGCTACCCCTTCTTTTCTCCAAAAAATTGCTTCACATAGAGATAACAATTTTTTCAAAAGTAGGGGGTCCATGGCTTGGCATTTGAAAAACAAGGGGTCTGCAGTACTTAGCTAATTGGGAACCACTATTTTACCCCATTTGTAGCTCCTACTCCCTGCTGCCCCGTTACTGTTAGTTTTCCCACAGCTTGTCCCTCACCCTCCAAGTTCTTACAACAATAATTAAGATTATTTTTCTTATCCCATTCTCCAGTCTCCTCACTACTGCACGTATCAACTGGAGGTGATCCCTTAGATATGGCAAGAAGGCCAGCTTGACCAGAAGCAACAGAGCTACTGAGCAATGTCCGGCCAACAGGAGATGGACATGGTAGTTGGACACCTTCCTCATAGCTGATACCAAGGACAAATGCCCTCACCAGTACAATTAATAGCTCAACATGCTTAGATAAAACATGAAAAACACACACCTCAATTTGCATATATCTAACTACACATAATGTATTTCTGTCATAGTTAGGAAACTAGCTAAGGCTGAAAACTTCAACTGGTTCAGTATGCAAACTATTTTATTTATTATATTTATATACCGCTCCTTAGACGAAGTTGTCTGGGTGGTTTACAAAGATTAAAAAGTTTGGATTAAAAAGACTAAACATGCATGTATTTATTTATTTATTACATTTTTATACCACCCAATAGCCAAAGCTCTCTGGGCGGTTCACAATGCCTAATTTATTAATGCCTAATAAAGATATTAATAAAGTGAATAATATCAGACCTGTCTACTATGAAAAGTGTTTTGTGCCAATGATGCTTTTCTAAAAGACAAGCAAGCCAAAAGTTTTAGAAGTTTTTCCAAATAATTGTTAAAACCTGTCGTTGAAAGACATTTTCTTTGATTTAAAACATCTCAAAATAATCACATGTACTGAGATTTGGGATTTCTAAGAATCTGACCCGCTGAATCTATAGCAGCTCCTTAGGCCGTGAGGAGTCTACAGACTTTCAGACCATTTTCTAATTGCCCATAATTTACCAATTTATTGGAAAATAGTTTATGCTGAGACACATGCCATTCTGAAAATCATGGAAACGTACATGCAGAGAAACTTGAATGGAATGGGGAAAAATAATGTTGAGTAATAACATAAAACATTTAAATTGCAACGACACCTCCAACAGATTTTTTGGCATATATTTTTGCACACTGAAAAAAACCCATCGAATCTGTCTGTGAGCTGGACGATCTGCAAAACACACACGGGGCGGATTCCACAAAATCTGGACATGTCTAACTGAGGTACCATAATTTGTTTTAATCAATTACACTGCTAAAACACAAGATGCAAATTTTAGCACTGGCCACTCCTAAACAAATCTTCACTGCATAATCCTCATGGTTCTTAGATCCCCAAATAGAGGATGACAATTCAGAGACAAAACTGGAGGCATCTTTTTTATGTGTTGGTCAAGATCTAGAATCGCAGTGTAGAAACAAACCTAATACTGAAGAAACCACCTGCCCAAGTATTCCATACCACCTTCAAAAGCAATGACAAATTTCTCAGCAGCATTACATACCACAGGATCCACCCAAATCGTGTTCCCCAGGGCAAGTACTATTTTTGCTTCATGCACTTTTCCTCTGATCTTGTGATGAATGTATCTAGTAACCTAATAAAAAATAAAAACAACCCTCAGACAAAGTGTGCATCTTACAATGACCTTAGAATCTCTTTACTACTGATCAGAAGGCACAGAATGCCCCTTTTTCCAATTCCAAAACAGGGGCAGTTTATGGCAGAAGGAACTATTTTATCTACTTTGAACAGACTTAACTAGCTGTTTTCTTGGAAGGGCTGACTGATGAATGATTACTATAGTTGATGCACATTGCTATGGTCACTTTACAAGTAATACAAGAGGATTTTATGGATAATGCTGTACTTTTATATTGTTGAAGTAAAAGTTATTAATTAAATGTTACATCTTGTATTATCAATCATCAGCTTTGCTTAATACACTGGCATTTTCTTCCATAAAAGGAAAGTATTAGCTATGGATCATGAAATTATTTGAAAATAAGGCCTATTAAATAATTTTGAAAAGTTAACATGTAAAAGAATTCAGGCTTACCCCAGTTTATTTGTGCAGAAGGTCATCATGCATATAACCAAGAAACACAAAACTGAACGAATCATTCTTGATACAAAATTAGAAACTGATCACACTATTTACCAACAGACAACTCATCACAACATTTGGAAAATAGTTAGATGTGTTTTTTAATAAAAAGAGAGAAATGAGTGTAACAGTCCCCGAGGATAAAAAAAAAGGAAGAGAAAACTTACTTTTGCATTCCACTCCACTTCATTATCAATGGGTTTAACCCTACAAACAATGAATTCTACAGCCTGAGGGGGCAAATCTTGAAACTCTTCTGGTAAGATAAGCAAGCGATAATTTTGAACATGACCTGTTCTGCCTTCATCTATATACTTGATGTGAACACTATAAAACAAACAATTTTCTTCTTTTGGTACCACTTCCAGCACTTGAACCCTTTAAGAAAATGGGGGAAGGGGGGGAGAAAATTGGAAAATTCCAACAGCTAAAATAAATTAAATGAACAGTCAAAACTCTAGGTGCTTGTAGAGAAATTTCATTTTAAAAATGTGTTGGTTCACTTGCAATCTTTCCTCCAAAGCACTGACTGACAAGTGCCTATGATGACAAGATACATAGTTCTGGCATTTCAAATGTTTATTCGGGTTTAGATTTTTAAAAGGATTTTTCAAGACTAAAAGCTTCCCTTTCAAAAGAAAGTTGTAGGGTATAAGAACAAGCCTTTGCAAAACAGCTTCAACAGAAGATTTAAGATTAACAAATTACACTATGGGCAGTGAATCAGGTCACACATTATGCTAAACCTGAAATCCTCATTTGATTTCCTGCCCCTTTGCTCTTTCCTTTGTACAAGTGGGAAAATAAGCCAGAATTCAGTACTGAACTATAATGTCCCATTATGTGTGAAACAGGTAGTATGGTTAAGGGCTTCCAAACAAGCCAGTATTCAAAAGCCAGCTTTAAAGCAGGTTGAAAGTGAGAGCAAATGGGCTTCAGGCACCCTCACGCTGTTTGTGCATATCCTGCCTTATTAAGCCAGAATTTTTGGTTTCCTGATATATGCAAATGCAGCCATTGCATTTATCAGTTGTACCATCCTTCCCTAGGGTTGAGCAGATTTTATTAACATAGACAACCGCTTAAAATAGTTCATTACACTGTAATATAGTTACAAAACAAGCTAAATATTCCACCTGAGGAAAGAGTTTTCTTCATGTAATCCATACATTTCCAGATTCTTCACGGTTTCAGCAGAGATTTGATTGCTAGCTTTCTTATAATACTGATTCATCTCTTCTGCAAGAGCTGTATACAAATCCTTCTGTTTACTTACGACGCGGCCAAAATAGTTTGAGGCATCCACGATAAAAAGAGGCAGTATCTGAAAGAGTAGAAATGCACGTAAGAAGGAGCAATACATACATCCAGGAAACAGGCAATACAGGACTTCCACAAGTCACTGGACTTAAAGCACTAGTTTAAAACTCCCTCTCGGTTTCTTATATTCTTGGACAAATCGCTCTACTCCCCCCATCCCAATCTTTTAGGCCCAAACAATGTGTGACTGAAGCAACTCTGGCTTTGTTCAGGTCTGCTGTAGTCATATAGGAAGCGGGAGCGGAACAGTGTCCAATTCATGGAGCAGAAGGGGAGCATGGGTGACGGAAGCTGAACTTTCTCAGGGCTTACAAGTGCTTTTCTTTCCGTCAAGCTCATGTCTTGCATTGGTACCCTAACTAAGGAAAACATGCCTGGGCAGAAAAGCTGAGGGAAGGGAGGTCTTGGAGGTAGGGCGCTGACAAGCAGATTCTAATTAAATTAAATTGAATTATTAATTATTATTATTATTATTATTATTATTATTATTATTATTGCTAAAGAGAGAGGAAATGCCCATATGTATATCAATCCTACCAGGTATAATTTCACCATGTCAGGTGAAATGATGTCTGAAAGGCAGAAGCGCAGTGATCCTATAGCACTAGCAGTTCTCTTCTGAAGATCCAAAATACTTCATATTATGGCTAGGGCTCTAATGTCAAAATGTAGTAAGACACATTCAGGATGCAAACATGAATTTTACTAACTCACTGTTACATTTCCAGATGTTGGCAAAGCTTCATCAGTTATCTTTCGGGGCAAATCTGTTGGTAAACTAACTCGATGTCGATCTGGACAGCGCGTTTTATTCCTGTGTGTTCATAAAGTGACAGAATTCAACAGTAAGAATGGAGCATTTTACAGGACATGGTTCTGCGTGCAGATGAGGAAGGTGACGATGTTTAGCTGGGAAGAATAAAGCGTGAGATCAATTGACTGACAACCATCCATATAACCCCTGTGGAAAGCAAGAAATAAAACTTCACATATAGAAAATTCAGGGGTCATAAAAGTCAACAGAGCAGTATTTCCCAAACTGTATACCACAGCAGACCAGTGTGCCATGAATAATTGAATTTAAGCCTCCTGCAGAAGCAAACATCTACAGTGCTGGTTTCCACTGCACTTCTGTACGATTCCCTCGGAATTCTAGGGAAAGGCCTGTAGTTCAATGGTAAAGGCCATGACTGGATCAAATGTTTTCAGAGCCCTCTCGACACCCAGAAGCTTTAAAAAAAATTGATGGGGTGGTTGGCTTGTGTGGCTGTCCAGATGTCCTGTTCCCTTAGTGGTCCGCAAATAAACACCCCATCCTAAAAGGGAGGTATCGGTAGTGATAATCCCGCACAGGGCAGTCTGTTGGAAAGGCAACCCCAAGAGAAGGTGTTCCATTGCAGTCCACCACTGCAATGAGTCGAGCCCCTGGCCAGAACGTGCAACCTGGTCCACCAAGCATCGTGTCTGAAATCCCCGATAAACCCGTTCTAGATCGTCCTCATTTTGAGTTGAACAAGAGGGATCACACCAGCGCCACCAGGTTCTGTAACGAGCCAAATTACATCTTCACCTAGCCCCACCAGCACAATCACTCAGTCCCGAGGCAGATATGCCTGTCCTGAACTCAAGTCTATGCAAACCTTGATAAATTAGACGACTTGAGCAGGCAGCAGGATAGACTTCTCCCAACTGACACAGAGACAATAGCTCCAACACATTCAATAGCTCCAATGTCTGACACAGCTACTATAGAGGTTTGCATGCCCTGCACTAACCAAATTTACTCTGCCAATTTCATGTCAAATGCTTGATAAACCTATAGCAGCTAAGTCGACTGGCCCTAGACAGTCACTCTACTATCTTCTAGAGGCACTGCCAAAACCCAAATAATCTGTGTCTGTTGTACAGTAAGTATTTTCAGGCGTCTCACAATGAGGTCATGTTTAACAACTGGACAAGCAACAACTAACATAGACCAACAAGGAGATATCAAGGCCCATTGCGTTCCTTCTCACCCACCCCCACAGGCTTCACATGACAGCATTTCAAAGGAGACTCTCCTCTTTACAGGATTTAAGGCAGACCTGTTTCTATGGCGTCCCTTCCTTTTCCATCTCTTTTTCTTTCAGGCCGGATTGTAGTACTACAGAACAACCCATTTCTTCAATCTGTTCAACCCTTGTACCACCCCCTCCTCACCAGGAACTTGGTTCCTTTTAAGGCATGTTGCTATATCAGAGGGTGATTGCAGGGAACAAATAGACAAAATTAACCTGGGTAAGACTTTGTCCAGAAGTGTAACTCCTATATAGTGGATGGATGTCTTTTGTTTTCGTTAAGTCACAAGTGATCTTAACTTGGGAAAGCATTACTTAAAACAAGGTAATTAGCTGCCGAAATTCACAGACATTTGTCATTTTCTTACTTGCAGATTCCGTATGTTTTCAGGTAGTGACAAAGAGGCCTCCCACTCTTACTAACTTCTTTGGCCTCCAGCACTCCAGATGTGAAGTCACATAATTCAGTTGGAATGTTGGCTTCCGTGCGTTTTAAATAATGCAGTACTCCAACAGCATGGCACGTACTCTTTTCTGTCAACAGTAAGACAGATTTTGCCTTTGGTTGCTCTTTGGTTGCTCTTAGAGATGAAACCTTTACAGGGGAGAGAAAATGGAACATCTGCCTTCAGTTTTTATCACTGATATACTGTATTTTCTAAACTACTGAAACAAAAAACACCAGAGGGTCCTTGACCCAATAAACTTACCATCAAAATGTTGATCATGGTACAGGCAACAGAGAAGAGAAAGAGGGGAAAGAGGCAAATGACAAGAGGGACAAAATGCAAGCAGATTTTGTAGGTCTCACTTTGTTTCAGAATAAACAGGGCAGCCCTACCAGTAGGCAGAGTGAAGTAGCAGTTTCAGGCAGCAAATGCTGAGTGGCAGGGAGGTGGTGGGAGGCAGAGGTGTGTGTGTTATCTGGCTTGCCTTGTACCACAGGTTAGTACAGTGGAGAATGCTCAGTGTTAAGAAAGATTTCGCTGCCAGTCCAATGGTCCAATGGCCGGGGAAGGCAACGGCAAACCACCCCGCTATAAGGCCTGCCAAGAAAACGTCAACGAAAGCTGGCATCCCTCCAAGAGTCAGTTACGACTCAGTGCTTGCACAAGAGGTTCCTTTCCAATCTGAAAATGACAGAGCTGAAGGAGTAAAGGTCACAAGTAGGGTCTTATAGGCAGCGGTGGCGCTGGTGAAGGAAGAAAGAGGAATGAAAAACTCCAATGATAGCTATTCTGTTTGACATTTTCAGGATGGTATCTTAAACTGTTTACTAGGATTTTTGCAGACCTTTTCTGTTGAATTTTCAAAATTAGAAGACATGCTGAATAATCGTGCCCCAAAGATTCTTGGAGATGAGGGAAAACTGAAATGAATTACACTGGTAGCATCTGTAATTCCTAGGGCTGGTAAGCAGTCATCAGTTAAAACTGGAAAGAAAATGAGAAAATATATCAAGCAAAAAGCAACTGACATGCCCTCTAAGAATTATGACTATTGCTCAAAAACTGGAAAGAAAGCCCATCTTAAAAAAACACTAATGGATAATATTCTGTAACCTCAATCCTAACAAATGTGGTTTCCTTCTCATCGTCTGATTTTTAAATTATGGGAATGCTCTTGCAAATTACTATCCTGCTTAAAATGTCGGCACTGGCAAGCTTACTTGTGAGAAAAGCGCCAATATGACAAACCACATCCTTCACATAAGAATTATCATATAGGAAGCAGTCATCAGAAGTGCTAAAATAGAATAATATGGGGTACCAGAACCAGGGACAAGAAACAAATTGTTCTGTTATATATTCCCTCTATGATTTTCTGTTAACTGATTAACCCCTTACCCTGTTTTTTAATGAGAGAATATTACCTATTATGATTTGTAATACTCTTCATGCTACCTTGTAATTAGTCTGAAAATGGCCAATGCTCTGTAAATTAGACAATTAAATTGCCATAAGGGAGACTGAGAATCATTAGGATTTTGATAGAGAGCCTAAAGTATACCTACTCAAGAAATAGGAAATACTCACCCAATACAACATGTGTGCCAGAGCTAAATCTTTTGTTCCATTGCTCTACAACATAACCAAAATGAAATCCAATTTCTGGACTTATTTTCAAGCAAAATATTGAACTGCTTGCTACTGCCTGATTACAAAAATAAGAATAATTTCAA
This sequence comes from Elgaria multicarinata webbii, assembly GCF_023053635.1. Classification (NCBI taxonomy): domain Eukaryota; kingdom Metazoa; phylum Chordata; class Lepidosauria; order Squamata; family Anguidae; genus Elgaria; species Elgaria multicarinata. The sequence continues at coordinate 16,431,147 of NC_086184.1, read as the reverse complement.
ACAATGTGGATTACAGAAGAGTTACAATTATTATTATTATTTCTTACCCGCCTCTCCTTCTGGATCGAGGTGGGGAACAACACTGAATACAAAAATACATCTTGTATAAAACTGATTAAAAGCATAAAAGCAATACATTATTAAAATCTCAAAAATCTTATCTTAAAATGTGACTGGGTAGGCCTGCCGGAAGCGATTCATCTTTATGGCTTTCTTAAACGGGGCAAGACTATTAAGTTGATGAATCTCTCCCGGCAGGCCATTCCACAGTCTGGGATCGGCAGAAGAGAAGGTCCTAATTTTGGCTGACGGAAGTTTCCCCAACTTCAAGTATAAGCTGATGGGATCTGAGCTAGCAGTGACTGAATTCAAGAAAGATCTTGGGGTTGTGGTGGACAGAAGTGGAGAAATCGCAAGTAGATTGATCATGGGGCTGGAGCAACGTCTCTTACAACAGCTAGAATTGTTTAGCTTGGAGAAAGGGTGAGTAAGGGGAGACATGACAGAGGGGTACAAAATTATGCATGATGTGGAGAAAGTGGATAAGGAGACATTTTCCTCCCTCTCTCATAATACTAGAACTCAGGATTATCTCATAAAGCTGATTAGTGGGAGATTCAAGACAGATAAAAGTACTTCTTCACACAGCACATTGGGCTGGATTTAAAAGGGAGTTAGACAAATTCCTGGAGAAGCTTATCGATGGCTACTAGATCTGATGGCTATGTGCTACCTTCAGTATCAGAAGCAGGATGCCTACGTACACCAGTTGCTGGGAACATAGGCAGGAGGGTACTGTTTCACTTAGGTTCTGCTTGGGGTTTCCCCATGGGCAGCTGGTTGGCCACTGTGAATAGAACGGTGGACTAGATGGACCCTTGGTCTGATCCAGCACTTACTATGGCTCATGATACACAACGGCACCATATGATTAGCACACTACCCAATAGATCACCCATTTATAGCTTACATAGGCTGATGATGAAGCTCCCAGCACAAGATCAAGTAAGAAATAGAACCATTCCCTTCTGGAATGCCCTCATACTCCCTATGCAAACATAAATCTATTAACTGGCCTGGGAAGAGGTCAGGGGGAGAGAATGGGGCTGTATTTTTCTCTCCAAACAATTTAAATATCTCATAAACCCAGTCAATGGTCATAAGAGAGGCCATTCATTTACAGCATTCAAACTCAGAGGTTTTCCTGAAGTCTATATGGACAGGATGGGGAGATACCTTGTAAACTATCTCGGTTTCTTCTGTAGAACAGGTGAAAATCAGTGTCTTCTGAGTTTTAGTAGGAGTATAATCCAGTGTTTGAAGTAAAATAGACATTTTGTCAGAGTCAAGGCAGACTTGTACCACCTAGTTCAAAATTACCAAATGTTAGATTACATAATTCTTAATTTTTTTAAAAAAATAATCCAACTGCTAGTTCATTTCTGCTTCCGCTTTAAATTATGTTAGGAAATAAAAAGATAAGGAGATACTTACCTAACCCTTTTTTTTTTTTTTTAAAAAAAAATGGCAGATGGAATTCCAAAGCACTTGTTTATACTTTTGTTAGGCCAAAAGAACTTCAGATGTGCTCAGAATTTTTTTTTGCACTTCCAAGTAATCTCACCAAGAAATCCTTTACACATAATAATGACTTTCTTTACTGAATCCATGAAAAGGTCCTATATTTTTACCCTTAACTAACCCGGTAGAAAGTTTCTAAGGAAGTCCCAAACTTTTTAACTAATGGGACTGACTAGTGGTATTTTGTAATGACCATAGTCATTACAAAATACCATAGTCATAGCTTTGACTATGGGGCGGTCTATAAATGCAATAAATAAATAAAATTCTCTACATAATCAATCCTAACCTCCAAGACTCCCCTTGGAATTTTAAAGCTGCAGTGCTTCATAACATTCATGTTGCAGCTCTTCCCACAAAGATTTAGTTAAACTTTGGAGCGACCCAATCTTTAATCCAAATGAAACTACATATATTATCTCTGTTTTCCCCGGCTGAAGAAACACCGGAGTTTATGCATCTCTAACCACAAGCACTCAACTTCATTTAAACATTCTAGTATGTTAGCCGCTACAAGTTTAATGTATCAACCAAGTCAAAATACACTATTAAATATATAAGAGCTATTAAAAAAAACACCAAATCCCTTACCTGTTGTACCTTCCCATATATGGCACCTTCTTCCATAGATGTGATCACAACGTATGGATCATTCATGAACTCTTTCATTAAATTTTCTATATTTTTGTTCCACTGGTTTCCAACAGCAACTATCTGCTGGGGTGCAGATTCCTTTTCTTCAACATTCAGATTTGTTTTGTAATATTTTAAAATATTGAATATCTATAAAAAGAGGAATTAACCGACATCACTATCTTGGCATCTCAAAAGAGGGAACGCTATAGGTAAAAGTATTAGTATTAGTATTTCTTTATTTACAGTCAACAGACCAATATAAAACAAGAAGATACACCATTATATAAAACAATACAGAGTAGGGATAAAAAAGAAGGAGTGTTACAAAATCACTAAAGATACTAGATTGTTGGTTTCTGAAAAGGGAACAGAACTGGGTTATTGGAGCCTAGCATAGTGAAAAAGGGAGGGATATATAGATAATAAAATTGCTAATCTGTGGATTTAAACGCAATCAACATCCATAAGCGATCTGGTGCGGATGGCCAAATTCAGGAATTTGGCCACCTGCTCAGTGGTAGATTTACTGGAGCCCTGAAGTAGACTAATCAGGAGTGACTCAGGGGATCGTCCAGGGAGACGTTGCATAATAGGACATAATAGGTCTTTTCTTGCCTGTTGGTAAAAATTGCAATGGAAGAGCACATGCAGAAAGTATTAGTAGAATGATGGAAAGACAGTAACTATGAGTGTTCTAATAAATCAGTTGATGTTTTGGAATGAATCAGGCCTTTGGTCCATGTAGCAGCACAGTTTTTTGCCTGGCTTGACACCTTCTCTCATCCCTTCCCGTCTATCCACATGGACAATCCCAGAGAAAGGGAATGTTTTTGCAATGAAGGGAGTGGCATCGAGTGTAGCTGATTTTTTGGGAGAAGTGAAATCCATTTGAGTCTATATCTTTTTTTTTGGAAGATGCTTAGACTGCACATTCGAAACACTTCTCCACTATATGATCAAAACACACACACTTACTTGTTCGCTGGCTTCAGAGAAGAGGACATCAACTTCATCAAACACAAGATGACAGAGCCTAAGGAACAGTAAGCTGTGGTATTCAAGCAGCCGCAGAAGGCTATGTGGGGTTGTTATCATGACTTCACCTATAAAATTAGAAGTTGCCACTATGTGTTCTTATTTAAATTTCACCCATGTCAAGTAGTAAATGTTACTAATTTAACCAAATTCATCTATACTAACTAGTAATACAAGGCTCACAGACAACCTAAGAGAAAGAACTGATTCTCTTCTTAAGTTGCCCTGCCTTGTCATCTAGAGGCGATTCCTACTCACCAAGGGCCGAAGCTTAGTGGTAGAGCACATGTTTTGTATACAACAGGTCTCAGGTTCAATCCCTGGCATATCTGTAGGCCTGGGAAAGATCCCTGCCTATAGGGCCAGCCAGTCAATGTAGACAATACTGAGCTAAATGGCAGTTCCTATATTGGCAGTTCCAATGTAGACAAAGTCTTGGAGGAAAAGGCTATCCATGGCTGGTATGATGGCTGTATAGCAGAGGCAGTATACCTCTCAATATCAGTCTAGTGTGTAATTGCTCCTTCCAGCGTTCTGATATATAAACAAGATTTTCAGTTATTTCATCTTCCAAACCATCAGGAATTCTTTGGCACAGAGGTAATTAAGGCTTATATAAACAGAATTAGGCAGGGTAAGACGAGCAATGAATTGTACAGATCCTAACAGAACTTTGAAACTCTACTACATTGCTTTAAAAAAACAGAATTATATAATTTAAAAGCAATCCCCATATTTTCCTGTTATGGCTGTGGAACCGTATCAAAATTAACTACATTTCTATACCACCCAATAGCTGAAGCTCTCTGGGCGGTTACATGGTTATGCTTGTGGAAAACAGTTAAAATGTGAAATACTGCATTTTGTATTTTGCAAAACATTCTGCATAGACCACTTATTGCATTTTGTAATGCTTTAATAAGGTCTAGACAAGTTCATTCATATTTTCAATATAAATGATCAAGTTATCCTTACATCCTCTCGGAATTCTTGCACTCTTGATTTCATCCGTATTCATTCCCAACAAGAGCAATATTGGGTAAAGAGGCCTGGAACAACGGGTATACATTTCCAGAAACTCAAAGACCAGTTCTGCTTTCTTCTGTCCAGGGCATACAATTAATGCTATTGGCTAAATAAACACATAAGATATAGCATACTAAGATGAGAAACGTATACATCAGGAAATCTGTTTAAAAGAGAGATAGAATCCATTGTTCAGATCAATACGAACTATCCCAAAACTTAAAAGCTCAAGCAGAGACTTTGAGCACACTCATTTCTATGAAATTTCTCTTACGTAGCTGCTCTCTCTGCTCCTTGCTTACCACCCACTTCCAGACTGCTTGCTTGTAAAGACTTCAGGTTGTATCTAATGGTGTCCAACCACCAACAGAATGGATTCTGATGCACCCCTGTATCTCCCCCCCCTCCCCACATCTACTCCAGAGGGTTGGGGGACAGTCTCGAGCAGATTCTGGGAAACGCAGAGGACTGCAATCGGGAGGAGAGGAAATTTAATTAGCGCAAGCACTAACCCAACTCCCCAAAGGCTGGACATTATTCTTTGTCTGGCTCCACAAAATTAGAGATATATTTCTATGGACAGGTTTGTGTTCTTCTCGTTATATTATTTAAAAAACTTAATCTCTTGTTCTCTTGCTGCAGCTATTCATATAAGCTGGGACCTTTTGAAATGTTTACTGTTCAGTATCTGTAATTATCTTGGCCAGCAGTTGATTGGGTTATCCCTTTGAGTCAGAGGCAACAGCGTTGCCATCACCTTCCCATTTCCCACAGTTGTCAGCAGCTGCATGCTGATGGCTACAAATGGGCTACTTGGCTGGAAGCGAAGATCACTGCTGCCTCATGTGTTTACGTTCACTGCTAGTGATAATCTTGGGAATTTTCTGATCAATGCCACACTCCATGGTCCTTCCATCCAGGAGTGAAGCATATTTAAACACAGAATCCAGATCTTCACCCCATCCCCCAAATACAGAAAGAGAACCATACATGGATTGCCTAAAGACATCCTATACTTTCTCATGACCTTGTTCAAATTAATGAGGTGTTTGAGCATAACGGTATATTCTACTTACACCATTTCTAGCTGGCAAAGATATGTAGCAACGTCTTGATTGCAAAAATGTAATAATTGGTGGAAGATACAAAAGTGGGTCGTTTTCAGGAGAGATGATAACCGAATCACATCCACGAGCTATCACTGGCCAGGAATAAGACTGTATATGATTAGGACCTAGAAAGTGATTCCTTAGAAGCTCCTACCAGAAAAGACACATAAATTATTGATTAAATATTGGATTAAATAGCTTGATTCTTCAGCAGTGAGTGGCTGTTGCAAAAACTCCAAAGAAATCACCACCCATGTACAGAGTTCTGCTCTATATACATGTAGGGCATGTTTTAAAGAACTGGGCATGTTTAGCCTGGAGAAGAGAAGATTGAGGGGAGACATGATAGCACTCTTCAATTACTTAAAAGGTTGTCACACAGAGGAGGGCCAGGATCTCTTCTTGATCCTCCCAGAGTGCAGGACACGGAATAACGGGCTCAACTTAAAGGAAGCCAGATTCCGGCTGGACATCAGGAAAAGCTTCCTGACTGTTAGAGAAGTGTGACGGTGGAATCAGTTACCTAGGGAGGTTGTGGGCTCTCCCACACTAGAGGCCTTCAAGAGGCAGCTGGACAAGCATCTGTCAGGGATGCTTTAGGGTGGATTCCTGCATTGAGCAGGGGGTTGGACTAGATGGCCTTGTAGGCCCCTTCCAACTCTGCTATTCTATGATTCTAGGTTCACTGAACACAAACAAGCTGGGTATTTTTGGACGATGTTCAGACAATGTGGGTTCTTCAACATTTCGCATTTAAGAAATTAATAAAATGATACTAAGAGGTGAAAAGCAGCACCAGCTATGGTTAGGACAGCGTGCAAAGAGACACTGTTTGTGAGTGATATAGAATTAACTACAAACTTCTACCAAGTCGGTGGACATCCCTACTTTGACGTTTAAGATCTTAACTATTTATTGCTGTAGCCTGTTTTGTTTAGACTGCAAGCTGATTTGAACATTACCTTAATAAAATAGTGGCCCGTTAATATCTGTATTGGTTTAAAACAATATTCACATTGAAACAAACAGGATTATAATAAATCCAACATTCCCATTTGGGCTACTGCACCTAAGGATTGTGGCAAGCTAGGTTACAGCCCAAATTAATTACTGTGATACCATTGTGTTGAATACAGTAAAAGAACCAACGTGCATTTTTTTCAGCATTTAATTTCAAAACGTTGCAGTTGTCAGTATTCAAGGAATTCAATCAGAGGTATGAGCATTCTTTGTTATACTTGCTTTATTGAATACTACCTTTTTCAGAGCTGGAAACAATGGTGCCATTTCAAGAGTTGAGCATGGTTCAATGTTGTTGCTAAGAACAACAGGGAGGTGTGCATTCATATTCAGTTGATGCACCTATAAGTAAACATAAGACTCAGAAGACTGTAATGGACAGTACGATATGAAGGCTTACATTCCATGTTGTACCCCAAGGCAAATGTTTTCGACATTTTTATTTGATTTTCCTTTAAGGAATACGCATAAAGCAAATCTATGCAGATTTAAGATACCACTAAAAAGAAATTTCATGAATACCAAAGCCACATATTAGAGTTCTAATACATTCGAATTGGATGACTGAAGGATAACAACAAATTGCTTCATTACTATGAATGGCCTTCCTTTTTACCAGGAAAGTTAGTTGACAGTTAGCAATTTTGGAATCACCCAAGACTTTGTCAATGGGAGCTATAATTTCTGATGCCTTAGGTAAAACGTTTATCAATTCAGAAAGCTATTCAGACAAAATGAAATGTTGTAGAACATTTAAACTCATCTATATATATAAAAGCCCAGACTGCTCCTCCAAGCCAGTTATAGTTTTTGCTCTCTGGCGCCATCTAGGGACGTTCCTCATAACTGCGGCCTTCTATGGAAGTTCCAAGAAATGGTTTTTGCCCTCTGGCGCCATTTAGGGGCGGTCCTCGGAACTGCGGCCTTCTATGGAATTTCCTAATTCTGAGAAAGATAACTGCCAGGAGCTTCCAGCCTAGCAGAGGGGCCAAAACCCACTAACCTTCTCACCAGACTGCTCCTCTACACCTGTCGTATGACGGGCTTTTTTGCTAGTCTAGTTATATATTAAAACAACCAATAGTCAAAGATAGTGAATCTTCTGCAAACACACATGAAGTAGTCAATTTTTGGGAATACCTTGGTGTCATCTTGTTCATCAACAGCTTTCAAAGGATCAGGTTTTAAAAATTGCAGAAGCCTGAAAACATAAAAGTTCATTTTTCAAACACAAAGTTTGTTACCGCAGGCCAATTTATTCAGACTTTATGTATTAATTTTTTATCTGGAAATTTTCCAGATTGCTCAGGGCAAAATATATGGGTCTCTCCTTTTTATCCCCGCAACAACCATGTGAAATGGGTTAGGTTGAAAAATGGTAACCTTGGACCAGCTAGTGAATTTTATGGCTGAACAAGAAATGGAACCTGGGCCTCATCAATTCAGGTCCAGTACTCTTAAGTACTACTCCACACTGCTCCCTAACAAGAATGTTTATTTTGAATTGAGAAAATAGATATTATGATGGAATATCTATTTAGCAATTAAAAACACTAAGACACTAGGTTAGTTTCACGGTGCCCATTTACTGCAAGCTGAGCTCCTTATATTAAGATCCCAACATATGGCATTCTCTCTGAAGACTGATTCGACAATGTAACTAAGAATTGTTCCATCATGCTGGAAATAATTATGAATTCAAATAAACCTGAATTTCTGCTAATAGAAAGGTTATAATTGCTTCACTGAGAAGTCAACTGCACAGATCATCATCTGTAATAGAGGCAGCAATAATTTGTTTCACCTGGTTATTATTACCGCACCCCTACAGTCAACACTATATGCATACTTTTTACCAGATGTCAACACTAGCGGTCAAAGAAGAGGTACTTATTCCAATGGATCACCATTACTGGTTTTGGTATTAATAGCAACTGCCAAACCTGCCAAGCTGACTGTCGCAACAGTCGGCACATGGATCAGCACCTGGACATGTGGGTTGTAGGTAACCATGGCTCCGATTCAGCTTCTCAATTACTAATAAAAATGCTATGTTTGGAAATGCCTTAAGCAGGTATCTACAAATGTGTCTGATGAATCACTGATGAACACAGGAAATAAAATTCTGATGAGATCCCCACTCTTCTCCTGGAGAAGGGTACACGACTCTTCCAAGTCTCACACTGATTTTGGAAAAGCTTGGAAACCAGCAGGACATATTGTTGCTTTTGAGTCTCACTGCAATATCACAGAGCGCCTCTGGCCATCTCCAGGTTTGGGAGAAGGATGGAGAACGTCGCTGCGCAGAAGCTCAGAGAGGCTCAACACTGCTAAAGCTCAATATTTCATTTCATTTTGTTCGTTTCATTTGTGTACTGCCCAATAGCCCAGACTTACTTCATGCCAATGTTTTTCTTATAAAGATTGTCCTTCACTTCCTCTGTTTTAGTTTTCTTGCATAAGGTCCTAGAATGAAAAGCAACTATATGAAAAAATCTTAGCCATGTCCATAAAAGTAGTGGCCGCGATCTAAAGCAGAACGGATTTTTGCCGGGCTCCTTAATACTGCAGCCCTTGGGCCTCTTGAAAAGCAGCTTGTAATGCAATTGTGGGGATGGGATTGGTTGTGCCTTTTGTAAAAACATGACAAACTTGAATAAGAACATCACTGACTTCACAGATATTTAAACAAAACATAACCTAAGTATATTTCTGAGAGAAAGGGAACACATTAGCCAAATTAAATTAAAACTGATTATTTTTGGTACATGAAGCCAAACAAACATTTCATTTTTTGGGTTTAGCATAATGAAATTGGTACAGTCTCTTGCCTGTGTAAGGAAATCAGAACAAAAGACATTAAAAAGTGAACGCATACCTGTCTGTCCACCCATCTGCCTGTACAGAAACTGTTATGCCTTGTTTCAAAGGGGGAATAGCTACCATTATGTCCTAAGTGAGCAAACAAAGAAATCCCATAGTTTTGTTATTCATGATTTGGAAGCATTGCACTTTTATGCTTCTGGCTAACCACTTCACCATCGCGAACAAAACTATAGTCATGATAATGTTGATCTGTCATCAGCTGAACTGCCAATTCTGCAATAATCAGTATTACGTTCTAGAGAAGGACACTACACATCAATCAGAAAAGAATGATTAAAAATGGGCAATCACTGTTGTGGAGGAATGTATAGTCTCACCATGACTTTTTTTTATTATTATTATTTTTATTTTCTACAATACTTAAACATACACCAATACAATTAAAGCAAAAACAACATACTACATAAATGTTGAATGACTTTTTTAAAAAGCTTCACAATAGTAACAGATATGCACATATCATGTGCAGTACAACCCGTACATGCATACTCTGAAATAAGTCACATCGAGTTGAACGGTGCTTACTCCCAAGTGTATGTAAGATTTCAGCCTTAAAATAATTTATTACACAACAGCTATAAAATACAGCTCCAGGTGTGTGTGTGTGTGTGTGTGTGTTGGGGTATGCTTAAAGGTGTACGATCACATGGTACTACCTCGAGGCTTTAATTTGTGAACTGCCCAGACAGCTCCAGCTAGGGGAGAGTATAGAAATATAACAAACAAACACACACACACACTTTTGGTGCTCTCAGGTGGCTATGCGCAGCAGTTTCTGTAAATACATAGAATCATAGAATAGCAGAGTTGGAAGGGGCCTACAAGGCCATCGAGTCCAACCCCCTGCTCAATGCAGGAATCCACCCTAAAGCATCCCCGACAGATGCTTGTCCAGTTGCCTCTTGAAGGCCTCTAGGGTGGGAGAGCTCACAACCTCCCTAGGTAACTGATTCCATTGCCGCACTGCTCTAACAGTCAGGAAGTTTTTCCTGATGTCCAGCTGGAATCTGGCTTCCTTTAACTTGAGCCCGTTATTCCGTGTCCTGCTCTCTGGGAGGATCGAGAAGAGATCCTGGCCCTCCTCTGTGTGACAACCTTTTAAGTATCTGAAGAGTGCTCTCATGTCTCCCCTCCGTCTTCTCTTCTCCAGGCTAAACAGGCCCAGTTCTTTCAGTCTCTCTTCATAGGGCTTTGTTTCCAGACCCCTGATCATCCTGGTTGCCCTCCTCTGAACACACTCCAGCTTGTCTGCGTCCTTCTTGAATTGCGGAGTATATCTATATATATATGTATGTATATATATATATATGTGTATATACATACACATGTATGTATATATATGTGTATATACATACACATATATATGTGTATGTATATATATGTACGTATATATATGTGTGTATATACATACACATATTAAATTGGGAACCAGCAGGGGCTATATGCGGCCCACGTGTTACCCACCCCTGCTTTAGACAAATAAAATAAGTTGCACACAAAGCTGAGCATCTGCTCAGAGACAGATTGGTGCCCAGGGCAGAAAATCCAGATGGTGCCACAGTGATGGTTAAGAGCGTAATAAATCAAATAACTTACAAATTTTCTGCGCTTTTAAGGCCACTTCTGTCTGCCTCAACAATGTACAGGCCCTGGACATCTTAAGGGTTTTTACAAAATGTACTTCAATATTTTGTGAAAATATACTTACAGACTCACTTACTCCATTATGTGAGGCAGTTTCCTTTACGTTCTTGAGTGTTGTTTTCGCAGAGTTGTTAGAAGCAGCAGTAGCTAAAATGAATACATAGATGAAGCTTGACAATTTTCACTAAAGTTCTTTGTAAGTACAAGTAAGTTGGTGACCTCAATATACCACACCTCATGCAGGATCTGCTCCAGAAGTGGATACTATTATTTTAAAGATTCCACAGGAAAGATACTCAGTTTATTGGAATGCATGGACCGTGTGAAAATCCAGAGAGATATTTAGGTATACTCATAGGTATACCTGACATTTTTTTGTTTTGAACAGCATGCCATGTTGAATTATTTTGCAAACTGAGGGTAAGTTTGCAAAAGTAGTTTGCTGAGCATGGCTGTTGAGCTGCTGTTCAAAAACATATCTCAAGCTTCATCTAGCCACATGTGGCAAGAACCTTAATTAACGGTGAAGCCAGACATAGCAATTCTAGTTTGTACACTATTCTCTCACCCCCTTTTCCAAAATAAATTACTGCTAAAGCTACATGATGAATTTAGTATATTTCATTAACTGCTTATTGCAGAATTCCAATAAAAGGCACAAACACATCTAACTGTATACAAGTCTGATAGGTATATATAGGTATGCCTACAAAGGTATATTGTAATGTATATTGGCATAAGCTTGGTTAGGTTTAGGTTCACCCGAGTGCCTTACAATACACAATTTGGCACTATCGTAATGAGCTCCAGGGACTGCTAGCCTTGTAGTTTGCCTTTCCTCTCTTTTTCTGCTTCCATGATCCAGTTCTGATCCTACTTTAGCAGCAAGCAAAGACCCAAACTTTCTTGCATCCCAGGATTGCAAAGTAGCTACTCACCTGGTAGCCTCTATCAAGTATGAATCACCTTTAGACAACTAGACAGAGAAGCTTCCGGAAGTTGAAGAATATAGTTTAGTGTCTGCCCACCCTCTCTCTTTTTGGCTGTCTGCCAGTCATGAATTATTAGACTAGTATGTAGCCACCTTGGTGGGGGAAAGCAGCAGGTGAAAAAAAAGTTAAACACCCCTCCCATGTGCTGCTACTTTCCACCAGCTGTCCCTTCACTTCAAAAACAGATTGACCATACTTACATGTTTCAACAGCCTTGGATTCTTTGGCTTGCAACAACATTGGCCACAGAACAAGTGCAGGATTGATCTCCTCTGAAAGAGACTCAAGACTTGATGTTTTTTCCTTGTGGTCCTCTACAATACTAGATGTTTCATTATTCTCATAACAAGCAAAGTTCTTTGCAATGAGATCATCATTCACACACACCTATAAGAAAACAGATTTCTTGCATGTGATAATTTAGCAGAAAGGACAGCAATCAAAACATGCATCATTACTAACGGCAGGGCTATGACATTTCAAGGCACACCACATAATTCAATGAAGATATATAGCAGACACTCTGTTGGCATGCGCCAGCTCTATAAGATAATTTTAAAATGGTTTCCATGTGGTTTTTCTAATAGACCCATAGGTGTAACTCCAAACTATTGCAAAGATACTATTATAAGACAACTGTTTTATATCAGCATCTTTTCAACTGTAGATGATGGCATATTGTGCGTATACACTGCAATTCCATTCTTTTCTCTTTTTCTATATTCTATTGAATTTTATATAAATAACAAAAGGATGCAACATCCAATCACATCAAACATAACACAATAAATCATGGTATACACTGGATAAACGCAATCAACATCAATCCAAATTAATTAGTAGACACAGTAGATTGATTGTAATTGTGTATAGAGAGAGTTTGAGGGAAATATTTCATAACATCTTTTTCAACACCTTTTTCCAGCATGTTCCATGAGCTGATAGAGGTGAAGTAATGTCTTTTTTGCTATCACAACAGTTAATAAATGTCTCACAGATTTGATACTGCTTGGAATATACTCTATTGCTAATGAAGAGCTGTAAACTCAAACTACCAGAAAGAGTGTTTCACTAGCAGAGTTTTATTACTCACTAACAGATGCTGTCATTCACTCCATCAAATCGTATATCCATTTTAAAATACTACATATAAACAGATTTGTAAATATGACCTGGTTTACCTTTTCACCCTTTATTGTAACATAAAGATAGACATCAACATTGTCATTTTCAACAGCACATAACTTGGCTTCCACTTGAGTGGTTGCTATAAATAAGAGAAATAAGTAGAGCGTTAGTTATCTCTTTCTACACATTTCATTGGTTGTTTCTCAATTATGTCTCATGGATGAAATATCAGCAAGGTTCATTGCTACATTGCATCTATCAACGTTTGCGTTAACGTATGCAAACTACAAACATTTATATGTTAGCCCCTTCCTAAACTAAACTCAGCAGAAAAACGACCCAAACATTGGATCAGCTATGTTAGGAAGAGATTCATTTCATCTTGCACATATGTAAACGACTAGTGGCTAGGGTCTTCTCTGAAAGCTCACTGGTCGCTCCTTGCAATGGTACTCATGCAAAAGAAAGCACCTTTCCGAGACAGAACAGTGCTGTGTATAACAATCACATACATAAGCATTAAAGGCTGTATCCTTTTTCTCTAAGTGGCTTTGAATGCTCTATCAATCCATGCCAATAAGGTATCACTGGAAAACTTATTGTGTATAGGCAAATACAATGTGGTTTGATTACAAAAACTTGATCATCAATCTCAGATTTCAAATTGTAGGATCTCCCCACACTCAGTTGCCTGGTCCCAAGCTGCCCACTGTAACAGAGTAGTAACAGCTGCCAGAGTTCTGTAACTGCCCAGACCCACTGCCACATCCGAACAGTCCTGTCACCCACTGATGACAAAATTCACAGACAATGAACTTTGTAGTCATTCATTTATTTTAAAATCTAAGCAAATACGTATTAATCTTCAATCGTAAATTAATGTCCTTTATCGGGTATTCCAATTAGTACTAAAATTAGAACGTTCTATTTACCAATATTCTTTATTTCAGACAGTTATGGAAGTCTTCTAACCAACCTCCCAAATGGATTACTTTATACTTTTTCCCCCCTGAACCTGCCTGTATATTTTAGATTGTACAGTGTACTATTCTGTGTATTTCCTTACCATTCAGGAGGTTTTGGAAATATTGGACAGCTGCAACATCCCAGCGGTTAGTAGGACTACAAAGAAGCACATGATTACTTCATTGTAGCAGCACCATATATATATCAATCACAGACACACATATATACATATACTCAACACCAGCAAACAGACTCAGCTTTGCGTCGGTCAGACTAGCCCTTAGCTTAATATAGCGAAGACTTCAAGCCAACCTACGCAGCTGTCAAGAGTTGCATACATTGTGCCAGCTCCGTCTGAGTGAAGGCACACCAGCTGGCCCCCTTAGGCTTGGCCCCTCCCATGGTGCACCCTTTTCACCCCTTGAAGGGGGAGTCTGACCACTCCATTCGCCTGAGGGAATTGTCTGACAGCAGGGGAGGAGAGGGCAGGCAAGTAACTCTGTCCCCCGGCTACTTAATATATGCCCTGACTTCAAAATGTATGGATTGCAAAACTATGTGCTGGTTAGGGAAGTCTGCCCCTAACTTTAAGATGTTATGGCAGGCTTCTATTACATGGACACGTTAAAATTATTATTATTTTTAAAAACACAATACCCTGAGGTACACACCCCTAGGGCTACATAAATCTGCATGCTATATTTTCAAGTGCTATATTTCAGTGTCTTGGTACTATAGCGTGGATAGAAACACATCCTCCTTTATTGTAGAATTATGAAATATTCCTTTACTCTGCAATGTCTTACAGAGTACAAGATGAACAGAAAAGAGAAGCCCACCCCATGATATTTATACAATTAGTACGGTGCTCTGGCAAATATACAAATGGAACTACTTCATGGACAGGAAACTATTATGCAGAAAAGATCCTGCTTTTAGCTGTGGGGAGTGTTACCCGAAAGACAAGTTCTAAGATTTGCTCAACAGAAAACAAAATATTGCAAAATACATTACATAATCTCTTGCAAACCATACTTACACGATCTCTGCCTTGTCACTATGATAGTCGACACGTAGCGTTACTGGTTTCATACCGTATAACCTAAACTTTTTTGCTCTATAAGGCAGCCGCATAAATGATTCTAAGGCAACACAAATCCTGAAAACAAACAGAGGTTTCAGAACACAGAATTACTAAGCTTCAAAGACGTTTGTATTTGAACATGATCTTACTTGTTTGTCCACAGCAGCCATGTGCCATAGACCATTATTATTCTCATTTCAGTGACTTGCCCAGAATGATCCAGCAAGTCCTAGTTTAAGCTGAAATCTGAATCCAGGAGCTTCCAACTACACATACATCAGTCCATCAGCTGATCAGTGGCTTGACTTGCATAAAATGACAACCCAGGATTGGAAAAACTCCAGCTCTGGCTTGTCAGGGGAGAGACAAGTCAGAGTTCTGGGTTCAGACATCCCTGGGTTGTCAGCTGTTCCCACTGGCAGAAGCAGCCAAATGGGAACGCTTGAGTAGTGGTAACTAGTACGCCAACTCATTCACGACAACCTAGGGATTTAAAAAAGCATGGGTTGTTGCTGCATGTGGTAGGACATATGGGTGGGCTTATTGAGAACTACTTTCAGATCCCAGTAGTCAGGCTGTATATAGTCTTTGCCTTCTCACTTTACTCAGACATACCTGTCTGTTTGCACATGAACACTCTTGGCAAAGTCCACAAGGAAACAGTCTGCAAGGTAATAGTCTGTACAGGATGTGATAGATTTAACAACAGCTCTGCACCAGGATTTCAGTTCCTGACAATAAACAGTACAAACCTGAAAAAGAAACATGTGATTTGTAAATTTTTAATTTTATACTAACTATGTTGGTTCATGATAAACATGTAATTAGTGGAATGCAAGACGAGCTTACAGGGGGAAAATCCATGTATAAGCTTCATATTTCATGCAGTACAAGAAGGAGACAGCGATATGGCATCATTTTTACTCAAATACTTCCATAGATATTTGAACTGATTAAAAATACAGTCCAAAATATCTGTCTAATTCCATGTTTTCTGTTAACCCTAAGAAGCAGTATGTATAGTACATTTTCAATTATAATAATAATTTTATTTCTTACTCGCCTCTCCATTTTGATTGAGGCAGGGAACAACAGTAAGTATAAAATACTGATTAAAAACATAGTATACATTGTTAAAACATCCTAAAAACATCCTAAAAGCATACCAAAAGCATCCTAAAATTCCACTGGATAGGCCTACCAGAAGAGATCAGTCTTTATAGCTTTCTTAAATGCTAAGACTGTTAAGTTGACGAATCTCCTCCAGCAGGCCATTCCACAGCCTGGGAGCAGCAGAAGAGAAAGTCCTCTGGGTAATACCTGTCAGCCTAATTTTGGCTGGCTGAAGGAAATTCTTCCCAGAGGACCTGAGTGTGTGGGGCGGATTGTACGGGAGAAGGCGATCCTGCAGATAGCCCGGACCCAAACCATGTAGGGCTATCTGAATGAAAAATAAAATAGTAACGTCCCAACATTACCATTCGCTCTCCCCTTCTGAGGTCCATATCTATCCAAACAACAAATCAAGTATACAAAATTACCTGGCCCTCTTCTAATACAGATGGTTTGACTTCATCCACATATCTGAAAGATTTGTTATAGAACAGATTCATTTCAGACTGAAGTTTTTGATATTCCATTTCGTTGTTTACAAACTTTCCACCTCCTTTCATGCAGACCCAAAAGCAATCTGGATTTTCAATCTGATCAATAAGCAAGCTATAGTTAAAATCATATAAAAAGACTGCAAGATTCTTAACTCACTGTATATGTTCAAAATGTGTTCTGTAGATGTACAAGAGCTTTTTTTTTTTAAAAAAAAATCATGATACCTTCAATATAAAGACTTCAATCATTTTCTCTCTCCAATGACCTTTTCATCTATGCTGAAGAGAATCACACACTTTAGGTACACACCTCTGCAAAGGCAACAAAGCAACAATTTTGTAAACTGCTTTCACAAACTTAAACAATTCCTTATAGTGAACTTTTGAACTTGAGACAACCAGGCAACCAAATACAGGTTTTACATTTCAGGAATAGGTTTTAACGCAATTTTGACAAATTTACAAGAGAACCAGGCAACAGAATCACTCCAGTAACTACTGCCTGTTCATCGGCTATGATTTCTTCTGTTGAAGAATTCATGGGATCTCTAGATCAGAACGAATGAAGAAATAAAAACATATTATTAGTATAAGATAGGAAGCTCAAATCAGCTATCTGCAATTAAGCAATATATCTGCTGAATTACTGAAGAAGGTTGAAGCTGCAATTCTAAATACTTACAGGAAGTGAGCACCATTGCTTCAGAGTAAACATGGACTTACTTCTGAGTAAATAAGATTGCACTGTAGAACTGGTTTGTAGGAGGAACAAGAGCAGTTATTCCCAACTTGAGACAAGCTGCTTCCTAAACCAACAGCTATTTGTAGCTCAAGAAGATCATACTTTTGGAGTTGGGTTATAACAGCACAAACAACAGATGTGAAGAGGCAATAACATTCAAGTACGCAAGAGGTAAAAAAACCTAGCGGAAATGTGAAGATGGCGAAACCTAGAGACAGCAGCTAGCTCCTACATAAATGGTTGAACTAGGATGTTGCTTGAGTGTTTCAACGGTTTCCCTAAAGAACTCCGTTTAAGAAGTATAATTGCCACAGCTTTTACAATTACTTTTTGCATCTATTTACTACTACCCACATCATGCATGTTTTCTTGGAAGTCATGGCAAGTTCAGTAAGACTTACTACCAAGTGTGAACAGAATTGCAGCTTTAAAACATCCACAATGACATGTAAAAAGTCTCTGTTTGCTTTTGGACCATGGTTTGACACTCAGATGGCCTTAGGCAGGTTCTTTTGCTAAAAAGGGTCGACGACAAGCATAAGGTCTTCACTCCATTGCTCTCTTGTGAATATCTCTAAGCTGATACTGCTGGATAACAGGGAGCAGTGATACCTAACGTCCTCTACGGCCTCAGTCTGCAACTCCAAGATGGAGGAAAAACAACCCCTTATATAGTTATGTGGAATCTAAAGTAATACACTCATCAGAAAACCTTAATGCCTAGTGATTGATCTAGCACCATAAGATCCACCTGCACTCAAAGTTCAGGTCCGTATCTTAATCTTGGATGTCGCCATCAATACCACTGAGTCCAACATTTCTAGTCTTTGCTTGGGAAAAAAGAATTACGTATTTTAAAAGTGGTAGCTGTCTTTTGGACGGGCAAAACAGGTCCGGATGTTCATATTTCCCCTAGATTAAGACCTAAGGAGGGTATCAAATGGGTGGGGAAATACTCATTTCTTGCAGACCATGTCTATGAAGACTATGAAAACTGTAATAACTACTCTGAGGGATGAAGACTCTTGGAAACCTTCTATATTAGAAACATTTCTGGAGACACATTTGAGAAGAATTTGTGTGAGCTACTGAGTTCCAAATCCTGGAGCTGTTACTATCACTCTGAAACATTAATTTCTAATGCAATGATTGGGCCACTTCAGGTTTGTCTGCACTTTTGGGGAGTTTATTAATCCTCAATCCCAATTTTGGGAGTGGGGCAGCACTCCACTTCCATTAATTGACCATTGAGATGAAGTCAAGAAACCATCAACTAATTGGCATTGAACTCAGCCAGGTTAATGAATGAGAAGAGTATCATTGTTTGCTTCCCCTGCAACAGTTAAAATGGTGTCTACCTAACATGAGGTGCTGCAGACCACTAAGGGATCTGGCCAAGTGTCAAAAAGAATGGGACACTGTGGCTGAGCACCCCCTTTGCCTCTCTCTAGACCCATACGCTGGAAGGCAAGGAAGATTCGGAGCAAAATAGTTGCACTCACCAGCCTCTCTCACTTCATTGCTAATTGCTTTCCTGCTTTGAGCAGGGTGGGTGGGGGAGAGGCAATTATAAGTCCTGCACTAAGCAGATTTACTCTGTGCCAATTTCATGTCAAATGCTTGATAAACTTATAGAAACTAAGTTGACTGGCCCTAGGCGGTTACTCTATTGACTTTTAGAACCACTGCCCAAGCCTGAACAACCAATGTCTGCCATATAGTAAATATCTGCAAGTGTCACAAAATCAGATGTTTAACAATTGGACAATCGGCAACTTATATAGACCAACTAGGAGATAACAAGATCTGGATTCAATTTAACCTCAAGACTTCGTCATGAAAAGTACAACTATATCATGAGTGCAGTGAAAAATAACACACATATATTTTTGTTATATTTTATAATGCTTACTCAGAAGTATGGCAGATTTAAAGCCAAGCCCAGGAAGCCAAGCCAGGAGAGAAAAAGCCATCTCCACGGGAATGCTTCCCCCCCCCCTCCGGATTTGGGTCAGGGTGCTACAAAAGCCCCAAAGCCTTCCTAAAACGGTGTGTCTTTGCTCAAAACCAATTAATAGGCCCAGCATTGGGCAAAAGGCGGGATACAAATAAATATAATAATAATAATAAGCTGCTAAAGCAACTTTCAAGTAGCATCGTGTCAGCTAAAAAGACAGACCCAATCTGGGAGCCGAAGGGAAGACTCCCCATTTTGGTGTTGTTGTTGATGACTACGAGGAGTATTTCTCTAGATCTAAAGAATGCCCCCAACAAATCCCTGTGAAAAGGTTGGGAACCATTTCTAGACCAGAGCATGGTGAAGCAGGACCTCACAAGTGGGGTCTTTGGTGAGCTTCTCCAATGGCATCACAATCCCTATTTTCTTTTTGCTGTGTGGGTTTTGATACGTTTTAAGGAAAGAACAAAGACGGAATTATTTATTTATTATTGCATTTATATCCCGCCTCTTTTCCTCCAAGGAACCCAAGGCGGCGTACATGATCCTCCTCTCCATTTTATCCTCACACAGACTGAGAGTAGCCCAAAGTCACCCAGTGGGTTTCCATGGCCAAGTGGGGACTAGAACCTGGATCTCCCGACTCCCAGTCCAACACTCTAGCCACTACACTACACTGTCTCAAATGCTCCTGTATTTATGGAGGCCTCCCTGGCAGAAAGCCTCAGATTTGATTCCTGGCATCTTTCCTTTAAAAAAGAAAAGAAAAAAGAAAAGGTCAGGTTGATGGGGAAGACATCTGCCAGAGAGCCACTGCCAATCCAAGCTGGCAATACCACTAGGGTTAATGTCAATTTAGGACCATGGAAATCCAGGATGAAACCCCCAGCCACCATGACGATTACTAGACGGTCTCGGCCCAGGCACTGGGCCTGTTCAGAGAGCTTCAGCTATTGGGCGGTATAAAAATGTAATAAATAAAATAAAATAAACACACTAAAACATGGTTACACCACTAACCCTTTTGCAGCAAATGGTTAGTGAACGTTTTTAAACCATGGTTATGTAGCCACCCTGATTAGGAATGGTTCACACGACACGCTAAGCCATAATGTTTAGCTCAAAGTGCTTAACCACCATGGCTTAGCATGTCATCTGAACAGGGTCGGTCTCTCTCTCTCTCTCTCTCTCTCACACACACACACACAGAGAGAGAGAGAGAGAGCTTGACCACCTCACAGAATTATTGTGGGCTACCTCCAGTATTTGAGGCAGTAAGCCTATGTGCACCAGTTGCTGGGGAACATGGGTGGGAGGGTGCTGTTGCACCCATGTCCTGCTTTGTTGGTCCCTGGTCGACAGCCGGACAAGATGGACCCTTGGTGTGATCCAACATGGCACTTATGTTGTTATTGTAAAGATAAAATGGGTGATGGAGAAACACGGACACTGCCCCCGGGGAGGAGAAAGGGCAGGGTACAAATGTAACAAATAAGTAACAAACACTGGCCTAGACAGAGAAATAGTTTGTCTGGGTACAAGAGCCGTTTCCTAATGTACAGCAGGGGTTGCTTGGGCAGGTGCAGCTTTGACCTGCTGAAATCCCTTCTCCTACCAGTCCATACTCCAGAAAATAAAGCCAGACTGCTCACTTGAGGGAATGGTATTAAAGGCAAAACTGAAGTACTTTGGCCACATAACGAGAAGACAGGACACCCTGGAGAAGAGGCTGATGCTAGGGAAAGTGGAAGGCAAAAAGAAGAGGGGCCGACCAAGGGCAAGATGGATGGATGATATTCTGGAGGTGACAGACTTGACTTTGGGGGAGCTAGGGGTGGCAACGGCCGACAGAAAGCTCTGGCGTGGGCTGGTCCATGAAGTCACGAAGAGTCGGAAGCGACTGAACGAATAAACAACAAAACCCAAACGTGTGTATTATTTTCATTTATATACCGCCCCACAGCCAAAGCTCTCTGGGCGGTTTACAAAAGTTAAGAACAGTGAATGTTAAAAAGAAATATACAAAATTTAAAAGCAAACAAAAACAGACAATATCCATTTAAAACAACGCTTACAGAATTGCATCTCTTTGGTCTCTGCCCATCCAAGAGCAAGGAGGGAGATGGAGACAGGCGAGGTTTTAGAAAACTCGGCTCTGCCTTCTGGGCTTGAAGGGGTGGGTTGGGGTTAAAGACAGGCCAACAAGGTGGAGGCATATTGCCCTGAGGTAGAATTTCTCCACCTAAGGAAGCCGGCGCCCGCCTAAGGGCTCTCCTCCGCCACCATTTTGTATCCCCCCTCCCTCCACGCGATTCAAACCGCCACCAACCGCCCCCTCCGCTTCCTCCTCCTACGTGCCTAGCAGCTACTCACGCAGCCTGCGCTTCCCTCGTGCGCGAGGCTCGAACTGGTGGCGCCTGCGGATGCCTCGCTCCCTCTCCACGCATGCTCAGTGCCCAGCGCGAATGGGAACCAATCACCACCATGTGTAAAGGCGGCCGGGGAGGGGGAGGAGGAGAGGTAGAGGGGAAAGTGGCGCCTGCGCACTCGTTATATTAAAACCCCTGCGTATCCATCCCGTAGCGTCATCTAGGTGGGATCCAGTTTTAAGAAGTTTGTGCATTGTTTTCGTGGGTTTGTGTGAGTTGGGAGTCGCTAGGCATCTGGACTAGTGTGTAAACCCACTGATTTCATGGGATTATAGGAGTTTTGAGTCCAAAGGCATCCGGAGGAGGTAGAGTGTAAACCCATTGTAGCCACAAGGCATCTGGACTAGTGTGTAAATGCATTAATTTCATGGGGTTGTGGGAATTGTTGTCCAGGGATCCGAAGTGACTAGAGTGCAAAACTATTGCACTCGCAAGGCATCTGGACTAGTGTGTAAACCCCCTGAGTTCATGGGATTATAGAAGTTTGAGTCCAAAGGCATCTGGAGGAGGTAGATTGTAAACCTATTGTAGCCACAAGGCATCTGGACTAGTGTGTAAATGCTCTTATTTCATGGGATTGTGGGAATTGTAGTCCAGGGATCCAAAGTGACTAGAGTGCAAAACTATTGTAGTCATGGGTTTGTGTGAGTTGGGAGTCGAAGGCATCTGGACTAGTATGTAAACCCACTGAGTTCATGGGATTATAGGAGTTTGAGTCCAAAGGCATCTGGAAGAGGTAGAGTGTAAAACCATTGTAGTCCAAGGCATCTGGACTAGTGTATAAACCCAGATTTCATGGGATTGTGGGAGTTGTAGTCCAAGGTATCCAAAGTGACTAGAGTGCAAAGGCATCTGGACTAGTGCGTAAACCTGCTCAGTTCATGAGATTGTGGTTCAAGACATCCAGAGAGCCACAAGTTCAGCAGGGCTGGAGCAGACCAAGTAATTAGTTATGATTTACTGAATCCATTGATCAGCAGATGTTAAGCCATAACTATCTTGATTTGCTCCAGCCTTGTAGTCCTCCAAATGCCTTGGGCTACAACTCCCATAATACCCCCTGGCTGGGGGATTGTGGAATTTGTAATCCAAGGCATCTGGAGGAGACAAGGGTGGCCAGTTCTAAACATGACTAAAAATAGATCCTACCCTCTTGTCTCTATGTGGGTTTTGCTGAGCATGTGTAGCCTCTCTAGGCTGAGTGCTGGGGAAAGGAAATGGACCGGAAAAGGGAACCACTTCAGCCTGGCCCATTCCGCCTCCCCATTTCAAGCCATTTAGAGGGGCCATGTGCTGCCCAACGCTTACTCAGATTTCACGGATTACCATGGATTTCAATGAAACACTGACTTGCTGCTCAATCTTTCCCATGTTTACTTAGAAGCAATTTCAGCTTAATCTCTTGACTGCTTCCATAGGCTTCCAAACTCTTTAGGGGGCGGACAGGCGCTGTGCTTAGGGGTGCCACTGTGCATGGCTTTACTCATACTGGGCAGGCACATAAATTTGATTGAAGGCTTTGGTGTATCAAACTAAGGGCCATTCCAATCCGTGAGAAGCCGGGTCCATTCCAGCTACCCTTCTGAAATCAAAATGGTTTTGTTATTTATTTTAATCCTCATTTAATCACTGAGTCATACTGTTCAGCAGAGCAGATCCCACACTTCTTTATTGTGTGCGTACTTATAGTTTGGCTGTTAATTCCCTGATAGGACTCTGTCTTTTAATGCGACAAGCAGAAATTCGACAGATAAAGCTTTTCAGCAGTTTATACAGGTAACCTATCCTAACCACCTGCCCCTTGAATGCCTTAAAGCTGTGATCCTAGGCAGCAGAGCCCCAGTTTGGACACTTCAGAAATAAATAAAAATTAGTTTAGATTTCATCTTTTAATTTGTTGAGTTTTTAAAAATAAAAATCCATCAAGCTCCTGGCATGCACCATTATTCAGGACCTATTCTTAATTTGACTTAGTATATCTTACCAATGATGAATGCAGCAAATTAAAGCAATGTTGCTGAAAATAAATATTTATTTTTAACAGAAACTCAAGAATAAATTAAACTCAGTCTACAGAGCTAATTTAGAGCATAACCCTATGCATGTTTAGACAGCAACTCCCAGCATTCTCCAGCCAGCATGTTGCTGGACTTTGTCCTGTCTAAACATGCATAGGATTGTGCTTTTACATGTGCACCAGCTGACATTTCAAGTTACAAGAACTGAAATCCAAGCATACAATGAAATTATTCAATTACAGACAACACTTACAAATTAGCGTGTCTACAAAAGTATATCTACCATAAATAGGACTTCTGAGTATAGTTAGTAATAATCACCTGAAATTACGGGGCTTGTATGTATGTGATCCTGAGCACATTTATTTTGAAGTAAATCCTACTGAATATGGTGAGGTTTGCTTTTGAGTAAACATGCTAAGAGTTTCTACATTTTTAATAAGAAAAGTAGGATAGTTCAATATATTTAACTATATTGATACTCAGTTCATCCCATTATGGACAAATGACCTAGGCTGATCATGGCCAAATATTGCCCCACTGGCTCTTCAGTGACCTAAATCTATAAATGTGTAGATTAAGGTCAAGTTCTTAGCAGACAGATGTCCACTCCAGAATTGGCACATTTGCACAAAATTTGGAGAGATTACAGAGGTGCACAGACTGAAGCTTACATCATTTACATTAGGCTTGAGGTATGTAGACAAAATTGCACAAGCATATATTAATCCTTGCTGCTCTTGAAATACATGTTGTTTAGCAAGGTTTGAACTTTCCAGAGCAGCCTACTTAGAAACTGTCATATAGAATGTTTTATATATTATAATGTAAATTAATTTAGAAATGCCAATATCAAAAAGATTATAATTTGCTATTGCAATCTTCATTATTTCCCACTTTAGAGTCCATCGTTAATGGGTTTATGTGTTTATATTTGGGTTGAATGTTCACATGGACAGTAACGTTATGAAGGTCTCGCGTCACTATCCGGTGAAGATTATTGGCCCCTTTCATTAGATCTTCAATCCTTTTATGTGTCGCCAAATTTGGCTTTCTTTCTCCTGTAACGTCGGGATCTTCTGGATACAATTCATCGCCTAAAAAATAAAAAGAATTACACTTTATATATTATATGTATTACGTACCTCTAGTGATTTTGCAATAAAATAGCAGAGTAATAACTTGCTTAGATGTAAAACTAGTTTTGTGACAACATTTTTCATAGTATTAAAGGATTTCAATGCACCAACAAAGAGGGACTTTTGCGAAGGAATATATCACAAAATATGTGTTTGTAGATGGGGAAATAAATCTTTAGGGTCCAAGCTAGAAATACATATAGGCCCAGTTCAGAGGCACTGCCTAAATGCTCTCCCGCGGTGTGCCAGGGAAGACGTTGAAAGTTTTCTGGTTGTATATTTGAAGAAACAAGTTTTGTGTTAGATTTAAATCTTGTATGTGCAGGGGGTGGGATATGCAAGCCTAAGGCTGAAATAAATGCAACTATATGCAAAAATGAATTCTGATAAACACCTATAAGACATTACACTTATGGTCACACAGTAAAAATTGCTGAACCAAAAATGGAAGATGAGTTCCTTGTTTTATAGTTGTCAATTTCAATCTGGAATTAAAATATTTATTCCTTTAAATTCCTAAATAAAACAGATGAGGCAGTTGTAACTCCCCACCCCATCCCCCAATTTCTTTTTGTTTGCCTGTTTCTCTTGCAGCTATGAGGCATGGTCTGAAAGTAAATGATGCAGCCACACTACTGAAGCTAAGCAGGTCTGGAACCAGTTAGTGGCTAAATGAGAGCGCCTAGGAACGCCACGCACGCCATCTTGAGGTTCATCATGGAAGGAAGGATATACATATTTTAAAACAAACAAACACACACAGGAGCTCAGCTACTACAGCTGAGGGAGGAAGCAGAGTGTAGAATGAAAATGGGTAGAAAAAGCTGCATTGCCGACTTCATTGGGTAATGCAAAGGTATTGTGTCACTGTCTGGGTTTCAACATTATAATGGAGTTTTCTGATAACATTTTACTTTTTAAAGGGCAAAAGTATAAAAAGAAAATGAATATTCCAGTGATGAGAAGCCCTCTCAATGACATCAGAGAACACTGGTATCACCAAATGAAAGAAGCACATTGCTTTCAGAATTGTGGTAGATAGTAATTCAGGTTGCAAACCTAAGCTCACTTACTAGGAAGTAAGTCCTATTGAACTTAGTCAGGGTTACTT
The DNA here is from genome assembly GCF_023053635.1 of Elgaria multicarinata webbii. NCBI lineage: Eukaryota > Metazoa > Chordata > Lepidosauria > Squamata > Anguidae > Elgaria > Elgaria multicarinata. The sequence continues at coordinate 16,405,037 of NC_086184.1, read as the reverse complement.
TTGAGAAGACATGCGTAGGATTGCGCTGTAAGGCTGCAATCCCATGCACACTTAGTAACCCTCACTAAACACAACTGAACTCCTGAAATAAAATGCATAGGTTTGCACTAAAATGTTTGTAACACCTTTCAAGAAGAAACAACTGCAGCTGTGTCACAACAAACATTTGATGGGAATATAATTCAACTCAAAAGTGGATTTGGGCTACAGAGAGCCAGTGTGGTGCTGTGGTTAGAGTTTTGGACTGGGACTCTGGAGACCTATTATTATTATTATTATTTATTTATATAGCACCATCAATGTACATGGTGCTGTACAGATTGCACAGTAAATAGCAAGACCCTGCCGCATAGGCTTACAATCTAATAAAGTTGTAGTAAACAATAAGGAGGGAAAGAGAATGCAAACAGGCACAGGGAAGTGTAAACAGGCACTGGGTAGGGTGAAGCTAACAGTATAGAGTCAGAACAAACCTGGGTTTTAGTCCTGCTTGGCTATGATGGCTTTGGGCCAATTACTTAACTTTCAGCCTACCTCACATGGTCACAAGAGTATTATGTATGCTGCCTTCAACTCTCCCCCCCAAAACATTTTCATCTACCTGGTAAAAGTTGCATGTGGCCATCTGGAGCAACCAAAAGAACAGGCAGCCAACGTTCACATCCTTCTGAAGCTCGTTCAAAGCCAAACCTATGCAGATCATGAAGTGATGAGAAATTGCAGAGTCTGCGTAACTCATAAAATTGAGGCGGTGCTATCCAGATGTCTTTAGACTTGAAGAGTTCAAGAGCTTCTGAGGGTGTTGACCACTGAAAAAGAGTAGAGTAACAGACTGAATGAGAGCCAATACATTGAAGCTCAATCCAAACGAGACAGAGGTGTTGTTAGGAAGTGGTTCGTCTGACCAATTGAGTACTGCTCAACCTGGAGGCATCATTGTCATTTGAAGCACAGATGGCCTGAGTAGCTTAAGAGTGCCTTTCCCCCCCGTTTAGGCTGATGTACCAGCTGCAATTTTACCTGCACAGAGACAGCCTGGCAACAGTTATCAATGTGCCAGTAACCTCCTGGTTGGACCACTACAATGTAGTGTACATAGGTCTACCTTTGCAGGTTTGAACTTCAGTTAGTTCAAAATAGAGCTGCTACACTACTAACTGGGACTGGTCAACGTGATTGTGTGACCCCAGTGTTTGCTCAGCTACACTGGTTTCCAATCTGTTTCGGATCCAATTCAAAATGTTGGCATTGATTTTTAAAGTTCCACAGTGGCCTTGAGTGTTATTTTTGGTAGAAAGGCAAGGTAAAAGTCAAACAAATGAAATCTGTTGAGCTGTGGGAAGTACAGTTTGCTGTAGAAAAGTGGCCTGTAAATATACTTTAATAATAATTACATTTCAGGTTTTGTTTTTGTTTTCTCTGGGACGTTATGGCTTGGCTCACATCCCTGACTCATCTAGAGTGATAATTTCTGCAGGTATTTTCACAGTGCAATCCTATGTGTGTCTATTCAGAAGCAACTCCTTGAATATATTGCAACTCACTCCTAAGTGTCTATAGGACTGTAGCCTCAATGTTATTATTATTATTATTTATTTATATAGCACCATCAATGTACATGGTGCTGTACAGATTACACAGTAAATAGCAAGACCCTGCTGCATAGGCTTACAATCTAATAAAGTTGTAGTAAACAATAAGGAGGGAAAGAGAATGCAAACAGACACAGGGAAGTGTAAACAGGCACTGGGTAGGGTGAAGCTAAACAGTATAGAGTCAGAACAAACTCAATATTTAAAAGCTATAGGGAACAGAAAAGTTTTTAGCTGAGTTTTAAAAGCTGTGATTGAGTTTGTAGTTCTCAAGTGTTCTGGAAGAGCATTCCAGGCGTAAGGGGCAGCAGAAGAAAAAGGACGAAGCCGAGTAAGGGAAGTAGAGGTTCTTGGGCAGGCGAGAAGCATGGCATCAGAGGAGCAGAGAGCACGAGCGGGGCAACAGTGTGAGATGAGAGAGGAGAGATAGGCAGGAGCTAGACCGTGAAAAGCTTTGAAGGTCAACAGGAGAAGTTTATATTGGATTCTGGAGTGAATTGGAAGCCAATGAAGAGATTTCAGAAGTGGAGTGACATGGTCAGAGCGGCGGGCCAAGAAGATGATCTTAGCGGCGGAGTGGTGTAGTTGTGATTATCCAGAGGTGAGATAAAGGCACTTTGCACATACTCATAGAGCAAAACAGATCCTGAGGCAAATAATGCAATTCTAATCAAATGTAATAGGAAGTAAGCACCACTGAATTTAAAAGGTCTTAGTATTTTTCTCTAAATTTGGCCTTGATTAATTCATATCACACCTTTCCCCACAAGGAGCTCAAGGCAATGGTATAAATTGTCCCCTGCTTGTATTTATATTCTCAGTCTTGTGCACTAGGTTAAGCTGAGGACCAAGCAACATGTTACATTATTCGGTTTTTAGGTTCGGCCAAGATGGCGGCACAGTAAGACGCACGTCTTAGCTGCTCTGCTGATTTTATCTTTAATTTTAGTACCTTGTTTGGGTTCTGCCTTCCTTTCCGCTCTCTCATCTGCTTGTTGCCTTCCCCTTTTGTGCAATAGTTGTTTTCGCTTGTTTGCCAAACAACCAAGGAGTTGGCCGAGGAAATCCATGCTACGACCTTGAAGGCCACACCAGGATAAGCTACTACTAGTATTAATTACTACGAAACGAAGCTAGAAAGAACGCGAGAAGTTTCAAGCCTGCAGCTAACAGCATTCAGTTTTTAAAAGTGCATTTAAACTGGTTATTTTTTATTTTGAAGCAAAAGCAGTGATCGTAAACATTCTCAGATCAGGGCCTCTTGGCAATTTCCTGAGAAATTCGCCTTTCCCTGACTACAATTCGCACCCGAAGATAGTGTTTGCGGTAAACAGCCACTTTGGGGGCAAATAGCCGGGTGTACGAGTGTGATTATTTGGTGAGATGTAGTGACTGACTCAAGCTTCATAGCTGAGTGAGGATCTGAACCCGCATCTCCCCAGTTCTAGTCCGACACCGGCCACAGTGGCCTTGCAGTCTCTACAGAACAATGAGAGACAGTGTTAGGGTAAAAACCCCAACCAGAAGGGAGGGATCAGGAAAACCAGACAGGTCCAGCTGCAGTGACTACTTCTTTATTTGATCTACACGTGTAGAGAAAGAATAACTCACCCTCGACGGATCGAAGGCAAGATTCTCTGCCCCATCATCCACAACCAACATCTTTTATAACATTCCATACCCCTCCTGATGAACTCATGGCTCATCCCTCCTCGCATCCCTTATTGATTGCAGTTATACATTTTCCATAAATGAAACTATTTCTAACAACTAACAATGCATAATATTGTGAAAACCACGTCCCGTTTGCGTAACTTACTGTACCAGATAAGCCCCCCATGCAAGGGCGGACGAAGCTAGCTTTGCTGATCATTGGGGTGGTTTTTATGATAACAAGGAGTAAGTGCACCAGAGTGTTTAGAAAAATGGAAACTTGAATCCGGTGATCCAAGGCCCTGGTAGCTGCGTTTTAGGAAGTTGTTACATTTGACCAGGCAAATTAGGGACATGCTCTGCGGATTAGAAAGTGCAGAGCAACGTTGAGCAACTTGCCAACTGCATTCTGATGACTCTTTATTAATGAAAGGGGGAGGAGAGGAGTATGGTGGCAGAGCCTTGAGTGCTTGGTATACTCTTTTCCCCCAGAAAAGGGGTCTCTTGGGTGGGGGTCCTTTTGGCCACCTTAACAACAGGGCTCACTCCAATAACTTGTTTCAATTCTCAGAGCTCATCTGTTAAGTAGCGCTTGGCAGACCAATCCTCAGAAATAAATCCAAAGGTTGTATTTCTTGATAAACATGTTCAGGACTGAAATCTAAAGAAAAGTGAGCCTATGCAAGTGAGCCAGCATGGTGCTACAGTTTAATCATTTTAGGTTGCAATCCTATGCCCACTTACCTGACAGTAAGTCCCATTGAACTCAATGGGGCTTACTTCTGAATGGACATGAATAGGATTGTACTGTTGGTGTGATAGTATGATTTTATAGTTGTTTTATTGGTCCTTTTTATTATTGTAATGTGCTCTGTATTCCTTTTGAAGGAAGGGCAGGATACAATAATAGTATAGTAGTTAGAGGCTCAGACTAGGAAGATCTAGGTTCAAATCCCTACTCTGCTTAATCTACCTCACAGGGTTGTTGTGAGGATAAAGTAGGTGGTGCAAAGGAAGAATACGGTTACACTCCTGCACCCCAATCCTAGGAGAGGTGGACTTGCAGGGGCTTCAGCGCTCACTCAGACTTCAGTTTCCTAGAAGGAGGGCACTGTAGCTGTGTGGTGTTTCTTTAACGAAGGTTTATTCGCCCTTTGTTCAGGCCTCCTACACTCCAAGCAAACCCTGCTTCCTCTCAGCTGCCCAGATCTCTTCGCAAGAGAAAAGTCGCTCTCCTTTTGCGTCAGATTCAGCCTTCCCCAGATGCATTTCCTCCTACCCCGTCAGGCCTTGTAAAACAAAAAGTTTGCACATTTAAGAGTGCAAACGATATCCTCAATTGTTTTTTACTCAGAGACACTGGCCGGTTCGGACCACATCCTAATCAACTGTTTTCCATTTTGTTCCTATTCCCCCCGTTGATTAACGTGTCGTCCGAACCCGGCCACTGAGTTACACGGAGGTCATTTAGACTGACCCCAAACACAGAACAATACCATGGCTACGACCGCCTTGCGCTCCTTGGAGGGGAAGGCGGATATAAACCCAATATTCCGCTTTCCAAGGTATAGAGGCAAACGAAGCCCCCATCTGAAACTGGTGCGAAGGGACTTTTTAGGGTGTCTGTGTGTGTCCCCCTATCCCCATAAACAGGGCGTCCCGGCCGGATCCATTCCCTTTCCCGTCACACGGCCACGGCGCCCCTCTCTCCTCACCTGGCACGCCGTCAACTCGACCTCGTCGTGCGAGGCCTGCGGCGGGCCCTGCCCGAGGCAGCAGAGGTAGAAAGCCGTGTCGTAGCGGCGGCCCCCGCGCCCGGCCGGAGTCAGCCAGTTGCTCCACTCGTGCAGCGCCCAAATGTTGGGCACGCAGCGCAGCTGGCGGCACAGCTGCAAGAAGCTGCCGGGCTGCCGCTGCACCTTCTGCCGCCACTCGGCCAGCTCGGAGGCCGGCGGCAAGCGCTCGGCGGGCAGCAAGCGGACCGGGCCCGCTGCGGCGGGCTCACCGGCGGGGTGGCCGTCGGGCACCAGCAAAAGCACGCCGGCCTCCTCGAAGGTCTCTCGGATCGCGCAGATGCGGAAGGCCACGTCGCCCGGCAGCGCCGAGCTCAACTCGGGGCGCTCGTCGGCGAAGAGGGGCGCCCGCGGCCCGCCCGCCCGCACGGGGCTGAGCCCGCAGCGCGGCCGGTCCGGCAGCAGCCGCAGCCAGTCGGGCGAGAAGTCGGCCGCGTCCACCACGCCGCCCGGGAAGACGTGGGCGCTGGGCAGGAACGAGCTGCGCGGGCTCCGCCGCAGCAGCAGCAGCTCGTAGTCGAAGGCGCCGCCTGGTCGCCGGCAAGAGCCGCCGGCTGCCAGGAGCACCGTGGCGGCCTCCCGCCAGTGTCGCAGCCGCGAGTTCATCCCAGTGGACTTGACCGGCTCGGGTCGACGCGGTCAGATTCCCCTCAGGCCGGGCCCGACGTCGCCACCCAGCGGCCTCGGGTGCTGAGGCGAGGCAGGAAAGCGCGCCCGCCTACTCGGCTATATCCAAGAGGGAAGGGCCTAGTTCTAAAAAGGCGCGAAGCAATCCCAGGAAGGCTTGTTCTGTCAGAAGCCTTGCGTATTTATTGATTCTTATGCCGCCCAGTAGCCGAAGCTTTACTGGTTTACTGGGGTGGCCATATGAAAAGGAGGACAGGACTCCTGTATCTTTAACAGTTGTTATTATTATTGTCCTTTGTATGCACGCAGCCCCTGGTGAAATTCCCTCTTCATTATGTTAGACAAATAGCCTTGTTCTTTCTTCCTAAGGGTGGATCCCATAGAAAGGCACAGACCGCCAAAGAGATTATAAGAGATTTATTGAAAGTTGCAACTTTGGTGCGAAGGGCAATAAAAGCAGTTCGGACCCTGTTTACAGATAGTAAAACATTTTTATACTTCTAGCTAGTATCCCCCTTCCTCCCCCCTCCCAGCTCCTCTTTGTTTCATTAAGAGGCCGGCTGGAGTTGTTTTGAGCTAGGTGCTTTTTACTAATTGGATTGATTAATTGCTATGACATAGTCTCTAATATAATACAACTTTGGAATGCTTGCTTGTTAGCAGCTCCAGATAAGGTACTAGGCTACATCCTGTTCCTTTGAAGTGCGTTCTGCTTAACTTGACTCCAACTACTTTGAAGATGCAGCTAAGAGAAAAACAGCAGAAGGTTACAAATAGGGCATACCCATCATGAACAGCAATCATTTCCAAAATGGAGTCACTTTTGCTAACAATTACAACAGTTAAAACTGCAGGAGCCCTGTCTGCTTTTGTACCTGCTATACTAGAGTGACCAGATACAAAAGAGGGCGAAGCTCCTGCAGCTTTAACTGGTGTGATGAAGAGGGAATTTCGCCAGCGGCTGGATGCATACAAATGACACCTGCTGAAATTCCCTTTTCTATCCAACAGTTAAACATACAGGAGCTCTGTCCTCCTTTTCATATGGTCACCCTGATGTGTGTAAAAGGGAATTTCATTCTGTGAGATTAGTCTATGCTCCAGGTGAAAGGTTAAGAACTGCCCCCCAGCATTCCTTCATGGCGGATTCTAAGTGCATCTTAGACAAAGGAAAAACTTTCAACCAATCAGTGTCTAATGTAAGCTGTGATGTATGAATTGTATTGCACTGACCAATTATGTTACTAACGAGTGATGTAACCAGAGCCTATATATTCCAGAGGATCCCTTTGTTCGAGGAGCTCTTAATTTGCATTTCCCGCTGGAGCTCCAATGTTGCAACATTTACGAATAAACTTTAACTTGCATTCTCCAACCCGGTGTGTTTATTGGCAAAGTATACACTGAGGGAGTAGCCTGTCCAGCCCTCAGGTTTGAGGGCTAACAACCCTACTAGACTTCAATGTTACCCTGAAATAAGTGGTCTTCCTAAGAAGATGCATTCATTAGATTCTCCCTCATTGTTGCTCTTTAACATATAATTTGATGGGCAAGCCAGAATCCATCCCCTCACTCCACTACCTTTCTTCCATACCACATGCAATTATTGCAAAACAGGAGAAAACAGTCAACGGATAAACTTTCTCTTTTTACCACTGTTGAGTTGGATCGTGCCAGTTTGTATGGAGCTTAAGCTTTAAAACAGGATTTCAGTGCTAGGTCATTCACTTGGAAGATGCTGCAACTGCGGTTGGGGCCTAACAGCTTGGCTGCAAGTTCATTTTGGTGCTAGCTTGGCAGAGTAGCAAAGGTCAACCAGCTGGCTGATTATATTAAAAAAAAAACTGGGACAAAACACCAGCATAGCTATAATCAGACACACGCAAAACTGGACATCTGCTCACTCCCTTACATTCAGTATTTTGCTATTTTAGATGTAAAGCAATACAAACTGCTGATCATGAAATTTATCTTAATATTTTCCATAATCTGGCTGCAATCCTTCATGCACTTATTAAGGAGTAGGTTCCACTGAATAAATGGGTTATGATTGCAGTGTTCAAAAATTATTTTCATGAATTTGGGGAATTCTTTAGCATAATGTAACATGTTATTAGTCATTCATTAACTTTAAAACACCTATAATTTCTTAGGCGCTGTAGATGGTGCTATATAAATAAATAATAATAATAAGATTTAAAAAACAACAATTTTGTTTTCCTTTACAAAGGAAACATTTATTGTTCATACTGCGATCTCCTAAGCAGTTGGCACAAGTCTCATTTTTTACTTTGCAATAGCTTTAAATGGCATTTAAACTTTATAGCCTGAATGAACTATTTTTACTTGAAAGTGAGTCTAACTGACTTGGAATGTACTTCAAAGTCAATGTATTTTGGATTATATCCTTAAACTACCCCGAATTAAGTAAATTTAGAATTTCAGTTTCTGTATAGCATGTGTGGTGTTTGGGTATCTTTGCGCATGTTAAAACAGAAGAGTGATTCTTATTTATTTTTTCTTTGTATTTGCATGTGGATTATAAGTTGTTTTAATTACTTTTAATGATCATCTAGTTTTTGACTTAAAAGTCCTACAACTCCCAGCAGTTATTGAACAACTAGTCAATCACTGTGTTCCTTTATGAATACTTAAAATTCTACTCTGATCATTATTTGTGAAGTCCAAACTTGTTAGGCTGCAGTTCTAAACCCTTGTACACAAAATTCAATATAAATGAAAGTGACTAGTTTTCAAGGCATCATGTTTATGACCAGTTTATTAACTCACTCATCTTGGTCCTAAACCTGTTAAGGCTGCAATCCTATACACACACTTTCCAGGAATTCTCATTGAATGAAGTGACACATACTTATCAGGCATGCTGGAACTCAAAACTAAACCCTACTGGTTTTAGGGTGTGGGTGTACTTACTTCTAAACCACTAGTTTGAGGATTGCAGCCTCTGTGTTAGAAAGAGTTGTGGAGGGAAACTTAATTTAATCTCAGGAACCCATATAGCTCCAAATGCATACTTTTGGTAAATAAACTATCCAAATCATGACATGCTTACTAGCTTTAATGGTACTGCTGTATCTTTTAAAGCTTTAATGCTCATCCACCCCATGCTTTCTCTTCTAACATTCCCAACCGTCTTCTTGGTGATTTCAGCATTCACAGGGAGACAATCTTAAACTATCAATGATTTCAATAGATTGTGGGATGCACTTGTTTTTTCTGCAGTATGCAGTGGACATCTGGTAAAATTGTAACAGGAAGATTGTCATCACATGTTGTGGCATATACTTACATTTGCCTCTGCAATATTATTCACATATTTGCCACACGCACAAAAGCACACGAGATTTAGAAAGCAGCCATTCTTCTGTAATCCTAGTTGTACAGTATGCTTACCAGTGCAGCTGACTGCTCACGTGTAGCTCTACTATTCCACCCAGACCTCAGCCTGCATTAAAAGACTAACATAATCGTATTGAGAGAAAGCATTTAGAGGACTATAATCCAATGGTCTTCCTGAATGACTTTTTATATAATGAAAATCTGTGAAGGGTAAATATGTTGATGAGGAGCTTCACAAACATTTATTTATATAAAAATTATTATTCTGCACTCTTAATTTTTAGCCGGAAGGCTAGATTTAAGACCTTTTGGATTTTGTTTTTATATAGAAACAATCCTCTGTCACAACATGGCTTTTCCGGTTTCATTCTTTTGAATTTTAATTTCATATGTGGCAATATTTATTTTCTCATTATCAGCTCTTTCCTCCTGCTTTTGATTTGCTCGTTTTTAACATGAACAAAATGTGATTAACCACTTGCACTCCTTTAGTTCAGGATGCATACGCGAACATCAGTATTCAATTTTTCCGTCTGTAGATCCCTTGGCTTCAATACAGCGCTGTAAACTTCAACTGAATCCCTCCCTTTTCTGTCCTCTCTGCAGACTTTCAAATGCTTGGCTGCTACAAATCCTACTATAGGTGTGGTATCAGTGTCGTAAGAATCAGGATGGTGGAGTAATTTAAATATAAACACACAGCCAGTGTGGTGTAGTGGTTAGAGTATTGGACTGGGAGTCAGGAGATCTGGGTTTGAGCTGTGGAAGCTCACTGGGTGACTTTGGGCCAGTCACAGACACTCAGCCCAACCTACCTCACAGGGTTGTTGTGAGGCTAAACGGAGAGAAGGAGGATTTGTACGCCGCCTTGGGTCCCTTGAAGAAAAAAAGGTAGGATATAAATGTAATAATAAATGAAATAAAATTGCTTTCAAGTTAGCGCCATTTTTTAAAACGGAACTTTCAAGTGAATATGTTTTAGCCATAATTCTGAGAATCGGTTTGGCTACCACTGTTATACAAACTGAACGCAAAGTAATTTGTAGTTACAACTAAGCAAATTTCCACTGCATTGTATTATAAAGGTGCAAGTGTTTGTACTGTTTTAAGAAATTAAAGGAAAATATGAAATTAAGGCTGCAATCCTATACCCACTTACCTGGCAGTGAGACTTTTCTTCTGAGCAGACATGTCTAGGATTGCACTGTAACTTGATACTATTTAAACAGTAAGTTTGGTAATCTGGTACAGTGTTTAGCATTTTGGCGTTGCACGCATGTATTTGACAGTAAACACTGTTATATGCAAACCTTGCCAGTAATTTATTTCTAGGGCAAATATCAATCTAATGAAATAACAGTAGAATTTTAAGGCAACCTAAAGTCATGCAATGTTTAACAATGTAGTACTGAATTGGGTTATTTGGATCACCTAAGTAACTCAGTATGGAGTATAACTTAGTTTGACTGATAAGCTTACGCTCGGGCATCTGTCATTTTAAAAACACACAACTACTACAAACAGGCAGGCAAGTTAACAGAACAGACTTTATTTTAAATAAATAATAGCAACAGGCTTTATCTTGAGCATAAAAGCAACACCCTTGCACAGATGGAATGATGCCAGCTCATTAAAATAATTTAACACTTCCACATTCATACTAAAACAATTCTGAAATATGGACCCAACAAACATTTGAATGGTAAAAATCAAAAGTGCTTTTATCATTTTGTACCAAATTCTTGGTATTTATAAATCCTGGATCATCTTCATAGTCATAATACTTGACTTTTGTCATACTCTGTAAAATACAACGAAGACTGGGTTGGTTTTTTTTTAAAAAAATCTTATTTTAGAAAAAAAGACTTCTAATGCCTTTTCCAGTGAAAATATACATTCTTATAATAATAAAAATAGCTAAGGCTGTAAACATAAGAAAATCATCAGGCCTTAAAAAATGTGTGTGTGTGTGTATGTATGGGTGTTAGTTTTAACAAAAGCTGAACTTCAGCTTTAAATAAATAACTTGGTTTTTTAAAAAGGTATTCAATAAAGGTGGAATGCCTAACTTTCACTCTTGTTAACCATAGCGAGACCAGAGGCAAAGGAGAACAGATCTATATTTTCACCGTTGCATAAAAGGAATTCCAGCAAGAACATTTTATTTTATTGACTTGCATGGCAGGTTGAACCTGTCCACATGTCTTCCTCTACATCACTACCGTATTTCTTCGATTGTAAAACGCCATCGATTGTAAGACGCACACTAATTTCAGTACCACCAACAGAAAAAAAAACCCCTAAGACACACCTGCGATTCTAAGACGCACCCCATTTTTAGAGATGATTATATGGGGAAAAAGTGCGTCTTAGAATAGAAGAAATAGGGTATTTAAAGATACAGGTGCATTGATCTCCTTTGGATCTGCTCAGCTTAGTAAACCATGCAATAGGCAGCTGGGCCTGGGTCACATTGCACATACAATTGTACTGGACATACATGGGAGATTAACGCTGGGGTCATTAGCTAATTAGATGGTGACAAACCTGTGTCAGACCTGGTTCTATCTTTACCTGAACATAAGCTCAGATGATAGTAGTGATTAGAAACAGACTTGTTAATGAGATGTAAATCTGAAATCGGAGAAATGCAAGTAGTAAAGTCTACTACTCATTTACAAACACAAATAATAACACACACACACACACACTTAACACTTGAAAACAGATCCCTCTGATGTCAACAGAATCTATTTCCAAATAAATATTCTTAGGAAAAGTATCACAGGAGTATAAGGAATTATCTATGCAAATAATATCTTTTGTACAGTCATGAATGTATGCAACACATAACTTAGATCATTTGCAAAACAAATCCTGTATGACAATAAAACAGATAGATTTACACCTCATAAACCTGACAGTTCCACAAAAACAAATAAGAGGAATGACAGTGATCCATGCTGGGACTATAAAAACACTAGCTCTTCATTATGGAAAGTGGATTTCCTGATTATTTCAAAACAAACACTGTGTCACTTGAACTTTAGTTCTGAATGTGCAAAAATACAGAATTCATTCCTGATCAAGCATGCAAGCCTATGTATGTTTAGACAGAAAATGTCCTACAACTCCCAGCATTCCCTAGCAAGTATGGCTGGCTAGGGAATGCTGGGAGTTGTAGGCCTTTTTTCCTGTTTAAACATGCATAGGACTGCACCCTAAAATAATGATAGCAGCAATCCAACTACGGAGACTTGCAGTCCACATACACTCACAGCATTTAACCAATGTCATCTGCAGGCCATTTAAGAGAGCTTTTTGTGCAGGTGTTCTCTCATAAAAGGTCTGTGAATCACACTAAAGTGACACATCTAGCCCTTACAGTAGCAAAGATGGGGGCCTCTCAATGTACAACAATTTAAGTGAAAACAGTGGACAGATCAATAGCAGCGATTTGAGTATATCTACATGTATAGACTTGGGTACTTTAGCACCAAGAGGAGTACACAGCTTTGACATTATCCCAGTAATCTCAAATAAACAGAATCCCAATTCCATTCCTCAGTACCATTTTTGGATTAAATAGCAGATATTAACAATCAAAAACCTTTTGATACCTGGAGTGTAATTCATTAAGGACACAATTCTATCGATTACACCGTGATGATCAGAAGCCCCTGAACTCAAAATCCTCCGATCATCCAGTGCAGGGCAGGATGAGCGTTGGAGGTCATCTTGGGTGGTATAAAAAGGTAATAAATAAATAAATAAAGCTTGGTCTCCCAATCCTCCCATTGTGCTTTTCGTTTTGTTTTATTAGATGGGCCTTGAAGGAGTCTGGAAGAAGCTCAGGACAGCTTGAATCCCGACCTCTCTGGTTTCATTCCCTCCCCATCCACTCAAACGCCACTTTTTCCCCTCCTCCAAGGTTGCTTTTTGGCCTTGGAGGGCAGCTGCAAGGTGTCATGGACTTGGGAGTTCTGACTCACCCTTCCAAGGTCCAAGTGCTGTCTCAGACCTTGGGAGGAGGGGGAAACACCCCCCCCGCAGTATCCTATGACCTTTAGGGGCCATAGGATTGCTCCTGAAGAATATGAAGGAAAGGAAAGGAACCTGTCATTGCCGACTCCTAGAGGGACGCCTGCTTTCGCTGACGTTTTCTTGGCAGACTTTGTAGTGGGGCGGTTTACCATTGCCTTCCCCAGTCGCAGTTACCTTTCCCCCAGCTAGCTGGGTACTCATTTTACCAACCTCGGAAGGATGGAAGGCTGAGTCGACCTGAGCCAGCTGCCTGAGAACCAGCTTCCGCTGGGATCGAACTCAGGCCGTGGGGAGAGTTTCGGCTGCAGTAACTGCCGCTTACCACTCTGTGCCACACATATTTAGAAGTCTTATTGGGTTCTACAAGACTAAGAGACTTGCTTTGACAGCAAATCTTCCAGCAGTGCTTGTAACACAAATTGGCAGGTTTCACTATGTCTTATCAATGGATGGTCTGTGCCAGTTTAGTCAACTCTCATTGGGATTTAGGAAGATTAACAGTTTAATTCTAAAAAAGAAAAGAAAAAAGCCAGGCTCTCATTCTTTACAGACTTACATGGAAATAGTTTCCATTAAAATAAATAAATTGTAGGACAGCAGGCCATCTTGAGCATATTTAACTTGAAATATGTTCTATCAGTTTTAGTTAGCTTGTTTAGAATTGTAGAGTTGAATTTACAAGTTAATAATCCTAAACGTACAATTCTAAGGAAGCTAACAGGGGAATTATGTTGCCCTTGAAGGAACTGCATTCAGAGCTCGTCAATAAATCTGGTCTAAATTGAAATCTGTAGGCTTAATTGATTTACAAGCTGCCCAACATTCCAATTGTATCTAAACACATGTCTATAAAAATGGATCCCGTGTTTTCACTGGCGGACCCATTGGTATACATTCTTATAAATCAGAGGTTAAGTCCAATATATTCAATGGGGGCTTACTCCCAAAAGCTGTGTAGCCTGTTCCTATTTCATTTATAGTCAGAAGCTCCACTTATTTCAACGTGACTTTCTTCCAAGTATTCTTAGTATTGCAGGCATCCATTGACCCCAATTGGACCTATGTAAACATACATAAGAATGGACTGCAGATATCCAGTTGTAAGTATAGTAATGAGACGAGCATACTTATCCCTAACATGCCACATGGAAATTACGTGGAAATCAATGGGACCCAATTCCAAGTTTTACTACTATTAAGTTGGGCCTATTAATTACATTTAACAGAATTGTGAATAGAGGCTTAGAGTGCAATCCTAATGCATGTTTAGACAAAAAAAAAGTCTTCTAATGCCCCGCGTGGCTGGTTAGAGGGCCCGTGGGAGTTGCAAGATGTTTTTCTTTCTCAACAGGCGTAGGATTGCACCTTTAGTGACTTTACTTTCAAGTAACTATAGTTAGGAACAAGATGTAAGATTCTTTCTCTTGCTTCTTAATAACTGCACAGTAACTTCTTGCTAGCTGTGTGGCAGTAGAATGACTGCTCTTGAGTTACTCGTTTGATCAAGATATAATGAACGCAGACAAGCTGGAGTGTGTTCAGAGGAGGGCAACCAGGATGTTCAGGGGTCTGGAAACAAAGCCCTATGAAGAGAGACTGAAAGAACTGGGCATGTTTAGCCTGGAGAAGAGAAGATGGAGGGGAGACAAGATAGCACTCTTCAAATACTTAAAAGGTTGTCACACAGAGGAGGGCCAGGATCTCTTCTCGATCCTCCCAGAGTGCAGGACACGGAATAACGGGCTCAAGTTAAAGGAAGCCAGATTCCAGCTGGACATCAGGAAAAACTTCCTGACTGTTAGAGCAGTACGACAATGGAATCAGTTACCTAGGGAGGTTGTGGGCTCTCCCACACTAGAGGCATTCAAGAGGCAGCTGGACAAGCATCTGTCAGAGATGCTTTAGGGTGGATTCCTGCATTGAGCAGGGGGTTGGACTCGATGGCCTTGTAGGCCCCTTCCAACTCTGCTATTCTATGATTCTATATTGTGACTCCATTGGTCCATCTAGGTCAGTATTGTCTAGAGGAGTTCTTCGTGCTTATGGAGATTTTACCAAGCCCTCCTGTCTAAGTTACATTAACTAGAGATGCCAAGGATTTAATTTGGGGCATCATACATGCAAAGCATGCACTTGTAACACTATCCCAATCCAGAATAAGACACACATCATCATTTTCAAGAAATCCAACAACTGAATAGTGGTAGCACAAAATCTTCAGTTACACTCAGGGGGTTGGTTTAGAGTTTTCTTCAACTTGTGCATATTTACAGTTTGCACAGAGTCAAGCCTCGTCTGTCAAGTCTCCTCATCTGTTAAATTAACTCTCAGCCTTCAGTTAACAAAGGCCATATATATGTTTTTGGTATATGTGCAATGCTTAATTCTGTCATTTAAAATTTAGAAAAATAATTGCTTTTAAAGAGGTTAGGAGTGCCCAGTGCCCTTTTGGTTACCTACATTTATTTACATACTGCCTTTCCACAGTAAACTGTTTAAAGCAGGACACAATAAACATTAACTTATCAAAATACATATTATTTGGGGAAAAAACCCTATTTGTTACAAAACAGGTCAACACATTCAAATGGCTACAAGAAACTTTGCAGTTTTGAATGAACGAAATAGAAAACTGCAAGTTGAGTAAATTGTTCTTGACAAGCCATTGGGCCAGTTCACATGACATGACATTGTGGGTTAATTAACCTCTCCACGAGCTGTGGCGCATGCTGGTCACCATTATGAATATGCAAACCCCAACTGGGGTTTGTCGTGTTGTACAAACCCGACCAGCAGAGGTTATTTGAGGGTTAAACAAAGCTTGTATAACCCTGCAACAGACCATGGGTTATGTGAGGGTTGTTTAACTCTCAACGGCCATTGGCAGGCTTTCACAGTACAGAATCCTCTGGTTGTGAGTTGCATATTCATAATGGCAGATGGCAGGTGCCATAGATCTTCTAGGGTTAATTAACCCACGATGGGCTTTCATGTTATCACAGTGAGTAATGTGTTGCATGTTAGATTAAAAGCCATTTCAGGCAGGGCCTTGCTTACATAGGGAGAAAGACACTTCTGCTGTGCCTCATGAACTGCCTTGAGAGAGTAGATTTATATACTCTTTAATTCCATGAACACATCTTAAATATTTGTACTTGATCTACTGTTCTTATTACTATGATTATTCTCTTATTTCTGCTTTGTGAACCCCTTCCCCCCTTCATATGTTTTAATGTGATTTTAGATTATAAACCTCTAGGCAGGGTATCGCTGTTTTATTTGTATATTTTGTACAGCACCAAGTACACTGTTGGTGCTATATAAATAAATAAATAAATAATAATAATACTGGATACTGATAAATCCGTTCCTTTGGAAAACTAAATTGTTCCACGTAGAGCTCAAATCCTAGGTTTATATTCCATTTGTGCCATTTACTTTCAAGGACCTTGTTAGCTATAGGACCAAACACGGCCATCCAAGTCACATTAGTGCCAGTTCTTGGCAATGACAAGATTACAAGATTGATTCTAATCTCCCTGATTCCTGCAGGTACCTATATAAATCCCATTAACAGTAATAGGAGATGCACGTGTGTAAACCTCAGACTGTCAACGTGAGATCAGATCTCTTATTTGTTCCACAGAATCAAAGTGGTTCAATCCCAGGCATCTCCAGGTACGGTTGTCTGAAACACTTGAGGGTCACTGTCAATCCGTATAGACAATGCTGAGCTAGCTAGACCAGTGCTCTGGCTCACTAGAAGGCCGCTTCATATGTTCAACATAATTTTTAAAATCTCGCTACACTGTTTTCAAACAAAAAGATCTAGATCCAACCCTGACACATTTGATGCAAGCAAGCTCCACTGATATAAGTAGAAATTGCTTCCACTTAAGAATGTTCCAGATTTTAGCCTGAGGCTGCAGTCTGCAAACCTAAATTAACACAGGAGCCTTAAATTTTAAGACTTCAGCCTAAAACACACTAATAAGGAAGTAAGTTCTATTTAATTCAGCATGGCGCATTTCTAAACAAGACCTTAAACATGGTTAAGATCATGTTGCACTCTAGCTTGACTGTTACACACATCCCATTGTCCAACTTCAATGCACAAAACATTAAGCCCAGATTAAGTTGTGCAGTGTGATCCTATACATATTAATTCAGAATTAAATCCCACTGAGCTCAATGGGGCATGGGATTCAGCCATAAATGATTTCAAGGGGGGTAAACTGAACACATGCTTGGAATTAAGCCCTATTCTTTTTCTCCCTCTCTCTCTGTGTAGATAAGTCTGGTGCATTATATATAGCATTTAAATTTGACTGGCATGAAATAAAGAACCTGAATTAGTGCAAAGAAGCAGAGATTTCCCTATACCCTCCCTGCAAAACATAAGTGATAGAATACATTATGCAACAGTGAAGTGAAAACAGGACTTTTTAAGGTCTTTGTTAAGGGTGCTTAATCTATAGATTTGGATTGCTTTTCACACTGTATGCTGTGTAAAAAAAAAAGTGCAATTAAACCTTTTCCCTAACACCCTGACAAACAGTTCAAAATATACTGTTTTGATTCCAAAAACAAATATTCCCAAGCTTAGCTCCCAGGGATAAAAGTAGACATATTTTAGAGGGAGAAAACAAGTCCTTGATTCAGATCACAATATCCTTTTTGTTTAAAGGAAATTATATATAATTCCTAAATCTGTCCAGCTTTTCTATTAGTTTGCTCCCACCTCCAAACTCAGTTTGTAAACATGGACCACCTTCACAGCCGATTTAAAAACAATACTTGTTTCTGGTGACCCAGAACACTCAGTCTATAAATAGCCATCAAATCCCTACTATGGTTGGTAGTTGTGATATTGATATATTATTAACCATGAAGGGCCCAGCAAACAGACACCACATCTTTTAAAAATGCAAATAGAGGCGTACCTTGGATGGACTGTTCTTAAAAGCTAGAATATAGCACAAACCCCCAGTTTGTTAATATCTGGACAGACCACATGCTCATCCCAGGACAAAGGATACAACCTGATTCCCCCCCATCCTTTGCTTGGAAAACTGTAACCCGGGGAAGCAAACCCCTCCCAGTTCAAGAGAATGGAAACGTCTCAGGTGTCACCTTCCCAACCTTAGGAGAGTTTTGCTACACACACAGCCAGGATAATGGCGATCAGAAGCACAGCAGTAAAAATGATGCCCGCGAGCACTTTGCTAATATCGCAAAAGGATTTGTTTTCCTCCACCGAGATCATGCCTATAGAGGAGGCGCCCACGCTGATGGTGGATTTCAGCTCTGCCCCGGGGTCCTGCTTGGCTTCCACCGTCCACTGCGGGACACTGACTTTCATTTCCATCTCGTACATCATCTCCCCCACCTGGTTGATCTCGTTCTCCAAGTCCTTCAAATCCACCACGTCTATGTTGTTGTCCGCCTCGTATTTCATATTCTGGACACTCATGGCCCTGGCGGCCACCCCGGAGGTGCCGCCGCTCATGCCCGTCTGGATGAGCGGCTTCTTGGGCACGTTGAGGGGAAACTCCTGGCCCAGCTCCAGGGCCCTGCGCATATCGATCTCCAAGATCTCCAGACAGGTGGAGAAGATGACCCAGAGCCGCTCGAACTCCGCCTTGTCCTCTTTGCTCACCGTCTTGTCCCTCAAGGCCGTGGTGAGCTTGTTGCGATTGGCCACCGCCAGCTCCTGGGCTTTCTGCCGGGTCTTCTTCAACTCCTCGCGCAGGTTCTGCGAGTCCGAGGTGCCCCCGATGGTCAGCACCATGTGCCGGTAGCAAGCGGTCACTTTGCTGAGCGCATCCAGCAACGCTTTGCACTCCTCCTTCACCATGGCGCAACGCCGGAGAGCGCAGCCGGGCTGCAGCCGCTGCAGGCGACCGAGCGCGCCCTCTTCCTCCGCCGCCTCGCGCGCACGAACCCCTCTAGTTCAGCTCCGGTGACTCCCGAGCCGCCGCGGGGAGCCGTCGCCGGACCCCGCGCACATGGCCAGAGCCCGCCCCGGTCGGGTCTTTGCGTCGAGCCTACGGCGCTCGGGGGGCGACGAGAAGCCCGGATCTTTGGAGAGGATCTTGGCGAGCGAGAAACACCATCGCCCCTCGCCGGCGGCTCTCCAACATTCCCGGGAAACTCTCCCTCTTTCTGTTCTTCCTTCGGAAGAAAAGTGTAAGAAATCCCACGACGATTCCTCCTTCTCCTCGATCCGCAGAGCTCTTGCTCGGACGCTCGTCGCCCCCTTTAAGCGCGCAGCAGCAGCGGCGGCGGCTCCGGAGCAGCCCCGCGCGCTCTCCTTCCCGGAGGCAGCGCCCGGGCTGCCACCATTAAATAGCGCGCAGCTGGACCCCGAGCCGCGGTCCCATGGAGCTCCAGCAGCAGGAAGCAGCCCCGCAGTCCATCTCGCAGCCGCCGGTCCCGGTCCACTTCTCCTCCTCTCTCCGCCTCGCGCGGCGTCTCCTTTTCGGCCAGCTGCTGCTCGCGCTCTGCCTCTCAAGCTCCACCTTCTCCGGCCACCGATTGAGCAGACGTGGCTCGCACGGCTGCCGAAACGCTCCGGCTTATTGGCTCGCCTGCTGGGTAGGACCCGCCCCGATCGCTGGGCTCGGAAGAGGGAGGGCTTGGGCGAAAGCGCAGGCGGCGACTCCCGCCGCCGCTCCTGTTGCAGGGGGAGGGCGGTTGGAGATGATGATGATGACGAGCGGGGGGTGCCGAGGAGACCTCGCCGCTCTCGATGGCTTAGGAGGAAAGTGAACCCGGGGCGAACTCCATGAGTGCGTAAGTCAGGGGCGAACCAGGGGGATTTGCAGCGCGTTGGAGCCCGTCCCGGGGAAAGGGGCGACGCCTCGCGGGGAGGGCGAGGGCGCCCGGGGTACCCGCAGCTCCTCCAGGCCTTTCCAGGGGAGGTTGACCAGCCTTGGGGTGGTTTTACTTCCTTCCTGAAGAGAGGCGGACGGAAGGCAACTCAAGGAGTAGCGCTTAGCAGGGATGTCGCTTCTGTGGCTGTTTGTACCGCGTATGCCGCTTTGGGGCCTGGATGGGTCTGGGCTCCTTCCCTCCCCACGCCTAGCCGCCTTCCTTAAAGTGCTCTGAGCCTCCTGCTCCTTCAGCCGGGTGTCGCTTTCCAAAGTTTTCGAGTGATGTGGGAAAGTTTAGAGGGGTGCCTGTATCGGCAGGTCCCTTTACCGAAGGCAGCACCTGGAATCTGGCTTGTGCGTTGGCCGAAGCCAGTTCAGGGCGCAATCCTCTGCATGATCAGATAGAGAGGAAAGTCATATAGGTTGGGGTTATAGGATTTCCCCCCCCCCCCCCGTCGAAACGTGCATAGGATTGTGCCCAGAGTGGAGAAGATACACTCGAAGTATTTTTAAGGGAGCATTTCTGGCCAGAGGTAATTTTTACATCCAGCAACCTAGAGTTAGGAGAGGTGAGTCATAAGAAATTTTTCTGGGAGGCTTAGGAACGAGCAACAGTGAAATCCTCTGTGTTTACTTGGAAATAAATCCCACAGGGTTTCAATAGAGCTTACACTTAAGTAAGGGTGCAGCGAATTGCAGACCAAGTTCTGCACCAGGATTTTCTTGCACTGCCGTTTTTTCAGCCTGGACCCTTTCCTGTGTCTTCACAGGTGGGGGCTTCATCTATTTCCTCTCTTTGGCGAAAAGGGGAAGTATATGTTGGTTCTTGTCTGTATCCGTATAACTTTAGTTCTGGGGTTGAAAATGAAGATATTTATGGTAACTTGCATATAGAGTAGATAAAAGCATGTATGTCTTTAAGATATTTATGGTGACATAGTACATTGTTTTCTTGTTCCAGAGGTGCAAAGGCTGTGACTTGTTAAACCAATTCTAAAATTATCCCCAGCTTGGTTAATGTAAAGGCTGCTTAGTTTCACTTTGTGATCTGTTGATAAAAAGAGCCAGAGAATTTCTCTCCCAGGATGGATGTCAGAGTGACAACTGGCTTTTATATTTTCAAAATGGGAGATGCAGCCCTTTGGGCTTTCTGTTTCCCAGCAATCTTAGGGGCAGCTGCAGGTCCAACCTGTAACCATCACATGACCTGTAGAGCCTCATTAGAAACGTCCCTCCACTTCTTCTTGGGACTCTGAGCTTGCAGGCATTGTGACTTCACCATGGGCATGTTTCTTTCACCCCTATTCCATTCCGTCCCCAAACTGTTGGATTTTTTTTTGTAACATCTTACCTGATGGAGAAGAGATCTAGAGATTTTGAAAGCGTGCACACCTTTTGTGATTGGGCAGGGGTGGGGTTGGCCTAATAAAGATATTACACTAATATGGATTTGGGAACAAAACTACAAAAACAAAACAACAATGCAACAACATAGTTGTTTACTGAAAAGCATTTACTCATGCATGGATATATTATTTATTTATTTGTTGCATTTATATCCCACCTTTTTTCCTTCAAGGAACCCAAGGCGGTGTACATAATCCTCCTCTTCCTCCTCTCTGTTTTCTCCTCACAACAACAACCCTGTGAGGTAGGTTGGGCTGAGAGTCTGTGACTGGCCCAAAGTCACCCAGTGGGTTTCCATGGCCATGTGGGGACTAGAACCCGGATCTCCCGACTCCCAGTCCAACACTTTAGCCACTACACCACACTGGCTCTAGCCACTACACCACACACTTCGTCAACTGACTTCCTTGGAAAGAGATTATAGGAGCTGTGCTTTTGAAGTTATATAAAGGCAGCAAACAGACTGGCATCTTAAAACCAATTTACTTCTATAGTGGGCTTATCCTGTTTATGTCAAAGGCTTTGGAATGTACATACCTTGTGCTGCTGTATACCATGCTTCTCATGATTCTTCTATCCTTCTTCCAGGAAGTTCAAGACAGTGTACAAGGTACTTCCTAACCCCTACCCCCACCCCCGTGACTTCCATATTTATCCTTGCAACAGCCCTGTGAGGCTAGTTAGGCTGGGAGAGTATGATTGGTCTGGTGAACTTCATGCCTAAGTGGGGATTTGAACCTGGGTTTCCCCCCACTCCTTATCTGACTTACCAACTGTTACCACTGGCCCTCATATTATGAAGGGTTACTTGAATTCAGATTTGGATGACGTTGTAAGCAAGCTTTTAGAACAGCTGTCCCCCAGACTGCTGCCCTCCAGATGTATTGGACTACAATTCCTATCTTCCCTGACCATTGGCTATGATGGCTGGGGCTGATGGGAGTTGTGGCCCCAAAGATGTGGAAGGCACCAGGTTGGGGAAATCTGGTTTAAAAAAGCATATCTCTGAATGCCAAGTTTTCAGGAGGGCTGTTGTCTTCCGTGACTTGCTGTGGGCTTCCAGGAAACGTCTGGCTGGCCCCTGTTGGAAGGGGGATGCTAGACTTGATGGCATTTTGGGCTGATCCTGCAGGGATCTTTTATCATAAGAACTGCCCTGCTGGATCAGACCAAGAGTCCATCTAGTCCAGCACGCTGTTCACACAGTGGCCAACCGGCTGTTGACCAGGGACCAACAAAGCAGGACATTGTGCAACAGCACCCTCTCACCCATGTTTCCCAGCAACTGGTGCACACAGGCTTACTGCCTCAAATACTGGAAGTAGCACATAACCATCAGGGCTAGTAGACATTGATAGCCTTCTCCTCCAGGAATTTATCCAGTCCTCTTTTAAAGCCATCCAAATTGGTGGCCATTACCACATCTTGCATTATGTATTTGTACTGGACAAAGTCTTCTCTGTACTAGAAATTTCTTGGTTCACATTTCTCCAGTCAGGTGACTGTCATTGTTGTTTTATTCTCTCATTTCTGTACTCCCCAATAGGCGACATTTTTCTGGGTGTCTCACAAAATTCTCTGGGCAGTTCACAATGTTCTGTCCTGCTTCTATGGCATGACTTGTGCAATGCTAAGCAGGCAAGGGGACTTCCTTACATTCTAGATACCAGGGATTGGGAAACTGTAGGATTCTAGATTTTGTTGGACTCCAGCTCCCAGCACCCCTGACAATTGGCTATGCTGGCTAGGGAGTTGAGAGTCCAACAACATCTGGAGGGCCACAAGTTCCCCATCTGGACAAGCATCTGTCAGGTATGCTTTAGGGTGGATTCCTGCATTGAGCGGGGGGTTTGGACTCGATGGCCTTATAGGCCCCTTCCAACTCTACTATTCTATGATTCTATGACCCCTGGTATCTCTGGATAGACAACTTATTATCCTAGTGTGGATCCTTGTATAGCCGAAATGGTTCTACACACACACACACACACACACACACACACACGGGAGAGATTGGCAGGCTTCTCTTGGGCTGGTTGAAGTTCACCTTCTTTGGCTATCACATTCAAACATAATGGAGAAGTTATTCATTATCTCATAAACTACAGTCAACTTGGAGCCTTGGAAGATCTTAAAGTTCAGGTAGGTACATATAGTAGATGGTGAACTGTTCTTAGGACAGTTCACCGACTACTGTATGTACCTACCTGAATCTTAAGAGACTCCACATCACTATGCAAAATGAAGTGAGGCAGGGAAGCGCAAAGGAGAGGACCTTTTTGATCATGGCACTCCAGTTTGGAAACATCTTCCCAGAGATGTTCCCTTGGAACGAACTTTATGGTCTCTGCAGTGCAAGTGAAGACCTCTTTATTCACTCAGATCTTTTACATTTATGTCTGCCTTACAGTGTAGGCCTCTCTCAGCTTATAATCTGTATGTGTGTTTTAGTTTTAATAGTTTATAACTTTATTTTAATGTTGTATTCTGTGAACTACTCAGCAAGCTTGTGTTATGGGACATAAATATAGTAAATAAATAAAAGCCAGAAGCTACAGTACCATGTCAGAGGATGGTCTTGTTAAATCACCAACTTCTAAATTAATTTATTTTATTTTATTTTATTTTTTTATTTTATTTATTACATTTTTATACCGCCCAATAGCCGAAGCTCTCTGGGCGGTTCACAAAAATTAAAACCACAAAAAACATCCAACAGGTTAAAAACACAATTACGAAATACAGTATAAAAAGCGCAACCAGAATAAAACCACACAGCAAAGTTGATTATAAGATTAAAATACAGAGTTAAAACAGTAAAATTTAAATTTAAGTTAAAATTAAGTGTTAAAATACTGAGTGAATAAAAAGGTCTTCAGCTGGCGACGAAAGCAGTACAGTGTAGGCGCCAGGCGGACCTCTCTGGGGAGTTCGTTCCACAACCGGGGTGCCACAGCGGAGAAAGCCCTCCTCCTAGTAGCCACCTGCCTCACTTCCTTTGGCAGGGGCTCACGGAGAAGGGCCCCTGTAGATGATCTTAAGGACCTAATTAAGACCTTAAGGACTTAAATTAACTCAAAATATGTGATTGGATATGTAAGAATATCCAGTAGGTATATTTTTCATAAGTGGCAAATAGTAGGCTACTGCGTCTAAGCCTCTTCTGACTTGGTTGTAGGACGTCTGAGATTTGTATTAAATGTGTTCATGCAGTAATGGTAAAAGAATGGAATGATGAAGTATCTAATTGTGTTAGTCATTGGGAGAATGTTTTGGTTACTAAAGGCAAAAACAGATAATTCTTTAGTCAGTCTGATAACAACGGCAGAAGTTGACTAATCCATGCATAAGTGACCGTGAAATATACCTGAAAATACCTTTGGTGGTTGTCTTGCATTGCTAGCCCTATTTAGAAAAGGGATGGTACCAATTACATCAGAATGGTCCATTGTAAACAAATGTGACCTGTTGAACGTGCCTTGCAGAACTTTTCTTCAAGGAGAATAAAATTGTAAAGAATGACTACATAGCTACAGCTGATACATGTGTTCAGGAAAATCTTGACTCTTCCTGGGGCTGTGACATTTTAGGAGGTGGATTAGGGCTGCATGATTAAATGATCTCCCATATCGCAAACCGTACACGTAGCCAGCTCATGTAGGAAGGACAGAGGGATTGGCTGATAATTCCTTATATGTGGAAGAAGTCATGTTTACGTAGAGGGGCGTTCATCATGCGATCTCCCAACATATATACTGCATTTTGAAGTTCTGCAACTTACTGGGGGTCGTGCTATGGGACTTCTTTTGAATATTTTGCTTGAGACGAGGGCATGATGGGTGAACTTGGGCCAATTTATTTATTTATTTATTTATTACATTTTTATACCGCCCAATAGCCGAAGCGCTCTGGGCGGTTCACAAAAATTAAAACCATCATAAAACAACCAACAGGTTAGAAGCACAAATACAAAATACGGTATTTTGTATTTGCCACCTTTCAGTCTAATCTACAGAGGCAGCTTGTAAATAAAAAAAGGAAATGTCCCCATACATATCCTTGAGTTGCTTGGCGAAGATAAGGAATGCAAATGTGAGAGATAAAATAACAGAGAGGCCAAGGGGAGATAGCGGAAGAGTAAGGCCAGGGCTGGATTGAGGTGTAGAGTTATACCTCCCTAGGTCTGCTTGTTCAAACAAGTTGACAAGTTTCACTGTTCTCTAACCAATCCCACCCCTCATCCCTGTTGCATATCTATTGGTATTTGACACATCTTCAAACCAGGGTGGATTTGTTTTAAATCAATTTATCCTGGTTTTATCCTGGTTGTGCTTTTTATATGTATTTTGTATTTGGGTTTTTAGATTGTTGGATGTTTTATTATGTTCTTAATGGTTTTAATTTTTGTGAACCGCCCAGAGAGCTTCGGCTATTGGGCAGTATAAAAATGTAATAAATAAATCAATAATAAATAATAAATCATGATTTAAAACACAATTTAAATCACTACTCAGAAAGTCACATGATTTAATCATGTGACTCCCCCCCCCCAAAAGTGCACTCTATTCATTGAATTTTTTGAAACTTAGCACTTAAGAGGTAAGGGGTTGATTCTGTTTACATAAACTTGCAAAGGAACAATGGGATTGTGATCTCTGCAGACACAAATTCAGTTTTGAGAACTGTAAAACCAAGCATCTGTGATAATATCTTCTAGATAGAAAAAAATGCCCAATAATCTTACAGAAACCTCTGGAAGAGTATGACATTGTGAATGGATTAATGGAATTCATTTACCAAAAAAATTAAACATTGCATGAATATACAGCCTCATGCTACCTAATTAAAAGCTAATCCTTATTTCATGATGAATAACCTTTAGACTATAATGTATCTTAAGTAGAAAACTATTTTTAGATAGATTTTTCCTCAAAAAGCATTTTATTAAAAAAAACTGATTTAAATAAAAAAAAAATCCGTTTTGTGTGTGTGTGTTTTTAAAAAGTCATTGATTTTTATTCACCCTTTACTCCAAAACTGGTTGCTGTTGGTTTTCTCTGTGGCTGTAGGATTTGTCACTGAAATGCGCAGAAAATAATGTGGAATGAAGTGATGGGGAAAAGGAAGGAAGTGACCAACTAGTTCTAAGAACCATTGTCAGTTTGGCTTGGCTTGTGTCTCTTCTGTTGCCACTAAGCGGTTTAGGGCAAGTTACTTGTGTGTGGCGTGTAATCTCACAAGATGGGAATTGCCATCCCTTGGAATTCTTCCTTCTTGCCTTTTGGAGCTGCCATCTTGTCAAATCAAAATGACTTTAAATCTCTGTGGTCTGGTTTGGATTTGAGTTATGATCCTGTCTGCATTTGGCCAGTAGGAGTAAACTCTGTAACTAAACTAGCAGCATTCACAAAAGTGTTAAATGCTGTTTCTTGTTGCCTGTAGCTCAGTGTTTCTCAAATCATAGAATCATAGAATAGTAGAGTTGGAAGAGACCTATAAGGCCATCGAGTCCAACCCCTGCTCAATGCAGGAATCCACCCTACAGCATACTTGACAGATGGTTGTCCAGCTGCCTCTTGAATGCCTCTAGTGCAGGCCCACAACCTCCCTAGGTAACTGGTTCCATTGTCGTACTGCTCTAACAGTCAGGAAGTTTTTCCTGATGTCCAGCTGGAATCTGACTTCCTGTAACTTGAGCCCGTTATTCCATGTCCTGCACTCTGGGAGGATCGAGACGAGATCCTGGCCTTCCTCTGTGTGACAACCTTTTAAGTATTGGAATTGTGGGCCAGGACCCACCAGTGAATCTCAATCCACTTTCACATGGGACTCTGTGCTGCTGACTTATTTATTATTGCATTTATATCCCGATTTCCCAGTGCCTCTTTGCTTGACTACCCTGCATCATGCACACTGCATAGGGCAGCCTCCCCCCCAACTTTTGGGACCCATGGACACATTTGGGAGTTTTAGAAACTGCTTTGGACACCACCACAAAATGGCTCCCACAGCTGCTGTGGCTGCTGTGGGAAATGAAACGAAACCTCAAGCTCATTATGGTTTACAAACCCTTAGTAAGGTTTAGTGAACTAGAATCAGTTTGTTTCATTTCTTTTTAAAAGCACCTGACTATTTCTCAACTTCCTTCCAGGTTATTAATTGACCTGCTTGAATTCCCCTCTTTTGGGACTGCCCAGCCCCATAGAACGATTTTAACTCTTTGAGATTTCTCTTAGGACATCCTAGCCTAGCTAGGCCGAAGTCAAGTGGGCTTTTCCCCCCCAAGTGAAAGCAATTTTGGTGAGCTGCTCTTAAGATCTTCATTAGTAAGGTTTAGTGAGCTAGAAGTAGTTTGAGGTTTTATTTTAAAAACTACTGACTATTTCTCAACGTCTCTCTGCTTGGCTCTTTAATATTAGATTGGAAACTGGGGTTGATTTGATTCTCCTGTTTAGCCTGGACATTGGCCTACCCATATGCTGAGCTGCGTGGCGAACACAGTAATTGAGTTGTGAAGGAGGTTACAGGAAGCTCTGAAAAAGGGCCCTATCCTTCTCCACTTATAAACGCTATAATCCTGTTTTCTCAGGTGGGCCGGATTAAAAACACGCACACGTGACAGTGGCACTACCCCTAAGGAAAGTAGGCAAAAGGATGTAGGCTGTCCTACTTCACAGGGTGGGAGGTGCAGACGTTTGTCTCAGTAGCTTTTTGTACGTTGGTAAGAAATAAATAAAATTGAATGTACAGCGGAAGTAATGCATTAATGCTGTAGTTGACCCTCCAGTATGCTGGTATTTCTTCCTTTCATCTAACTTTTCTGAAACTTTTCTGCTTATTTTCTGTAGTTTGACCTTAGTGTTGCTTATAGTTTCTTAGAAGAAGCCAAGTAATTGTTCTAGGCTTAAAGCCCTGTATGTTTCTGAGCCTGATTCAAGGTGCTGGTTTTGACCTACACAACTCAGGACTACAATACTCTATGTAGTGTCTCTCCCAGCATGAACAGACCCTTACACTACGTTCAATATCTAAGGCTACGTCCAGGCGCCTCCTCCGAGTGAACGCTTGGGTAGTGACAACAATAGAGAAGCCCTTCTCAGTGGTGACCCCCCAACGACGAGGCCCACCTGGCACCAACATTGTTACCTTTTTGGAGCCAGGTTAAAAATATTCTTAGATATTCTTAGACATGTCTTTGGTTGATTGTTTAAAGATCAGTTTTTAGATATATGCTGTCTACATATGTGTTGTCTGTTTTTTCTGTAAACAGTTTAACACTTTGTATGATGCATTTTTAATGGTTTGTAACATTTCTGAACAGTCCATAGAGCTTCAGTTATGAGGCGATATGGAAATGTAAGGAATGACTGAAGTATCTTGGCTGTTCCGGACCCATTAAATCTTGATGCTTGGTGGGTCCCCAAGCGTGGTGGTGCTGCAAGGGAGTTGAGGTAGGGCTGGAGGTTGTCCAGGAGACAATGAGTTTAGCGTTTTTGATACTTGGGCAAAATGAGGGACAGTTTTGGGGTAGATAGGGAGCCTGGTCACAGTATGGCAACTTCCCTCAACCTGGTGTAGTCCAAAACATCTGGAGGACGTGAAGGCCCGGAGAAAAACCAGAAAATTTGGGGAAAGATGTTTTCCCCTCCATTTTTTGTGTGGAAAAAATGGATTATGGAATATTTTATTTTAGCATGATCAATGAAATGTTTAAGACAAGTGTTCATATATTTACTTCCCAAATGATTTCTAAAAACTATGTACAGAATCAGATCATTACAATTTCTGTGCACCGAGGACAAGCAAATGCTAGTACTACATTTTATTCAATTTTTCTGAAAATTTGTTTTTTTCCAGAAAAAAAAGGGAGGGGGAACCTTTTTTGCCCTTGGTGTCAAAATTTCCGGAAATCTTACATCTCTAGCTGGGGCTGATGGGAGTTGGAATACAAAGCATCTGGAGGGCAGAGGTTGGGAAATGTTGCAATATGGTCATCAGAGTAGTTCTTTTGGTAGATATATTGAAGAAAGTGCAACTGACCCTGGTGTAATTGGAGACTTTTTAAGTTATAAGGAAGCTAGTTATCACATGCTTTTCCTGTCCTTGATAAAAAAAGTACAAAAGTACAAAATGAAGTGCAGAGAGAGAGATTACAGATAAGCAGTTTGAAAATGAGTTAGGATTCTGTCTTCTAAAGAAAAAAGTCAGTACAAACCATTGTATTGTATTGGCCATGCTGGCAGGGAATTATGGGAGTTGCAGTGCAACACATCTGGAGCACAGCCTTAGAGTCAAGTTCTTGGCAGTTCACTACCCAAGGGCCACATTGTTAGAGGAGCAAAATATCACCTCTTCTTATCCTGGCACATCCCTTTTGGGCCTCCATTCACCAGGAGGCCAAGCGTTGAGTGCTGGACTAATAGGGACCATTTCTGATTTGATTGGCTTCTGAATGTCCCTATGGCGGGAACTAATAGCATTCTGCTATAATTATTTTTTCTCTCTCATCCTATTTGTGTCTGTGCTTACTACAAAGCCTGCCTCTAGAGGCTATCTCACCAGGTTGGGCAAGGAGAGTAGATGCTCTATGTGATGAATTGAAATTAGTATCATAGGTGACCTCTTGCAATGTGTGGAAAGGACCCATTGCTCCTCCAACCACAAATTCTAGAAGTCTTGCATTATTGGAGTGAGTGACACTTATTTCATGGGGTACTCTCCTATATAATTGGAAATTATACAGGAGTATGTGGAAATACTGGTACATAAGTGAACACACGGTCTTCTGGTACAATCCTAGGCGTGCTTACTTGGATGCAAGTCCCACTGAAATCAATGGAACTTACTCTTCTTGTGCATGGGACTACTACAGCATGGGAAGAATGGGGAAACTGACTTGCTCCTAGCTACTTGTTAGAGCAGAGATGGCCACCAATTTGGATGGCTGGATAAATTCCTGGAGGAGAAGGCTCTGTGCTAGCTCCAGTATCAGAGGCAGTAAACCTATATACACTAGCTACTGGGGAACATGGGTGGGAGGGTGCTGTGCCACGATGTCCTGCTTGTGGGTCGCTGGTCGACAGCTGGTTGGCCACTGTGTGAACAGAATGCTGTGCTAGATAGACCCTGGTCTGATCCAGTATGGCTCTTCTTATGTTCTCAGTTGGGTTCATGCTGCCTACAAGTTTTTGGTTTAGATCTGAAGTCTTCTGCAAAATGCTTTGTATGTGTGAGTCTTAATTGTTAGTTCAGAGCTTATGTGGTGTAGTGGTTAGAATGTTGGACTGGGATTTGGGAGATCTGGGTTCTTATCCCCTTTCCCTCTTCCATGAAGCTCATGGGTGTCTTTGGGCCCGTAACTAACTCTCAGCCTACACTACCTCAAAGGGTTGTTGTGTAAGGATAAAATGGAGAGGAGGAGGGTCGTGTATGCCATCTTGGGCTCTTTCAAAGAAATGCTGGATATAAATGTAACAAATAAGATAATGCGTACAGTGAAGAAAGCTAATACCCTGAACCTCTCTGTAGAGTTCCTCAAGGTTTTGTTTGGCTTGCCTTCAGCGCCTTCCCTTAAAGGAGAAGACTTGAAGAAGAGGCAGGGACTTCTCTGTATTGTGCTGGAGAATATGGAAAAGCAAAACAGCAGTAGGAATCTTTACTTGTGATCCTATTTGATAGCTCTGGGTATGAGTAGATTTGTTGATGCCTGGCTTTCATGTCCACTCTGGGATTCTTATAACGCACAGTACTACTGTGAGAAAGCTGAAACATCTTTCAGATAAAAGTGAAGGGTGAGTACAACCCAGAACAAAGTGTTAGTACATGCCACTTCAATGAAAGACTCTGTTCTGAATAATACGTTCTGCATGCATCAGTACATCTTGTGACTGTGAAAGGAAGTTGCATGGTACTTTTATGGTAGGCTGAAAATGTTATGAAACTGCCAATCTGATTCTGTTCTTGGGGGGCGGGGTGGGACCTCTACTTTCCAGAAGTCCTCTGCGTTGGATACTTGGAAGGCCCCTATGGCTATGTATGATGAAGACCTCTTAAAGAACCCCTTTTATTTAGCAATGCAGAAACGGCGTCCCGATCTCTGCAGGAAAGTTGCAGAATTGCATGGAATTGTAAGTAAAATGTGGTGCCTTTAGGAAATGGATTAGGCCAGCCTTCCCCAACCTGGTCCCCTCCAGATGTTTCGGATGCCAACTTTCAGCATCCTTGACCATTGCCTGTGCTGGCTGGAGCTGATGGGAGTTGAAGTTCAAAACATCTGGAGGGCACCAGTTGCAGGGGTCCCTTAGAGTGCCAAGAAGTGAGCATAGAGTTCAGGTTCTTGAAGCTAATTTAATGCATGTGGGGAAACTGTCAAAGCATCCTTCCCTGTGAATAGCTTAGTGTTCATGCTGCTTAGAGCATCTGACCATTCCTGCTGTACATCCCTGGTGGAAGGGCTGTAGGTGCAGTTGGGGGTGATCCTACTCAATAGCGAGGGAGGGAACAGAAGAAGCTGCCTTATACTGAGTCAGACCATTATTTCACCAAGGCCAGTATTGTCTGCACTGACTGGCAGTGATTCCCCAGAGTTTCAGGCAGGACTTTTTCCAGCCCTACCTACAAATGCTAGGAATTGAATCTGGGGCTTTCTGCATGCAAAGGATGTGCTCGACCTCTGAGCTATGGCTCTTCTTCACAGGGCTGTCTGAGGAGGAACCGAGTAGAAGACAGTCCACTAAGAGAACCATCATTAGTACTCCAACCCAGAGTGTCTAGCTCTCCTTGTGGAAGGGGACTTGGAAGCAAAGTGTTGAGGACTTGAGAGAAAATAGTGTTTTTTGTTGAACTGATGTCACTGGAGGCCACAACATAGAGCATTCCTTGCCCCTCACCCCCTACCTTGCCAGTGTCTTAGCCACCGTTTGTTACAATAGAGTGGGGGGAACTCCCATTGGGGTAACCGAGTCCTGATTTGTGTTTCATGGTTGTCTGAGTTCAACATTTGGAGGCTTAATGTGCTTTGTTCCAACGCCGACGCTTTTAGGAGCCAGTTTAGCTATATGTGCACCTGATACTGTGTTACTACTTCTCTAGGTATTAGTGCCATGCAAAGGAAGCCTTTCAAGTAGCTTCATCTCAGCTTGCCAGTTTGACTCTTACGTTCTTAAGCCGGTGGAGGAAAACTTCCAAACTTTAAATGGAAAGGTACGTGGAATCTTACAATGGGAATCCAGTGCGGTTTTGTATTGACAGTGGCCAACCCAATCTTCCTGCAATCACGTGAACTTCGTTGGACGAAATTGATTGTAAACAATTCATCAGCAAAGCTTCTTAGCCTTGAAGTAAAAGGTTTTTTATCCTAAAACTGATGTACATTTCTTTCCCTCTAGTCAAACATTATAAGAACCTTTCCATCGTGCCATATCAAAGGGAAAATACCATATTATAATCTTTGGGTTAAATCTAGTTTGCTTTGGACAAGTCTTTCTCCCAAGCTACATGGATAGCCAGCGTTTAAACAATTGTTCATAGTGATTACGTTTCTCTGATTTTTGTGTGTCCCTCTCTCTTTACTTAGCAAATCTTCATACAAGGAAACTTGATCGTACTTGGGGTTGGCTTTAATCATCATTGCTCAATACCTGTTCTGTTTGAGGAAACTTTCTACAATGAGAAAGAAGAAAGTTTCAGCATCCTTTGTATAGCTCATTCTCTAGAAAAAAAAGAGAGCAAAGGTGAGTAGTCGTGTTTTTTCTCCACATGAATAGGATGAGTTTGGCCAGTTTTTAGACTACTATCCTTTTCAAGTCCTTCGTAGACACCATGAGCAGGCGGTGTATTTGGCTTGGAAGGAAATGTTGGGTATTTCTCATGAAGCAGTGGGAATGAAAGCAAAATCATTCTAGGAGGCTGGCATGAAACAATTCCATAGCAAGACTTGTTTGCTGGGGGGTGGGGTGGGGAAAGCTTTTCCAGGAAAAGAGTTAAGAGTTTAGTAGTAGAGGGATCCTGGTTTCTTGTCTGAATTGAGCTAAAAAGAGACAACACGTTTCTCAGCAGTGGTTTTTGAACTCCATGATGGAATTTTTACACCACCATTGAGAAAAGTCTTGTCTGGCAGGAAAACTCCACTCCACGGTGGAGTCTTTTTAGAAAACACTTCACGCAGAATATCCACACTGTGCGGAGGAGAGTTTCTGCACAACCATTGTGTTGTGTGGAGGACTCTGTGGAGTTTCCTGTTGCGTTGACCTTTCCAACTGGCTACAGAGTTCCCTGGCAAGAGTGGCGAAAGGGGTGAGTGCCGCTCTAGGAGAGCCACCAGGATTTTTTTTTTTTTTAGCAATGGCTGATGGGATACCATTGGGAGGACCTGGGGAGGAGAGAGGGAAGAGGAGCTGTCAATCAAACATCGTGATGGATTTTACTCAACTCCACGGTAGCCCACAGTCACACTAATGGTGGAATTAGAACATGTCGTGTGGGAAGTATCCCCTAAAACCTCAACCGTTGAGTGGAGTTTTCACACTGCATTGACTAATGTGTTGTCTGCACTGAGCCTTTGTGTCTGGCTTTGGGTCGCTGCTAACTTTTGTGAACCGCCCAGAGAACTTCGACTACTGGGCGGTATAGAAATGAAATAAATAATTTCTAAAAGTAACTGGAGATCTTTTCTGTACACTGACACCTGCCCTCCATTTCAGAACCACCCTCAACACCATCGAATTCTTACTCCCTGAAAAACATTGAAGATGTGAGAGAGTTCTTGGGAAGGCACACTGAAAAGTTTGATAAAGCTATTGCATCTTTCCACAGGACTTTCAAGGAGCATGACAGGAAAATCCTACGACACTACATAGTTAGTATCTGATCTTCCAACCTGCCTGAGGCTTATACAAGTGGTCCACGGCAGATGGCGAGTGCCGTCTTATGAGGCATTCTCCCATCTCTCATATAGGAGGAATGCCTCTTCTAAGATTCCTGCTATGCCATCGGTACATTATCTGAAAAATGTGCTGCTTCCTTTAGAAATATATTTACACATTTTCAAACTTGCGTAAATATCTATTAAATTTCAATCAATTGGTCTTTAAGTGGCTTTCTGCCTCAATTGTCCATTGCTATTGCTAGATTATCTCATGATAAAAGTCGTTCAGGTACAAATCTAGAATGAACATTGTACAGCAGTAATGGGCAGGCTTCGGAGTGCTGGGACCTGTTTTGCTTGTTTTACTAGAACTTGGAGATCCACCAACTGGGAGCCTGGTGCAAAATTCATACTTGGAATTAAATAATTCTAAACTCTGGAATTTGTTCTGAGCACCAGAACTGAACAGAGCTCACAAAAATAATTCCATTCTTTCTTCATACCAGCAGTCTAATTTAAGCCAAGGAGAGGGAGCGGGGCAGAGCAATTTTGTTGCTGCTATTGTTAAATAATTATGAGATGGAAATCCTTGTAGATTGCAGCAAATCACCCAGAGATCTACATTCTATCTACCCATGATATACAGGGGCATAATCCCTTCTCAAGGACTGTCCTGCTACACTACACAATTAGTCATCTGACACTTCCCTGATAACCTTTGTATGCTTGTCTAAAATGCAAAATATTGGTAGGTTTTATAAATCTTTAAACAAATTTTGTTTTCCTTAATGCTTTCTTGTTTTGCTTTCAGGATTCTGTGAATGCGCTCTACACCAAATGCATTCAGCAGTTACTGAGAGACTCCCACCTCGTGAGTGCTATGTAATGTGTCTCTGTACAATAATAGCCACCCCTTCCTCGGACGTATATCTATATATTAATGCTACCCTTCTTTCCTTGATAACTAGAGAATGCTTGCGAAACAGGAACCTCAGATGAATCTGATGAAACAAGCCGTGGATGTGAGTATTGGGAATGTGAGTGGGAACTTTTATTAACTACGTGGGTGTCTCCAGTACAAATGTTATGTTTGTTTCTCTGCAGATGTATATCCACCATGCTCTTTATGATGTGATCTTTAAATATGTGGGGACTATTGAGGCAACTGAGGTGGGTGTCTCTTTCAATTGCTAGAATGTCGGGTGGATCATGTATTGAGATGTTTTGTACTCTTCCCAAAATCAGAGTATAAAAGGGGCATGTATTATCACACTTGGGAAGGGGCATACTTGAACCCCAAAGACTTTCCCTTCGAAATGCATATGCGTGTCTTTCTGATCGCTGCTCAGGTGTGTTTTGGAGGAAACCCACTTGAATGTACGTTTGTTCTTAAGCAGGTAGTATTGTCCTTAGCCAGCGCAAACAAGGGAGAGGGCCTTTTCAGTGGTGGCCCCCCAATTATGGAATGATCTCCCCGACGAGGCTCGCCTGGCGCCAACATTGTTATCTCTTCTCCCAGGCATTTAACAACATATGCTGAGTTGGGTGTTTTTTTTACCAGACCCCAGAATAGCTGTTTTTATAAGGATACTGTGTTTTTATGCTTTTTATGTTTTTAAATTTTGTATATTTGTTTTAATGTTTGCTGTTTTTAACTTTTTTAAACTGCCCAGAGAGCTTTGGCTATGGGGCGGTGTATAAATGCAATAAATAAATAAAAGTGTTTCCTTCCTAATGAGGATGGCCCATAGTTCAGTGGTAGAGCGCATGCTTTGCATGTGGGAGGTCCTGGATCCCATCTCTAGGTGGTGTCTTGAGTTAGAAGGATCAGGTAGCAAGTGATGAGACATCTCTGCAGGAGACCTTGAAGAGCTACTGCTAAGTAAGGTAGAACAATACAGGAGAAAATGGACAAATGCTCTGACCTGGCACTAGGAAAGAGCCATGTGTTCTACAGTGGTCCTCCCCAATCTGATGTCCTCCAGATGTGTTGGATTGCAACTCCCATCATTCTCAGCCAGCATGGCCAATGGCTAATCCAAGTATGGTCCAAGTACAGCACCGCCAATCCAAGGGTGTAGAACCTGGTATCTTCTAGATGTCTTGGCCTGCAATTTCCATAATTCCTAGCCTACATGGTCAATGGTGGATGCTGGCTGGGAATTATCAGAGTTGTAGTCCAAAACATCTGGAAGGCATCAAATTGGGAAAGACCTTTATACATGCTTGGATACATATGGGGTACAAAATGTCTCAAGCTGCAGCTAGAAGGGCAACTTCTTGCCAGGGTCTGAAAATGGCACTCTTTGTGTTCACTGACTAGGATGCAGCTTTCAACAAAATTACACGAAGCCTGCAAGACCTGCAGCAGAAAGACCTTGGCATCAAGCCCGAATTCAGGTGTGTGTGTGAATGTGGCACAGAGAGATGTCAACTGTCTTCTAAAGGTTTTTCTACCGGGTCTTTTTCTGAGTGTCTGGGTAAGATGTGCAGGGAACAACCAATAACTTGAGCAAAACAGAGAGAGAGAGAGAGAGAGAGAGAGAGAGAGAGAGCTGTCGCTAAAAGAAACCCTGCGTTGAGTTGCCTGCTGTAAGATGGTGTGCCACTTGCCCTGTTCCCAAGAGCAAATATCCACGTTTGTGGATTGGGGCCTGCTCACTGCAGATGTAGGAGAAGGGATGCTCTTCTGTTGGCATTTATCCTGAAATGGCTGACAGCAACACTAGAGTCCTTCCTCAAGCAGACACCCTACAGATGTTTTGGCTTTCATCTCCCAGTATCCTGGATCATTGGCCATGCTGGCTGGGGCTCATGGGAGTTGCTGTCCAGAACATCTGGCAGGCACCAAGTTAGAGAAGGCAAGATCTTGAGGGTAACACTTCAGTTGCAGCAACATAAGGAAGAGATCTTTAGATGTATGAGTTTGACATATGCTCTTGGTTCAGAAACATGCTTGTCCTAGGGTTGTTAACTTTAAGTCCTTGTGGCTGCAATGTCAAAGGGAGCTTGATTTGGAGATCTCGGTAGGCAATGTTTATCTCGTGGTGTGAAGAGCATCATGGGCTACCTCCAGTATCAGAGGCAGAAAGCTTATATATACCAGTTGCTGGGGATCATGGGTCAGAGGGTACCGTTGCACCATGTCCTGCTTGTGGGTCTCTGGTCGACGGCTGGTGGGCCTCTGTGTGAACAGAGTGTTGGACTAGATGGACCCTTGGTGTGATCCAGCAGGGCTGTTATGTTATGTCAATTGCTGAAATCTGGATAAAGCAGCTGTGAAAGACGCTACAACAGGCCATGCCAGTCTCCTCTGGTCAGTTGGTGACCCTAAAGTATGGCCAAAAGAAGGGACCCCCCCAAAAAAAAAACCCCAAAAAGGCAAAGGGGTAGAAAAAAGGATGTTTTTAATACAATAAAAACACTCTGATGCATTTCGGACCCTTAGATCAGTCCTTGAGTTAGTTTGTTAGAATGAAAGGGATCTCATCTGTTTCGTAACGCCCCCGTCTCCTGTGCTATGTTCATGTTTTCCGACCCCAGATTATGGTGTGGGGTGGAATGGGGGAACTGGATCTTGCAGTTTACGTGGTTTGAAACCGGCACATCCCTTTTGACAGTGCATCTCAGATGGCTACAACTTCTTGGATGGCAGTACATTAAGCGTTTAGCTTTTCTTTCCCCAAACTCCTTGCAGCTTCAACATACCACGTGCGAAGCGAGAACTGGGCCAGCTGAATAAGTGCACCTCCCCTCAACAAAAGCTCCTCTGTCTGCGCAAAGTGGTGCAAGTCATAATGCAGTCCCCGAGTCAAAGAGGTCTGTATCCATGGCAATGACGCGATCGCTTCAATGTAGTGTGTCTCTGGGCTTCTGAAAGCGCCCTTCCGAATGCTTTTAAATGAGCTCAGAATGGAATGTTCAGGTGCTTTTGCTTTATTATTACCACTTAGGAAAAAAATATATATAATGCTTGCTTTTTGAAAGGGAGCATCTTCAAATACCTTTTGGTAGGGAGAAGGCAGCGTTTTTCCGGAGATGCCCAGCTTGTAAAGAATAGAATGTAAGGTGCAATTCAGAACCATTGTATGTGGTACCTCTTAGGCTGTGGTTTTCTTTTGTTATACACTAATGTAGACTTCTCCAACCGGGTAGTCCAACATATCTGGAGGGCCACGACTTTCATCGTCCTCAGCCAGGACTACTTTTTTTTAAAAAAGCCCGTGTGTCTAGATCATGCGCCCAAGGTCACTCTTGAAAGGCAGCTTTATGCATCCTTTCTCTTGCACAAAAAGCATGCCTCAAGATGGTTCCTCTCACTCCGTGGGCCTGTTCAGATGTCATGCTAAACCACTATGGATCGCTCCAAAATGGGGTGGGTTAGCGTGTTGTGTGGTGGGTTGAAATGCCCACGGCAGCTACTCACCTGTTGCAGCAGGACTAGCAGGAATCCACAGTGGTCCCCATGTCATCTGGTTGGAGGTCTGTGGGTATTTCTGCTCGGCCCAATGAAAAAAAATACGGCCCCAACCATAGAGTCCTGCCAGCAAGAGCGACCACCACTTCTGACGATGCTATTGCCGGCACGGGCTTTTTCTCTGGTTACGCAGCCCATCAGATGGCTGGAGTGGCTGCGCGGCCTGATTCGCACTGCAGCGCCCACTGTTACACGAGCGAAGCAGTGGGGGACTGCGAGGTTATCCACTTAACCCTCTCTACTCCGTGGATAATTTACCCTCCCTCCCCCCATGATTGTGTGAATGGAGAGCCAGTGTGGT
Source organism: Elgaria multicarinata webbii (assembly GCF_023053635.1). NCBI lineage: Eukaryota > Metazoa > Chordata > Lepidosauria > Squamata > Anguidae > Elgaria > Elgaria multicarinata. The sequence goes on along the minus strand of NC_086184.1, from coordinate 16,366,043 downwards.
GTAGTGGCTAAGGTGTTGGACTGGGAGTCAGGAGATCTGGGTTCTAGTCCCCAGTCGGCCATGGAAACCCACTGGGTGACTTTGGGCCAGTCACAGAATCTCAGCCCAACCTACCTCACAGGGTTGTTGTTGTGAGGATAACATGGAGAGGAGGAGGAATATGTACGCCACCTTGGGTTACTTGGAGGAAAAAAAGGCAGAATATAAATACAATAATAAATAAATAAATAAATGAATAAATAAATGGGACCAGTGTATTACAGTTGGCTACAGAATCGGACTCAAAGAGTACTTATCAATGGAACCTTCTCAAACTGGGGAGAGGCAACGAGTGGGGTGCCGCAGGGCTCAGTCCTGGGCCCAGTGCTCTTCAACATTTTTATTAATGATTTGGACAAGGAGGTGCAGGGAACGCTGATCAAATTTGCAGATGACACCAAATTGGGTGGGATAGCTAATACCCTGGAAGACAGAAACAAACTTCAAAGTGATCTTGATAGGCTGGAGTGCTGGGCTGAAAACAACAGAATGAAATTTAATAGGGATAAATGCCAAGTTCTACATTTAGGGAATAGAAACCAAATGCACAGTTACAAGATGGGGGACACTTGGCTCAGCAATACTACAAACGAGAAAGTTCTTGGAATTGTTGTAGATCACAAGCTGAATATGAGCCAACAGTGCGATATGGCTGCAAGAAAGGCAAATGCTATTTTGGGCTGCATTAATAGAAGTATAGCTTCCAAATCACGTGAGGTACTGGTTCCTCTCTATTCGGCCCTGGTTAGGCCTCATCTAGAGTATTGCGTCCAGTTCTGGGCTCCACAATTCAAGAAGGACGCAGACAAGCTGGAGCGTGTTCAGAAGAGGGCAACGAGGATGATCAGAGGTCTAGAAACAAAGCCCTATGAAGAGAGACTGAAAGAACTGGGCATGTTTAGCCTGGAGAAGAGAAGATTGAGGGGAGACATGATAGCACTCTTCAAATACTTAAAAGGTTGTCACACAGAGGAGGGCCAGGATCTCTTCTCGATCCTCCCAGAGTGCAGGACACGGAATAACGGGCTCAAGTTAAAGGAAGCCAGATTCCGGCTGGACATCAGGAAAAACTTCCTGACTGTTAGAGCAGTGCGACAGTGGAATCAGCTACCTAGGGAGGTAGTGGGCTCTCCCACACTAGAGGCCTTCAAGAGGCAGCTGGACAACCATCTGTCAGGGATGCTTTAGGGTGGATTCCTGCATTGAGCAGGGGGTTGGACTCGATGGCCTTGTAGGCCCCTTCCAACTCTGCTATTCTATGATTCTATGATTCTATGATTCTATTAAACTCAGTTACATTAAAAAAATTAATATAACAGGTTGGGAGAGAGATATGTCGGACTTATTTCTGTCTAAACACACATAGGATTGTACCCAAAGACACTATTTCTTAGCTGAGAAACGTGATGTATCTTTTCTCTCCACTCTACCCCCCTTCCCTCTTCAGTTAACTTGGAGACCATGTGTGCAGATGATCTGCTTTCGGTCTTGCTCTATCTCCTTGTGAAAACGGAGATTCCAAACTGGTAGGTAGTCATGTATCTCTGCTTCAGGAAATGCTACTTGCATCACGTGATTTAGTATTTGGTCTGAACTTGCTGACAGACGTGGATTTGATTCCACTTTCAGCCGTGCATGCTTAGGGAATCGCGTGTTCTAATACCTTTAGTGCCAACACACAGCAGGATAAACCTGTGTTGGGCTGCTGGGAAGCTAAAGCGCTAACCGGAATGGCAACATGCACCTTGCAAATTAGCTGCGATGGTCTCTCTGGCACATGAACATCGCAGCGTTGTTTTATTTCACGAACAGAGCACTAACTGGCTGTTTTTGGGGTTTTAAGGTTTTTATACTGGAACTGTTTACATTTCAACTCCAGGCTACCAATGGACAAAAAGGTCTATTATCTAAATCCCTTTCCTTGCCGTGAGCAACATGTATTGCTCACAAATCTGGGGAGGAAAAAAGCATGTTGGGTGTTAACATCTGTTACGAAATAGACCTTGGCCTTTCCTTACATTGGTATAATGCAAATGGAAACTAAAAATGTAAATGCTTGCAGCAGAACTGTTGCATTAGCCCAGTGCCATTTGTAGGGATTACATGCGTTTAACAAATGTGCTTATGCTCTTGGATGTCACTTGTAACATGCTACTGATTTTTAATCCATCTGTCTTGAGTCCGCACGTGTTATGCCTTTTTGTAAGTAAGTGGGCCTTTGAAGCAAGGGCTGGGCGGCTCAGAGTGTGGCGTGTGGACTGCTGCAGGGCCTTGTTGTCTCCTAATGGCAATTAGGAGACAATTCAGAGGAGGGCAGTTCAGAGGAGGGCAACCAGGATGATCAGGGGTCTGGAAACAAAGCCCTATGAAGAGAGACTGAAACAACTGGGCATGTTTAGCCTGGAGAAGAGAAGACTGAGGGGAGACATGATAGCGCTCTTCAAATACTTGAAAGGTTGTCACACAGAGGAGGGCCAGGAACTCTTCTCAATCCTCCCAGAGTGCAGGACACGGAATAACGGGCTCAAGTTAAAGGAAGCCAGATTCCAGCTGGACATCAGGAAAAACGTCCTGACTGTTAGAGCAGTACGACAATGGAATCAGTTACCTAGGGAGGTTGTGGGCTCTCCCACACTAGAGGCATTCAAGAGGCAGCTGGACAACCATCTGTCAGGGATGCTTTAGGGTGGATTCCTGCACTGAGCAGGGGGTTGGACTTGATGGCCTTGTAGGCCCCTTCCAACTCTGCTTTTCTATGATTCTATGATTCTATAATGCAGTTTCTGATAGTGTGGGTGCTCCTGGGACCTGCCAGAAAATAAAGCTAAATTGCTTTCAACCCTGTTATGACAAGACATCCTTGATCATATCTTCTTCCCCTCCCTGCGGCATGGGTTGCGCTGTTTAAAATGTCCAGGAAGGGTTGCAATAGCTTGAAGCCTATTGACACTTTTTAGTCTAGTCCAGAAATGTCAACTAGTTCAAAATATGGCAGCCGGGTTGGTCACTGGTAGACCCAGGGGTGACCACATTACACCAGTTTTAAAATCTCTTCACTGGCTGCCGATTAGTTTCCGAGCGAAGTACAAAGTGTTGGTTGTCACCTTTAAAGCCCTACATGGTTTGGGTCCAGGCTACCTGCGGGATCGCCTTCTCCCGTACAATTGGCCCCGCACACTCAGGTCCTCTGGGAAGAACTTCCTTTAGCTCGTCAAAACTAGGCTGACAGGTATTACCCAGAGGACCTTTTCCTCTGCTACTCCCAGACTGTGGAATGGCCTGCTGGAGGAGATTCATCAACTTAACAGTTTTTTAGCATTTAAGAAAGTTATAAAGACTGATCTCTTCCGTCAGGCCTATCCAGTGGAATTTTAGGATGCTTTTAGGATGCTTTTAGGATGTTTTTAGGAAGTTTTAACAATGTATACTGTTATAACAGTATTTTATACTTGAGTTTTGATTAATATTTTATATATTTTATACTTGCTGTTGTTCCCCACCTCGATCAAAATGGAGAGGCGGGTTAGAAATACATTTTATTATTATTATTATTATTATTATTATTATTATTATTAGCTAGTCAAATTTTGACAGTCTGTTATTTCAGGTTCGGGCAGGGCTGGGGGCCTAGTCAACTTAACAGTCTTTCATTTAAGAAAGCTATAAAGACTGATCTCTTCCGGCAGGCCTATCCAGTGGAATTTTAGGATGCTTTTAGTATTCTTTTAGAATGTTTTTAGGATGTTTTAACAATGTATACTATGTTTTTAATCAGTATTTTATTATTTTATACTTACTGTTGTTCCCCGCCTTGATCCAAACGGAGAGGCGGGTAAGAAATAATAATAATAATAATAATAATAATAATAATAATAATAATAATTCTCAAAGGTCTAAGCATATCCTGCCATTGGATACATGCAAGATCAAGTTGTGTTAAATGATTGTAGATTTCTAGCGCTTTGTCCCGGAGGCTTTCTGTTTCTTTAGGAGCATCTAGAAGCCTCTAGATCAACTGTGTGCATTCTGAAACTAAACATCCTCTTCTGCCCCTGCAAGCAGTGGAGGCTGGTGGCTCCCATGCCAATGGGGTGGTGAATCTGCTCCGAGTTTCAGCCCAAACACTAAAGGAGCTATCCAAGGTGCCTTGGATAGCTCCTTCACAGTTCTGACTGAAACCTGGAGCAGATTCATTGCACCCCTGGCATCATAGAATCATAGAGTGGAAGGGACCAATAAGGCCATCGAGTCCAACCCCCTGCTCAATGCAGGAATCCACATTAAAGCATCCCTGACAGATGGCTGTCCAGCTGCCTCTTGAATGCCTCTAGTGTGGGAGAACTTACTACCTCTCCAGGTCATTGGTTCCATTTTCATACTGCTCTAACAGTCAGGAAGTTTTTCCTGATGTCCAGCTGGAATCTGCCTTCCTGTAACTTGAGCCCGTTATTCCGTGTCCTGCACTCTGAGATGATCGAGAAGAGATCCTGGCCTTCCTCTGTGTGACAACCATCAGCAGCCACCACTGCCTGCAAGTAGTGAGCCCAGAACTCTGCTGGGTTGAAATGACTTGCTAATAACTAGAAGCCCCAACCAACAATTGCTCTTGTTTGAAAAAGTTGTGCTTCTGTATTTAGTGAACGAAAAATGGAGACAATTCGGCATGCAAAGGAGTGACCTCTTTATTTATTTATTTATTTATTACATTTCTATACCACCCAATAGCCGGAGCTCTTCCAATCATCTCGGCTTCTCAAGGTCTGTTTGGAAGGCTTATGCTATCTTATTTCTCTATCTAGGATGGCAAACCTGAGTTACATCAAAAACTTCCGGTTTTGCAGCTCGGCAAAAGATGAACTAGGGTACTGCTTGACCTCGGTTGAGGCTGCAATAGAATACATCCGCCAAGGAAACCTCTCTGACAGGTCGACGGTAAGTCGCTTTAAATAAGGGGGCTCGTGTCCCTGCATGAAAGCCTCTGTGAATGTTTGCCAACTGCAAGTCATGCAGCAATTTGGCAATGTTGTAATGAGAGCACTTCCTTGACTAGCTGGCTCAGAGATGTGTGCAGCTGTCAGCCTGTGTACGCTGCTTAAAGATCTCCACGAAAGCCTGGTCTTAGGTTGTTGCTCAAAGAGGCTGGAAAAAAGGATGCAACCTTCAACCTCTGTACACTTCTGTGCTACTCTTTCTTCCGAGATCAGAAAGAGTGGGGTTGCAAACCCAAGCAAAAGAGCGCAGCCTGCAGGGAACGTCTGTTCGTAGATGCACGCCCACGCTCTTGTATGCTTCACAATTACGTCTCATACAGAATTGTTGCCGTATTTAGAATGGATGATGCCCTAAGATTATGACATATAGGTAGGGTAAAGGGTAAGTGGTCCCCTTTTTAAAAGGGGTTTCAACGTTCTGGGGTTTTTGAAATAATTTGGAGACTGGCTGACTCATGGAAAATCATAGAATTGTAGAATAGTAGAGTTGGAAGGGCCCTACAAGGCCATCGAGTCCAACCCCCTGCTCTATGCAGGAATCCACCCTAAATATTTGTGGAGGTCCGTGTTCTCAGCTGGATGGAAAGCAGTGTGGTCCTAAAAGAGCAGCTCTTGTGGGGTTAGGAAGGGTTGTTAGGTTTCAGTAATTACATACTTCTGCTGGCAATAAATTATCAATTTGTAGAACGCATTGCACCCAGTGGTGTAGGAGTATATTTGGAAGTGCCGGTGCTCATCATGACATGCCCCCAGGGAAAGTTTAGAAACTCAGGTGTGTGGGCGTGTGTATATACATATGTTATATATCTCTTGTAAAGTTAACGAGTCTTTATCCATTCAACACCAAGCCACCACCCACCTGCAAATATTTTGCATTACAATAGGCATAGCTCACAGAATGGCCTGGTTCACATGTAGCATTAACCTTTGGTTTATTTGAACCATGGCTTATTGCCCTACCCTGGGTTTGTCCAGCAGGTGATTGAATATACCATACTTGATTTCTCAGTTCCTTGGCTGTTTACCTCTTCCGCTCACTCCCTTTCTGTATTCCAATTGCCTTTTTTTTTAGCACTCTTGCCCACTGCCTCTGTAGAGAATCGTGGGTTTATACATAATGACAACCCGTGGTTTAAACAACCCACAGTTCACAACTCAACAAAAAACCACGGGTTCTATTTGTGCGTTGTTCATGGTTAACAACTCATAGTTCCAGGTTTGTACATACTGAGCCTGTTCAGACAACACACTGAACCATGGTTAGGCCACTAACCCTTTTGCAGCAAATGGTTAGTGAGCGTGTTTAAGCCAGGGTTATGTAGCCCCCATAGTTAGGAATGATTCACATGACACGCTAAGCCATAATGTTTAGCACAAAATGCTCAATCACTGTGGCTTAGCGTGTTGTCTGAGCAAGGTCACTGACAATCCACAATTCAACAAACCATGGCTTGTTGTTATAGATGAACCAGATCAATATATTTTTGCTGGAAAAAACCATTTCCCCCCAGTTAGAAGTACCCTGTCTTGTGCACATGAAGGAATTTTCAGGTGTTTCCTCTGTAGAAACAAAGAGGGAAAGTCTTGTGAGCAAGACAGGTCCATTGATGTGGAATCCACTGGATCTATGGCCAAGATGCTTGGTTATGATGTGGGTAAAGAGGACGGCTTAAAAGGCATGGAGTATTTTTTTAAAAAAATGGCGTGAATACTCCGTGAGATTTGTTGGAGGGGCCAGGAAGTGGTAATGGAGAGCACTAGGAGCCTGGGTATCTATTGTGTTACGTGTGTGGAAATCCTGGCGAAATCATCTAGTCAGAATTGCTTCCTCAACCTTGATGCCAAGAAAACATTTTGGAGTTTCTACCCTTCCAAAACTAGGTGCTCCCGATCTGACCTGGAGGCGGAAGAATTTGAACCTGGTACCACAGTGAACTCCGCACTTGACCCTGCTGCAAAGGAATGGAATTTAGATATTGATTGGCTCAATCTGGAAGGCTTGATGGAAGTGGGGGGAAGATCTTCTATGGGGCACACGTCACAGAAACAGTTGCATTTTTAAAATTGCTTTTACAGCATGTTTTCACTTTGAGCTTCAGTGGGAAATCTTTTGAAGCAAATATGTGGCACATGGCTTCTCCTTTTTTTAAAAAAAAATATAAATGCAGATGTGAACCACAATTATTGCTTGCTGTAGATCTCAATGCCATATTGACTTAAAAAAAAAAAAAGTTGGTGTCCAAAAGGGAAGTGGGGGACGGGAGAATAAAGTCCACATTAATATTTCAGTCTTCCATCTGAAAGGAAGTTTGAAGGTCAGACTCTTTGATATCAGTTACTCAACTTGCTGTCGGGAATTTAGGGCAGAGATGTTTGGACAACGCTAACTTGCTACCTTTTGTAAAATAAAATGCATCAATGAACTTGGAGGATTCAACGTGTGCAATTCTTTATAAAGTAAAGCTGCTTTAAACAACAAAAAAGTACTTTTGGTCTCTAAAAACTAAGACATTGATTTGTTTTCCTTACTGGCAACTTTGCTTCAACGCAAACAATGACACCTTGGCGTTATTAAAGGCTTGTGTTCGTATATTGCCACAGGCTTGATATTTCCACACAATGCCACAGCCTTCTCACCTGCAAGGAGAATCTTCTAACATTGTAGTGTCATCTCTTCACAGAAGATTCGAACTGAGTAAACGCTCTAGAGTTTGAATAATGCCTCTTCTGAGCATGTATGGGGCAAATAGAATATGTGATTCTCCTTCACTCCCTGATTTTCCTCTGGCCCAAATTAAACATGATGGTGGTTGACCTGTGTTAAAACCCAGTCAGCCCAAATTGCGTGTAAATCACGGACATGAGGAGTCACTAGGCCTCTATAGAACCCCCTTACCTGCTGTTTGAGGTTAGGACAGGTGAAAAGTACTAGGTAACCAGGGTTGGGGAGCATGTAGCCTTCTGGAAGTTCTTGGATTGCAGCTCCCATCATTTATTTATTTAAAACATTTATATCCCGCCCTATATCAATAAGATCTCAGAGCGGCATATCATCTCTCACTATTGCCTATGCTGGCTAGGGCTACTGGGAGTTGCAGTCCAACAGCACTTTGGAGGTCCACTTTTTCTCCCCCGTGGGATAAGTGATAAACAAAGGGTGAGGTTTTCACATCCCGAGTCTATTTACCATTTTAAACTGGGGTCCCTAGCTTAAAACAAAAATGGCGTCAGATCTGGATTTAGATGGAGGGATCTGCTGCTACCATATTCAGTGCTTTGCCCATTAGTGTGGTGGTTTGTAAGACTTCATGGATCCTGTTGGCCTGATGGTTATCAATTTAGTCTTGCTCTGGGGCTGTGGGACCGGCTGTAGGGCTAGGAAGCAACACCTGGCCCCAACTGAATAAATACTATAGGCCAGAGATACCTGTCTTTTAGGGCAGTGTTTATTTATTTATTACACTTTTATACCGCCCAATAGCTGAAGCTTTTTCCCCACCTTTAAGTTAAATACCATTTGTCCTGTTTCTGACACGCCCCCTCCCCCAGATTTGAATCCAAATCTGAATATGGTTTGGGGAGGTAAGACTTCAGGGGTAGCTTGAATTATACTGTTACCTTCACATACGCATGTCCTGAGCTGTTTCTCCCCTAAATATTTATTTTATTTATTACAATATTATACCACCCAATAGCCGAAGCTCTCTGGGCGGTTTACCAAAATTAAAACCATAGAAACTATTCAAAATGTAAAACAAACCATATAAAAGCATACTACACAATACAATCTAAAAATACAGCCAGGATTTTAGGCACGTGTGTAGGTCCACCAGATGGGATGTCCATTCAAGTACACATCCCGCTGAAAGCATCATGGTGCAGGTTGATAGCAACCACGGCTAGATGCAGGTTTTGATTTGACACTTTGATGTACATCAGATTTATTACCCCATGGTTGCTCGTTCACTAAGTGATTCAGTATGAAAGCTTGCTTAGGCTTGCAAGTCTCAATCTGGATTGGGGGTGGGAAAGAAGGCTAGGGTCTCCTCTTACACATGGTCAAAGAAGAGGACGTTACTTTCTAAGAAAATGTGCATTTTCTAATTTAAATGTATAGATGCACATTTAGAAATTTTATATTTTTAAACAAACACAGTACGTCTCACCATAGTGGGGAAGATGGTGACCTATTGATGATGGACACTTTCGAGTATTCATCTCTTTTTAAGGTTCTTTATTTTTAAACTGGACTTATACTAGAGAGCCCTTCAATCAGAGGAAGCATTTAGGTAGAGCATTGTCCCTTGTAAAGTATGATACATTTTCATCCTATTTAACTGTTCTAGGTTGTTGGCTTTGCTCAGCAGTTTCAGAGTTCACCTTAGGTGCTGAAGAAAGGAAATCTTACCTTCTCCTTCCTTAAATCGGGTGTCCCCGACCATGTGGAGTTGGCGGGATTTTGGGAGTGTTGTGGGTGCTCTCACAAAATGGCTGCCATAGGGTGGGGGAAGTGGCTTTCCCATTCATAAAATGACTATCATGATGGATATGGTCGGTCACAAAACCCTCATTTCCCAGAAGGAAAACTGGTGAGACGAAAAGAAAAGTAACTCACCCAAGAATCTGATACAGGATAGAAGTGGCGTCTGAGCTGCAAAACCCAAAATGAACCTTTTGAACCTGAATAAAGATAGCATTGGGTGATGCACTTGGTTTTGTTGCATGCCCATTGTATATCTATACAGTTAAAAACACATTTTTAAAAAATGTTAAAAAATAAGAATCAGGAAGGTTAAGGAGCCTTTATCCCAAAGCTTCCATCAATATGGTCACCAGGAGAAGCCTTGGTGACCATATTGATGTCCATGTGACCACATTGATGTTCATGGGCCCTATGTTGGAGACTCCAGTTTTCAAAGAATGCCTTTGACATCCTCATCACTAGCAGCACTTACAGTAGTTAGCAATCCCTTCACCACTCCAAGGAGATGTTTGGTTAGTCCTAGAGCATAATTTAATTTTTCTTAGCTGCCCAGAGGTACTTCTTGGTTTTTAAAATAAATAAATATTTTAGGCATTTGTTTTGTTCCCTGACTTTCTAAGATAAAATCAGTCAAGCTGGCTTACAAGAGAAATATATAATTTGTAACAAAATTAAAAACAACCCTAAAAAAACAAAATTAGCAGAAATCAAGAACAGCCTTATAAAAATCACATCAGCAAGAGCAGGCTGACAGGTTTATGTTTTTTTCTACAAAGTTGTGTACAAAAGAAACCTCAATCTTATACTTTATGGCTCCTTTATATGTGACTCCATCCGTGTGGAGTTGTTCTTCTGTGGATTTATTCCATGACTAGATACTTGGAATCCAGAGTCATGTGGGTGGGACTTAGGGTGACCATATGAAAAGGAGGACGGGGCTCCTGTATCTTTAACAGTTGTATTGAAAAGAGAATTTCTGCAGGTGTCATTTGTATATATGGAGAACTTGGTGAAATTTGCTCTTCATCACAACAGTTAAAGCTGCAGGTGCCCTGCCCTCTTTTAAATCTGGTAACTCTAGTATAGTTCCTGCAGCTTTAACTGTTGTGGTGAAGAGAGAATTTCACTAGGTTCTCCATATATATAAATGACACCTGCTGGAATTCTCTTTTCTATGCAACTGTTAAAGATACAGGAGCCTATCCTCCTTTTCATATGGTCACCCTAGTGGGACTAATCAAGAGTAAAGGATCCCGAGGTTTGTACCAGCATAAATTCTGGCTTCCCAATGGTACTAGAGCCCATATGAGACACAAGTATAAAATAATGCCAGTATTAATTAACTCCTGCATTTAAAGTTCACTTCACAGGACAATGTATTATTATTATTATTATTATTATTATTATTATTATTTATTTATTTATTTATTTATATAGCACCATCAATGTACATGGTGCTGTACAGAGTAAAACAGTAAATAGCAAGACCCTGCCGCATAGGCTTACAATCTGGGAAGTCATTGTGTGAAGCACATGGTATGAACCCAACTGGTTTTTCACACTGCTGGAACATAGGAACTTAAGTAGCTGCCGTATACTGAGTGAGGCCGTTGGTCCACGTAGACCAGCATTCTCAACACTGACTGGCAGCAACTCTCCAAGGTTTCAGGCAGACATTTTTCCAGCCCTACCTAGGGATGTGTGGGATGGAATTTGGGCTCTTCCGCCTGCAAAACATGCGCTCTACCCCTGAACCATAGTCCCTGCCCTGCTGCTGACACATTGGAGTTTGTATGCATGCATGTGTGATGGTATGATCCATGCCAAGAAGCTGTACCACCTCATATTTTGCCCCAGAAATCGTTTGTTTGAATGTGCGTCTATGTAAAAATCTCACCCAGTGGGGACAACCTTGCCTACGAGAGAAGAGAAACTTGATTGAACCTTACCTTTTGGGCTGCAATTTTTTTTGACACAAGCCATAACTCATATTTGGCCAGTTTCAAACAAATCACTGCCCAGGTACCATCTCCAGGTGAGGAATATGACACACTCACTTGCCCGCATCCAAATCAGCTTTGTGTGTGTGTGTTCATAGAGTAGTGTCCAAAGAAGCAGGGTGGTGATGCTTATGTCACACTAATGGCTTTCCAGGAGATGCTGCACAGAAGACTTTTTCTACACTTCTGTGGTCTCTGACCTGGCAACCGCAGGGCTAGGAAGTGCTCTATATGGGGTTGGCTTGGCCATGAAAACCTGTCTGAGAAGACCCCCTAGTTTTTAGACCTGGTGTCGTTCATTTTAAAGCATTTGTAAGGTGTTTTCTGCAGTATGAATATCTAGTTGTCTGATGGGAAGCACTCAGCAGCTCCTGCTACTGTTTGTCTCAATAATTTATTTCACCATAATATATGCCATAATATGACTATATTATACAATAACATAATGATAATGGTCAGAGTTAGCTGGGTGGTGACAGGGCCTTCTTTGTAGTGGCCGTCAAGTTATGGAATTCACTCCCAGGAAACTCAAGATGACTGAGGTTTTAGAAGCAGATTAAGCCAATTTGATTTGCCCAAGCTTTTTTATGAAATAAACATTCCTGCTCTTTTCTTTATCGCATCTTTTGTTGTTGTTTTGTTTTAATGATGGTATTATGTTGTCAATTCTGCTTTATTATGACTTTTGTTTCTGACATTGACGTTGATATTTATTTTTGGAAGTCTCTGCGCACATTTTTTTACAGTGAAAATCCAGGTTAAAAATCTTTTCAATAAACAAAGCAAAATATTGCGAATAGATTCTTTGTTATAATAAAAAAGACTGGTATTAAGTTTTGTGTTCTAAGATGGCGTTAGCTGCTTTCAAACTAAACAACCTGATGTTGCACATTAAACCAGAAAAACAAGCGTTAGAAATACGTTTTCGGTTAAATATTTCTGATTGATGGTAGGTTCTTCCCCCCCCCCCCTTTATAGGAATCTGAAGGATTTAGTGAGAAGCTGTCCTTAAGGCAAAGAATGAATTTACTCTCTCAGATGTCCACCACTCCAATAGACTGCTTGTTTCAGGTTTGTATTGTGTGAATATTGTGTTATCAAACATTTCCCCTGTTTGCTGAGAAAGTTTGGAATCCTCAGTAGCTCACCGTACCGGTTTCGAAGAATTCCTGGCCAGATAAAATTGCTCTTAATCTTTCTGTGTCTCCACTGTTGTTTTAGAGCTGATAAAAGAAATGTCCATGTCCTTCTTAGTTCAGCTTTTATTTGATGTTTTACTTATTGACACTTCATTTAGAAGTTGGTAGTTGGTTCTTCTGAGCTTATGACATTGTCTGCTCGGAGCCTGATTTTATGGTTAATAGCTGGGAGAATATGTTGGCCTGTTTGATGATATATACAATAAACGCCTTTTTAAAGGAGGTCATGTTTCCTACTTGTTTGGAAGAGGAAATAGCACTTGTTCAAAACAGGATATAACAACACTGCAATTGAAGAAGCTCTCCCTTGATACCGTGATTTGAGGAATTAGAGGTTGGTTTCCAATTTCCCCTTCCTGGTCAAGTGCGCTGTGGCTGGGCAGTTCCAGGTAATCCTAGATCAGTGGTCTTCAGTTGGTGCAGACCCAAGACCCATCTTGGACTCCCAGCCTGCAACATGGGACCCACTTTCATAATTTTCTCCGTGCCCAACAGCTTTGCTGCAACCCATTTTGACTGATCTCATGACCCACTTAAGGGTCACGACACACCAGTTTGGAAGACCTTGGTCTTAGATGATGTGGATCATCGTTCCTCAACCTTCAGATGTTTTGGCCTACAACTCCTGTCAGCTCTCATCATTGGCCATAAGGGCTGGGGCTGCTGGGAGATGAAGCCCCAAAACGTCTGGAGGATATCGGGTTGGAGAAGACGGATGTGGATTATCTAAACCAATTTCAGTTTGGCTTCTGGGTGAGGTTTAGAACTTGGTTCATGACTTTTTCCAGGAGACAGACAAGAAATATGACCAATGGATTCTCCTAGACCTTTCAGAGACTTTTGATGTCTTTTTGGATTGACAGTGCTGGTTGGGGGTGGGAGAGGATCAGCTTTGCAATGATTCTTCTTCTCCCTTGCTGTGAGATTCTAGAAAGTGAAGTTGGGAGGCATTTGTTCTGTCTAATGGGATCTTGCAAAGGTCTATTTGGTGTCTCATTCTTTTTACGATCTACATCAGGGATGTGCAACTTTGTGTCCCCTAGATGTTTGGCCTACAACTCCCATTAGCCCTCAGCATTGGCTATTGATGATGAGAGTTGTAGGACAACACAACTGGAGGGCACCAGGTTGGAGAAGGCTATAGTAATGCTTGGCCCGCATAGGCCTGCTGTTAAAACCATTTGCCTAGGAAAGTGTTTAATCTTTAATGTGATGAGAGTTTGTTGGCACTGCATTTTTATTTTTCCCTGCTGGTGGAGAAAAGCTGCTGATTCAGTTTAATGTTGGGATATTCCATTAACGCTGATGTTTTAAATGGTATTTTTAGATTTTTTTTAAAAAAAACCCTCTGTGCTTCAAGATTTCTTGTAAATGGAAAGATGGCATCTTCATTTTCCAAATAAAGTAATATATTCTGAAGGTCCTCTAATATACATTTGCGGCTAAAACCACAGTCCATTTTTGTGTTTTGGATAGCGTTATGTATCTTGTCCAGGAGGAAGCTTAATTTTATTCTTTTAAAATGAATTAAAATAAGAATGATATTGAAAAAACATAAGCTTAATAAGCTAAACCTTGAACATTAAGAAATTGCATTAGGCAGCAAATAGATGCTTTGATCAGGATAATTAGGGTGATTTCTGTATGTATTTATATATAGAGAGAGGGGGTTGCTGGTTCAGACAATACACTAAACCATGCTGCTTAACCACAAAATGGCATTCCCTTAACCATTTTGTGGTTAAGCAGCATGGTTTAGCGTGTTGTCTGAACCAGGCCAGAGAGACATTTTTTTAAACCACAGACGTCTGTCTAACCTGTTGCCCTCTTTTGCAGCACATTGCTTCAGGCAACCAGGAAGAGGTAGAGCGCTTATTAAGCCAAGGGGACAGCGATAAGGACACTGTGCAAAAAATGTGCCACCCGCTTTGTTTTTGTGACAAATGTGAGAAGCTGGTTTCTGGGTAAGCAAAATGTGTTCAAAGCCTTCCAGAATCTTTCAAAGCCTAATAAAGTTGATTTGGTTCCCGGTGGGTTGATTCAGACATAACACCAAACTATGGTTTGTGCTAGCCATGGTTTATACTCCAAACCTTGATACAGGCAAACAACTGTTTGTGTGGTTTCCTTCTTCTTCTGACTTCCCTGAATATCTGCAGATGTCATTCCAAGGAGCTGCATCTGAAGGCAGAGCAGCATTCCAAACCATGGTTTATCAGTTCAAATGCGAAGTCAAACCACAATTTACCCAAACTGTGGTTTGCAAATCAGCTTCAAACCATGGTTTTAGATCCTGGTTTGGTGGCTGCTTGAAAACCCAAGTTTGGGCATATGGCTTTGGTTCAAACATCACAAGAAACCATGGTTTGGTATTGGAAACTGTAGTTTGCTGTTACATATGAATGATCTCAGGAAGTCTTTGGCAGAAGGAGTGGAACGGAGGGAGGAAAGTTGCTGATTTAATGTAAGGATTTTAATATTCAACAGCCATTTATCATTTTTGGGAGACAGATATATAGCCTGACCTTCATAGGCCCCTTCCAACATATACTAGGTTTAGGTTGTTGAAAGTTCTGCATGTACATTATTTCAGTAATCTTCCAACAGCTCTGTAAGCTTGGCCAATATTATTATTCCTGTCTTGCAGATGAGAGGAACTTGAGGCTTAGAAAAGTGTTGGCAAGAAGTTCAATGCTGGGGCAAGATTTGAACTGGTGACCTCATAGCCACCATTCTACCCTTGCTCATGTGTAGCCATCCTTCTTGGTGATGGGGGGGAAAGTTGACCATATGCAATACATATTACGTCTCTTGAATTAGCTAATAAAGACATCTTTATTTTAAGGAAGCTGAATGATCCTTCCATTGTTACACCGTTTTCTAGAGATGACCGGGGTTTCACTCCACTTCACATAGCTGCAATATGTGGTAAGCACTGCAGTCCTTTTGTTCTTGGAATATTCCGGTAGTTTTCTAACTTCCCATCCCCCCAAAACACTTGTCTGCCATGAAATCCCTGAGCATCTACCATGGAACTGCTGCTTGTTTCAGAGGATCCTGGGATATGTCTTGAGAACACTGCCCTACAGCAGTAGCCAGGCCTTTCCACCTGAACTGTGTATGTGCCCTAATGATGCACTCAGGATGCACTTGCAGCTTCGTATTGCATGAGAAATTTGTTAATGGTAAACAAGCTGTCTGGGTTCCTTCTATGACCTGGATCCCCTGAGCAACTCCCTAAAGGTCTTTTGCCTCCTTAGGAATCCCATCTTCCTTCTTTTACCTTCCCCTTTCCAGTAACGTGGGGTTTACACTATAGATGTGGAGTGACTGACACACCAGAAAAGAGTTTACTAATATATTAAAATGAGCAAATTACAGTTAAAGGTGTTTAGTCAATAGGGTTAAGTGATACAAAGGTATTAAAAGAAAATAAAAACTGCAAAGCCCAAGTTCTTTTACCCTAGTTTCACTTAGCCTTTTCCATCTGCTTCTTCCTCGTGCTGTTGTCTTCTCCTGCTCTTTCTGGCTGGCTTTCTCCTCCCTTTTTATACCCTCTTCCCCCAAAATGGAAAGTACTGTTTGAACCTTGGAGAAATGAATCTTAACTGGAGAAATAAAACTTAACTGGGGAATGAAACCACTCCTCTCAGGGATACCCCCTCCCAACAGAATAACCCCAGGCCCTCAAGGCCTGACCTTTTAATTTTTTTACTGTAGGACACAAACCTTCACATAAGCTGGCTGCCGGGGAAGTGTGTCCTTCCGACTGAGGAGGGACCAATATTTAGTGGTCCAAGCTTTTCATGCAGGAGAACCCGGTTTCAATCCCTGGCATGTTTTGTTAAAAGGATCAAGTAGCAGGTGATGGAGAAATACCTCAGCTTGAAAGACCTCAGGGAACTGCTGCCAGTCTAGAGTAAACAATATCGGGCTAGATAGACAAATAGTCTGATCTGATATAAAGCAGCTTTTTGTGTTCCTTTTATCCTCTGATAAGCTTCCAAGGACTCACGGATTTCCTTGGAACACATTTAGAAAACAGTTGCAATATTCCACTATAGGGTTGGATCGGACTTGAGCATCTGTCTAGCCGTACGACATGGAGATAACTTGCTCCACCCCCCCACCCCTCCGATGTGGAGTACACAGGCTCTTGATTTAACCCTAGGAAGCTGCCTTATACCGAGTCAGACCCTTGGTCCACCTAGCCAAGTACTGTCAACTCTGACTGGCAGCAAGTGACTCTCCCGAGTTCAAGGCAGGCGTTTTCTCAACCCTAACTGGGATCGAACCTGGGACTTCCTGCCTGGAAAGCATTTCCTCTACCATTGAGTTACAACTCTATATTATTTCATTTATTCTGGAGGGGAGCTGGTGAGTGGATGCTATTGCCTTTTGGCTTAACGGGGCTGGAGGTGATGACTTTTGGGATCCTCCGACTCCTTGACCCCTGTAATTCCATCCCATGGGAGTTGTCGAAAGCCACTCCCGAAAGTCTGACTTAATCCTTTCTGCATCAAGTCCGCCTGTTGTAAATAGGTCAATGTCTTGCGAATTTGCAGGCAAGTTTTTTTTAAAAAAAATTGGGGGGGCGGCGGCTCCCTCCACCCAAGATAGGGTCACTCTTCTGTGTACCTGTAATTTGCACTTGCATTTATTTCTCACTTGGCTCCCTCCAGAGAGAAAGCCCCGTTCATTTATTACGACTAGAAAGCCCCTTGCTGAGCCATGACCTGGAATAATCGGCTGTCAATTGAGGGACGTTTAATGCCGCGAGCAGACACAGAGGAAGCTGCCTTACAGCTTCCTTGAGTGGGGAAAGGAAAGGAGTGTTGAGCTCACAGTTTGACTCAGAAAATGAAACTTCCTTTCCTAGCTGCGAGATGCTGACATTTTGATTTTAATGAGCGTACCTTTCTCCACAGGCCAAGCGTCGTTAATTGACTTGTTAGTCTCCAAAGGCGCCGTTGTCAATGCTACGGATTACCACGGATCAACGCCGCTTCACCTGGCCTGTCAGAAAGGGTACCAAAATGTTACTGTAAGCATCAAAGGGTTGATGAAAGGTTTGACACGAGTCTTAAGTTAAAATAACACGAATAATCCAGGGAATGCTGGTGGACTTTTCAATCCAGTACCACTTCCTGGTTAAAAGCAGAAACTGATCTCTCGGTGGCTTTGCTTTCTGCTGTGGACGAGAAGTGGCTACTTTTTCAGAATCTTTACTGAATCCTGGTTCATG